>NC_137685.1:4344890-4502390 GCF_963989245.1 Nansenia antarctica | reverse complement strand
CAATATCATAAATATATTTATGACACATACTGCAGCTTTGGAGAGGGACCAAAGGAGAAACAATGAGATGTTTGAAGATGAAGGAGCCTTTTATTGTCTGGAGGGCAGCCAGACACTGGTGGGTGTTGGAGAGAGGGATGGAGAGAGAGAGGGATCGAGAGAGGGATGGAGAGAGTGGTGGAGGGTGACGGTAAAGAGAGAGATAAAGAGCGGGACGGATAGAATGAAAAAACAAATTGAGAACAGATCATGTAACGGTTAGAGCGAGAGAAGGTTAGAGATGACAGCGTAGGAAGAGGGGTTGTTGGAATGGAGGTAGAGGAGGCCAACGACGTCAATAGCTGAAAATACTGTTGTGTGAAAGTACTGTATCAAACTCACCTCATGAGTCAGTATTAAACTCATCATACTGGATCAGTCTCGTCTCATGAGTCAGTCATAATATTAGCTATATGCTACATAATAGAACCAATATTATATAGTATGTAGCCTAGTATGTACTGTATGTCAGACATGGTTTCCTATATAGAGGGGGTACATTGGAGGTACAAATGGGGGGCAGCATATAATGGACTGAATGTCACTGTCATTGAATGATAATCTTTCCCAACACCTTGTGAACTGTGCATCCTGTCATACTTGTCTGTAAATAATTGGTAGAGCATAAAGGAATTTATGGGAACCAATTCCAATTTTGTGTCAATTCCAATTTCTCTAAATCCTTCCACTTACGCTGAGACATTAAACCGAAGAGACACGGTGTTTGTTCCAACAGCTCAGTGTGTGTGCCAGGGACCAGCAATGGATCAACAGTGAACTGTTCATTTCCTGACATACATGTGGTGAAAATGGAATTTTATAGAACCATTGTGGTATATTAACACACTCAAGACCATATGTTTGTTATTGAGTACCACTGTCTTGTGTTTTAGATGTCAAACATATGGCAGCAGATAGATAGAGTGCACTTTGGACCATATTCAACCGTGAATTAAGTCTTCAGAAGATCCAGTTGGATCCTTCCTCTCCTTCAAAGGTCCACTAGCCTACAAAGTGTGACAATGGGCTAACCAAGCCATAATAATTGAGTGCTCTGAGGCTATTTTCGTCCGAGGTTTCAGGTTTCTTCCAACTGGGCATCAAAGAGAGCTGTAATATGAAATTACTACGGCTTAAAACCAGGAGGAAAAAGTAGATAAACTAATTTCCTTTCCCTGCCATTAAGAGGCCCCTGGTTTGCGTGCTCGAGAGGGGAGCTGGTGTGGTTGGTATGCGCTCTGCGGCTGGTTCCCATTAACCACGTTCATGAGCCCTTGCAAATCTCGTGACGTTAGAATTACAAGGTTCTATCTCCATTTTTGTCAAAATTGAGTTTTTTTACATAATCTGATCCATTAGGTGTTTATTAATGCCTGTGTGGTGTTATTTTTTTAAATGTTGACATTTTTCAGTTAGTAATTCATAAAATACAAAGGTTCCATCTCACAGAACATAATGGAATGTAAAAACGTTGACGCTCAATATCTCTGAACTGCCCTAAACGGAGATAGAACCTTATCATTCTAATGTCACGATATTCCGTCACGTTTAGGTTAATTTCGTGGAAATGTTGTTGCAGTACACCATGTGCCCACTGCGCGTCTTTTTGGATATAATAGAACCATCGGGCTCGTCTGTGCGTAAATGGAGTTGGGCATCCTAAAGCCACACCAATATTAACGCGCGGGTGCTCTACCCATTAGAGAAGTCTCATTCAATTCAAGACCACATTGGAAACGACAGAGAGATGTGGTCCCACGTTCTGCAAAGGAGTTGAAAGAGGGAGCTGATCATATTCAATGCAATGGCTAAACTAAATCCTTTACGAAAATACATCGGCTGTTTTCGTGCTTGACATTACTAGTGCGTTCATTCTGGAATGTAACTGTGCATGGTTGGATTTACCTCTAACTGAAGACGCGACCACCATCACCACCAACGGAGGACACATTGTCATAGATTAAGGGAGCAGTAAGGCCTGATATAGGCTAATAAATCTATCATGATAGGCCTAATTATTCTCCATTACGTGAGCTTAGAATGATAAGGTTCTATCTCCGTTTAGGGCAGTTCAGAGATATTGAGCGTCAAAGTGTTTACATTCCATTATGTTTTGTGAGATGGAACCTTTGTATTTTATTAATTACTAACTCAAAAATGTCAACATTTTAAAAATAACATCACACAGGCATTAATAAACACCTAATGGATCAGATTATGTAAAAAACTCAATTTTGACAAACATGGAGATAGAACCTTATAATTCTAACGTCACGATTAGCATCTTCTCATTTAGATGACAGACTAAACATTTGGGTAAGGCAAGGCTATTTGCGTCAAGTGTCCGTGGGCATGCTGTGCGTGTGCGCAATTGATCTATCGCATCGGAATGTGGTCGTTTTTGGACTAACCAAACGCACGTGATGCTGAGACGCATCTGTACTTTTGACGAAGGGATCTTTTGATTGTGGATATTTAGATAATAGACATCAAAGCCATACTGTTATGCCACCGATTGAAGACAGCCTCCGACTTGAAATGTTGGCGATCTGCGCGCTGTTTGTGGCGCTCTTACAAAGCGGAACAGGTGAGTGAAGTCATGGATGGATGATGATAGGAATTATCAATAGACTTAACTACACACAGTAGATATGTATGTTATTAATCACAATGCATTATAATGTATGACTGAATATAGGCTGGCTGGATGCTACTCGTATTTTTCAATGGATTTCTGGCAATATATACGTTTTCAGGAAAAACATGACCTATATTGTCTCCATGTTGATCATATTTCTGGTGTCTTATATTGGGCAATATTGTGTTATTGTGTTGCGCATTGTGTTACCATCTGATATGTATATCTCTCTTGTTATATTTACGTTAATTTAAGGATAAATTCTTGATAACTTCGATGACTCATTATTGACTGAGCTGCGCTATTATTAGTTGCCGTTGCAAATGTAACCTGAGCGCACTTTGCATTGCTGCTCTCCCACGAGAGACCTTGCTTCTAGCCTATCCTCAATCACATCTGCTGGGTATTGCTAACAATTGCGAAGCTAGCTAAATATTTCTGTGACTGTGACATATGGCCTATCCTATGCAATATCATGTCCCCTCAATTATTATCAGTAGACCTAGTAAATATATGTCTATATATATATTTTTTAAATCTATCTATCAAAATCTATCACTGAGACTGCCAATGGCCCCTGGCCTGAGCTAGATTACTCTTCCTGATACGACTGGTGGATTGATGATTCACTTGCTTAGTCAAATGTATTGATTCTAAGTCAAGGCTTTGGAATAAGGCGTCTGCTAAATGCCAAAAATGTAAATGTATTAACAAACCATCACCTCTAAATCTATGCGCTCTTCGCATTCACTTTCAGTGCCGTCTCTCCCACACAATATAGATTTCTCTATAACGCATCACTTTCACTGACCCTCTATTTCCACCTCCGCCCCTCCGCCCCTCAGCCTCCAGGTGTGTGGACCAGGCTTGCAGTCCCCCCATGGGTAACCTGGCCAGCGGCAGGACCCTCACCGCCCTGTCAGGCTGCTGTGGGAACGGTTCCCACGGTTCCCACGACTCCTCATGTCCTACCCCCCACCAGGCCTGCCCACTAGACCCTCACCCGCCCGCCCACATGGCAGACGACCCCTTCCTGTATCAGGACACCTGGTGGGCCTCAGGGGCAGGCGCTGGGCAGGAGGAAGAGATCCGTCTGGACCTGGAGACCCGCTTCTGTCTGACCCACGTGGTGCTGTTGTTCCGGTCCCCCCGGCCCGCTGCCATGGCGATGGAACGCTCGCAGGATTTCGGGCGGACATGGGAGACTCTGAAACTGTTTGCACAGAACTGCAGTCTGTCGTTCGGTCTCCCTGACGACAGCACTGAGCAGGGCTCTCTCTGTACCTCACGCTACTCCGGTACCACACCGTGCACCAGGGGAGAGGTAAGGGGGTCTGTCTGATATACAATTCACTGCTCTGCAATACTGCACAGCTCACACACACAGCGCCTTGCATGGCAGCTTGCCGCCATTGGTGTGTGAATGTGTGTGTGAATGGGTGAATGAGAGGCCGTTGTAAAGCGCTTTGGAGCAGCTTTGGAGCAGCAAAAAAGGCGCTATATAAGCGCAGTCCATTTACCATTTATATTTCTCCCAGGTGATATTTCGGACCCTGGGCCCTGGAAGTGGTGTGGTTGACCCCTACAGTCCAAAGGTCCTTGCCCGGCTGACACTCACCAATCTCCGCATAAGACTCCTCAAAGTTCAGACTTGCCCTCCGTCTCCCTCTTCCTCCAGCCCCCCCCTCCTCCCATCCTCCCAGACCCCCCAGCCCAGCTCAGAGCCCTCCACCTCAGAAGCCTTTGCCATTTACAGTCTTCTGGCTCGAGGGACCTGCCTCTGTCACGGCCATGCAGAGCGCTGCTTACTGTACAACAGCAGCCAGGAGGCACCGCAGGACAGCAACATGGTGAGATGCACTCTTCTCGCAGGTATGTTTGTACGTTTGTACGTTAGTTTCTAATAGGCCTTATGGGTATTGCAGGTGCCGGGCAGGTGTGTGTGTAGTCACAACACAGCAGGAGAGCACTGTGAGAGGTGTGCTCCGCTCTACAACGACCGTCCCTGGAGGCCAGCCAACGGCAGCAGTCGGGAGCCACACCCGTGCCAGAGTGAGTGCCCGAAGTGTACTAAGGAGGGTCAATAGCCAGGTTGTCGGGGGTCATTCAATCTAGAATGTCTTGCTGAAGGTCATAGACTGAAATGGCACAATAATTGATTGATAGAAGGAAAAACCTTCTTCTATCACCTTCTTCTAAACCTAGGTTTTTAAAATATTTTTTTATATAGACACTGGAGAAACAGAGAAACAGTACAAGGGGGTCAATAGAAGTTTTTAGGGGACACAGTAGAGGGGAAAAGCGGGTGTCTTCAGGAGACGCAGTGCTGGGGGGTAGTAGATGTCTCAGGAGGAGCAGTTAAGGTGTAACCTGAAGAGATGGGTCTTCAGTCTACGACGGAAGATGGGTAGTGACTCTGCAATGGCATCTATCCTCTCTCAACCCTCCATCCTTTCTCTCTCCTTTTGTCCTCCTGCTGTGCTCCAGGGTGTGAGTGTCACGGGCGTGCAGACAGCTGCCACTTCTCCCAGCGGGCGTGGCTGTCCTCAGGGGGCACCAGCGGGGGCGTCTGTGACGACTGCCGCCACAACACAGCTGGCCGGAGGTGCCAGCGCTGTCGCCACGGTTACCACCGCGACCCAACTCAGCCACTCAACTCCACCCACACCTGCACACGTAAGAGAGTGGACAAAAGAAAGGGAGGGAGGGAGGGAGGGACGACCTGGATATCACCATATGAAGTGAAGTGTGTGGGATATTGCATAGTGGGCAATGCATATTGTAAAACATATACCGCCCTCTGCTGGTATAGATGTGGAACAGCAGTATGTGAGGCAGAATGAGAGAGAATGACATCCTTTCTTAGACTGTGTATTTATAGGATTAGTTATGTAAATGGTAAACAGACTGACTTATATAGCGCCTTTATCCAAAGCGCTTTACGACGGCCTCTCATTCACCCATTCACACACCCATTCACACACCAATGGCGGCCAGCTACCATGCAAGGCGCCGGCTGGCCCGCTCACTGGGAGCAATTTGGGGTTCAGCGTCTTGCCCAAGGACACTTCGACATGTGGCCAGCCGGGGCTCGAACCGCCGATCTGCCGACCTTGCGATCATTAGACGGCGGCTCTACCTCCTGCCCCACAGCCGCCCCATTATGTATCACGTGAAGAAAGAGATCATACCATCCTCCTCCCCCCACTCCTCTCTGTCTTCCCCAGGTTGCAGGTGTGACCCATTGGGCTCACTGCCAGCCCACTCTGGGGAGGAGGGCCCGTGGTGCCACCCCAGGAGTGGGCAGTGCCATTGCAGGCCTGGTGTGGGGGGCACAAGCTGCAGCCACTGTCTCCCTGGGCACTGGGGCTTTGGGGAGGAGGGGTGCAAGCCCTGTACCTGTTCCCAAAACTGTGACACCACCACTGGCCATTGCCTTGACAGGTAAGCCAATTTCTCATGTCTTCCTTTATGATAATTATAAGGTTCTGTCAGTATGTGACGTTAGAATTATACAGTTTTATCTCCATTTTCGGTCAAAATTGAGTTTTTTACATAATCTGATGTTACCATTAGGTGTTTATTAATGCCTGTGGTGTTATTTTTAAAATGTTGACATTTTTGAGTTAGTAATTAATAAAATACAAAGGTTCCATCTCACAAAACATAATGGAATGTAAAAACGTTGACGCCCATTATCTCTGAACTATCCTAAACGGAGACAGAACCTTATAATTCTAAGCTCACGATACATCTCCTTACTGGTATGAAAGGACTGGATATGTAAACACGATCTGCATACTCTTATCAAGTGTATTAAACCTTCCAAGATACTGGAAAGGAATCGACTGTAGTATGACGCAATGACCTCTTACCTGTACCTCCTCATCTCTGTTTTCACGTTGGCAGCTACACAAACAACCAAGTTTTCAATGTGCCTATTGGTGGAAAGATTCCTGACATGGACCATATGTTGACCAATGAGGGTGAGGCAGTATGGTCAAAGGATCTTGCGGTCTCTGCTCTCCACTACACAGGTGAATGATCAGTGTATACCACAGACTGAATTTTGCGGTAGTTTATTATGCAGTAAAACCTCTGACACTGTCACCATTTGGCTCCTACAGGCAAGTGCAGTTGTAAGGAGAGAAAGCTGAGGAGTGTCTCTGATCTCTGTAAGACCAAACATGACTATGGTAAGAGACAGCATATAGAGATTCACAAATGATATATATGTTACGGTACATGTGGGAAAACTAGGGTTAGGGTTAGGTGCTACGTCGACTTGGTACATGCTGGCATGTCTAACCCTACCCCTAACCCTAACCCTACCCCTACCCCTACCCCTAACTCTACCCCTACCCCTAACCGTAGCACCCTAGCACCTAACCCTAACCCTAGTTTTCCCACATGTACTGTAACATATATACTTAATCTGACCCTCTCTCCATTTTCTATTGACTGATCTGTATAATGATTAAAAAGTTCTAAGCTCTTGCTAAGCTGTGTATGGTAACAAATGAAGTTGTGATTACAATGGTGGTTATGCATGAAATGTAATACATTAACACTGGTTATATTTCACATGATTCTTCGATTCCACTGGGTAACTGTTTTCCAATTGAGCTGAACTTTGCATATGTGTGCTTGTTGCAGTGATCAAAGCCAGCGTCTTGTCTGCTCACGACAAGGGGAGCCACGCAGAAGTGCGGGTCAAAGTTCGCAAGGTCCTGCGAACAGGACAGGTACCGCTATCCCAGGGCACCGTCAGTCTCTACCCCCTGCCCTGGACCAGTCGAGGATGCACCTGCCCAATCCTCAACCCAGGTAGCCATAGCCCAAATACAACACAGTAACTATATTTGACATTTGTATTTTTCTGTAAGGTTGGCAGGTCTACCCCTAAAAGCTGATGATACCCATTGCTGAAGTAGTCTGAACTTGGCCCATCGTGAGCTTATAAGGTTCTATCTCCGTTTAGAATGATAAGGTTCTATCTCCGTTTAGAATGATAAGGTTCTATCTCCGTTTAGGGGTTCAGAGATATTGAGCGCCAAAGTTTTTACATTCCATTATGTTTTGTGAGATGGAACCTTTGTATTTTATTAATTACTAACTCAAAAAATTTAAATTTTTACATTTAAAAAATAACACCACACAGGCATTAATAAACACCTAATGGATCAGATTATGTAAAAAAAACTCAATTTTGACCAAAAATTGAGATAGAACCTTATAATTCTAACGTCACGCCATATCTGTACATCAACATGTCAGGTTCAAGAACTCCTCTGAATCCTAACTGTACACTTCTAAAGACGATCCAGGCTGAACTCAGCCCCCTTTCTCTCTCTGTCTCTCTCTCTCTTCTAGGTATGGAGTACCTTCTGACCGGTCCAGAGGAAGCCGAGACAGGGCGATTGCTGGTCACCCTACAGAGTTTGGTGGTTCCTTGGACCCCTAGACTGGGGGCTCACATATCAGAGGGCCTCAGGCAGGGCTGCCCCTGAACAACTCCCCCCAACAACACCAAACATGAGGGACTCTCAGAGCAGAGACAATGTGGGACACAGTGACAATGGATATTTGAGCCTAAAGGACTTAAACTCAATGGACAAAGCCAACGGTCACTAAGAAATATCCTGCCTTGTCTAATGTGAACAGGATGAGATGTAGCCTAGCCTGAATCGTGGCTACACAGGGGGGGCCATCCCCACACACATGGACAGGATAAAACATACCTTCCATGAATGGAATCCAATGAATGCGTGAGGAGGTCAGTCAGGTCACATCTGGGAGACATTTCGGCTAGTATGTGTGATCTATTTGACCCGATGAACTCTCGTATGCAGGTTTTACAGCCTTTGTGCACGCCATAACTATACTACGAATGTTTTCAACATATTCTCTGAGCAAAATGACATGGTTGTCTCAATACATACATTCCAGTACCAACAGTCTCTGGCTCCATTTTCTATGTACTGCATTGCTTACAGAGCCGGATTCAATTTCAATCAATAGCTTAACTTTTCCTGACAATGGCAAAGCATCTTAACTAGCATCATTCACAAGTAGCACAATAGATGGAAAGTATGCTTCATTTGTGGTTGAAAAGAATTTGCATACATAGATACATAGACAGATGTTTTAAGAAAATTAAGTATAGTTCAGTGTTCGGTTTAATTAGGACATGACATACATTAAGGCTTCAATTACACAAGTTTCAGTTAAGCGGGTGAGGCAAGCCCTGTAAATACAAATTAAACTTTGGATGGCAGTGTTATACACAACAACAACATTTGCAACTATGTGACTGCCTAACACCGATAACTCCATACTGACCTTCCCATCACACTTTTTTCATGATAATAATGTATTGATGATATCAACAGGAGACTTCTGGAGAGGTTCATAGTGCCAATAAATAATCTGTTTCAAACTGCTCTCCTTTCCACTGTGCGTCCCACAATAACCGAACTTACGCTCGCTCAATGTGTTTGAATACATGACAGTCAGTGACATTGGGGACTTTTAATGGAGCTTTTATATGAGCTTATGAGCTTATTAGATGAAGACAAAACAATAACACCTGAACAGCATTGAAAGGTATGTAGGACATAATTATGTGAAATTTGTAATAGTTTCAACAGAC
Organism: Nansenia antarctica; assembly: GCF_963989245.1. NCBI lineage: Eukaryota > Metazoa > Chordata > Actinopteri > Argentiniformes > Microstomatidae > Nansenia > Nansenia antarctica. The sequence continues at coordinate 4,493,061 of NC_137685.1, read as the reverse complement.
AAAAAAAGAGAAATGGAAATACAGACTATAACGACAAGACAAGATAAAACTGAAGGGAAAGAAGGCTTTGGCCAGAAATTGAGTACACAACTGATTGAGTTTTAATTCAAGCTCTTGATCTTAAAATTAACCATCAAAAGCATAGTGATCGCAATCTAGTCGGAGCAGTAACATTAATAGTAGGTTACACAAACCAGTGAACGCGTTAGTGCAGATTTGCACGGGGCACAGCAATTATTCTGATTTCGAAGCTCGAAAATAAGCAGCAAAATCATGTCGGATGTGAGTCCTTTCGAGTAAGTGCCCTACAGCAACCAATCAGGAGCTCAACAACCTCAGTATATGGCCTTACAAAAACATTGCATCTCTGTTGTATCGTCCTTCTCCTTGATTCATGGCCTTCGTTGATTTGATATTCCCTGCGAGAGAGAGAGAGAGAGAGATGGAGCTCATCTAGCAGTTCGAGGCCCATTTGGAAGGTCATCCTGATGAATGTTGAACCCGTAGGACAAGTCTCAGGTACTTGTCCACACAGGTCCACACACACACAGCGTCCCTCCTCAGAGCTGGCCTATAGGCTCAGTGGTTTCAGTGAGACAGTAAGGGAATGTGGAGGCGGGGGTGGGTTTTAGCTGGCAGCCTCACTGTCTGTGGATGGTGTACCGTCACTATCCAATGAAGGGGCAGATTCAGGTGATGAAGGGGCCGATTCGGGTGATGATGGGGCAGATTCAGGTGATGAAGGGGCAGATTCAGGTGATGAAGGGGCAGATTCAGGTGATGAAGGGGCAGATTCAGGTGCTGATGGGGCAGATTCAGGTGCTGATGGGGCATCAGTGTCAGTGGTGGGGGCAGTGGCGTCGGCGTTAGCCCCTCCCTGGGGGGCTGCGCCCTCGTTCTCGTCGTCTTGGGGGTAGAGGTCGGGGTATCTCTGCATGCACTCCTGCATGCCGCGGAAGTTGTCGAGACACTCGGAGCCCTTCGGCTCCTCGCTGCTGTAGTGGAAGCAGGAGAAGGCCTCCTTGAACTGTTGGCCGCAGGGCCCGCTGGCCATCCCTCCCAGGCACGGGCAGTTCCAATTGACGTCCCCGTTGGGCAGGATCAGACCTGGAGGGGGAAAACACAACACACATACTAGAAGTTACAGGGGTGCAAACTGGTGATGGCCCAAAAAGGTGACACTTTTTTTTTTTTGCACTAACACAAATTATCAATGAGCGGATAACATTTTTGGCACTAGTTCTAGCACTAACGGTGCTACATTTATAGCGCTAGCACTGATGGTGGTCTCAGCGGCGGTCCTAACCTTAACACATATTTATGTTGAAAACAGGTTGCTGCTTACTGTGACTGTCCTCCACACTGTATAGAATTGTACATAGCTGTATGAAGCCAAACGTTATTTCAACAGCAGCGGAGGAATTCAGAGCTTATCTTTAATAATAACCACTCATTGTTTATTTAAACTTGAGGATTTATGCTTGCATGCAATTGCAATTTCTGTTCATTTAATTTCTGTAATGTTATCAAATCAATGAGTAAAGGGGAAAGGACAACTGTAGTCAAAGTGCCCCTATGCATTCTCCAATAAAGTATGTTAAGTGTTTCAATAAAGTATGTTAAGTGTTTCAAGCCTGCAAACTGCGACACTTTAAATGAATGTGCAATAACACTATGTGCAATATGACAACCCTAGTCATCTATCTGTACAGTATAGTATAGTATAGTGGATAGTGTACATAGCCTTTATTTATGTAAACCAGCTCCTTTCCCTTCTTGTTTTTTTTTCTTTCCTAGCACCAGGGGAGCCCCCCCTCCCAAATTTCGTTGTATGGTACCTGTACTATAGCAATGACAATAAAGACCATTCATTCATTCATTCATTCATTAATCTTGCAATCATTTCTACTACTATGAAGAATAGATTATGTTGTTAGCCAGTTATCTTGGTGGCTTTTTAGACACACATTTTTACTCGGGATGTGTGTTCGGAATGGCATACTAGCATACTACTCATACTAGGTATGACGTAGATTTTGAGTATGCAGTGCGTTCACACTGTATAGTATGTGAAATGTGAGTATACGAGAAATCTACGGTAGTATGTATTCAGCTACTCAATCCCCCAAAATGTATTGCGCCAGGCCAGCCAACTCACCCTGGTCTTCGTATGGGTCATTGGGATCGTCGGCAACGAGCTCAGCGTTGCTAGGCGCCGCGTGGTCCTCCTTGGTTACAAAGATGATACGGTCTTTACCTGGAAGGGAAAAACACAAGAGACTCTAGAGAAACCATCATGGGCACTACAGTCATTCACCTCAACATGGGATAACTCTCTGCACTACAGTCATTCACCTCAACATGGGATAACTCTCTGCACTACAGTCATTCACCTCAACATGGGATAACTCTCTGCACTACAGTCATTCACCTCAACATGAGATAACTCTCTGCACTACATCCCATATCCAGGCTGTATGCAATGCATGCTAACATAACTTGCAGTAGGTCTAGATTCACTAATACTGTTTTTCTCTAACGCTTTCACACGTTTTCTGAAAGCATGGCTCATTTTCACGTAACTCTAAACACATATCCCAAAACAAACAAAACGCTGAACTCCACAAATCTCTCGCAAAAGCAAACATTGCATTCAAAATAATGTTACGTCTGCTCAAAATGAAATGTTGTACACAGCTCAAAATGAAATGTCGTACACAGAGTTTCAGGTTTTGGTGATTGTGTCTCAAGTTCCGATGTTAGTGTGAAAGCGATTGAGAACAACTGTAAGATAAGATAATAAAAATGCTAACGCCTGACCCAACATTACACACACAAATTGCCACAAAGCATCCCCAGACACCTACAGAAACCCACTGGAAGTTGAGGGCTGTAACGATGCTGTCTGTGTTTACAGTGAGCTGCAATTCAGAGTGCTGGATCAATGCCTAGTTAACGATGCTTAGCAGCTGGCAGGATGGACATCTAAAATGATCTGACCTGAATTAACCTGCGATTTCGACAGCTAGTTGCCCGATTAGGGGGTGGGAATCGAAAACCGGTTCCAACTGAGAACCGGCTCCAAATTGATTGGATGCATCAGAACCGTATCATGCCTCCGAGGTGATCGATTCCTCTTATCGATGCCGGCATGCATTGCGCATGCGCATTGCAAAAAAATGGCGGCGTCTAGAAAGAAACGCTCCAAAGCCTGGCTTTATTTCACCAGGAGAAACGACAACATTGCAAGTTGTAACATCTGTAAAATGACCATCTCCAGTAAGGGTGGAACCACCAGCAACATGTTAAAACATCTCCAGACGCAGCACGGGCTCAGGTTGCGGGAATGCAGCCAGGTTTATGAAACCACACGCACGAGTGAACCCACTGCTGCCCCGGCGAGCGACACGTCTGTTACTGAGGGTAAATATCCTAATAAACACGTCTGTTACTGAGGGTAAATATCCTAATAAACACGTCTGTTACTGAGGGTAAATATCCTATTAATCACGTCTGTTACTGAGGGTAAATATCCTATTGTGATCATAATACTAGAGGGTAAATATCCTATCATGATCATAATATATAATAACATAATAAATATCCTATCATGATCATAATACTAGAGCAGATTCACTAGAACAGAATATTAGAATCTTAGAATAGAATATTATAATAATAGAATATTAGAATAATAGACCCTGAATGAAACACAAAATGCTGCTGTACAAATATCCTCCTGTTTCATCCATGTTAGATGATGACAGACAGACAGACTCACAGTTGCACAGACAGTACAGATGAAGCTACAGCCAGCATATATTACATTACATATATATATCTCATCCAGCTCGATGCACTCCTGTCATGTGTACCTCAAGGATAGGATTGACGGATTGTTCCCATCTCACTCTGCTTGACATTTGATGATCAGGTGGGATTAAAACCCCAACCACACTATCCTTAAACTGATGATTATGCTACACGGATATGCTACCATACTGGAACCACCATATCTATCTGACATGCGAGCTTTAGGGCCCTATTATGCACTTCATAAGTCTTAAGCAATAAGACGAGGCGGTAGATCTAAACTTAAGACGTGGAGGCGTGGTCAAGGCCACTTTGCTATTATGCGTGCGGTAGTGGGCGCCTAAGACCCGGCGGCGCTAAGCCCAGAAATTAGTCATGGTGGGTGTGTTTTGGGCGTCTTCTCAATCAACCCAATCAGCGTGCCAGCAGGTGCCATTCCCTTTAAGAACCGGCTGAGTCTTAAGCGCTATGCTATTATGGACGTCCTAAGAAGTAGAAGGAGGTCAGCGCGCTTCTCTGCGGAAGAAAGCAACAAGCTCGTGCGTGAGGTCAAGGCTCGTCAGTTCGCGATCTTTGGAACGGCGCGAAATCCTCCCCGAGCCGAGGCGGTGAAACAGGCGTGGGGAGAAGTAGCAGCGGCCGTGTCTGCCTCCTCCGGCGTCCGCAGAACCGTCGGCCAAACGAAGAAAAGGTTCTGGGATTTGAGGAGGAAAGGCAAACACAAGGTACATTGAGTTCAGTCCAGATGGTGACTATTTATTTAGCCTACGTATTGGTGATTATTAATGCAATCAGCACCTTGTAGCCTCCTTTATAGCCTATTGCCAAAAAGTAGACACTGAAAATAAAATATTCACTCCAAACTTAAGGCCGCTGCTAACAGACGGCATCAGTTGGCCACGGGAGGAGGAACAGCTACGCCGGAGGTCCTGACCCCGTCAGAGTACGTCGCCGCCTCCACCCTCTGCCCCGAGAGCATCGGCGGCTTTGGGGGGATGGAAATTGGCGGGGTATCTTCCTCTGGTAATTAAATGTCCTTATGGAAATTAGCTTGTGTCTCAGTGTAGCTTCTTTGCCAGCTAACTCACTAGCTAGCTGCAGAATGCTAAGCTGTTAGATGTCAATGACATTGGGGAGATGAATGGAAATGAATGGAACACCCCCCAGGAAACAGAGAAACATCATTACCCTCTTGCTTGCAGTAGGACATGGCTGCCGATCTTCTTTAAATCAACGGTGAATCCCGTGTGTTTCTGACCGGTTATTACCGGGGAAATCAACCGGACCGGTGTCTCCTGGCTGTCAAGCTTCACACGCCATGTGTACCTCTGACCCCCCTCAATCCATGCGACTTCCTTCCGGGGCGCATGCTAGTGACGTCATCCGGACCTCCGGGGCGGCGCATGCTAGTGACATCATCTGGTTTCGGATTTAAATGATTCATAGTTCGACGCTGGTTAGGCTGGGTTAAATTAATCCTGGTTTAAGATTTAATCTAGGGTTAGTAGTAGTAAGTGAATGTAGGGTTTGAATGAACTCGTTTATAATTAATCAGAGACCTGTTGCACATCTTCGTTCGTTTTAACCGTGTGGGGTTAGTTAAAGCAGGGATTAACATTAACACATTATATTCGGTGTCTCTGTCATGCCATGATGCAATTCAAGACTTGATTATGGCTCTAAATTAAATTTAAATTCTATAATTTAGATACTTCTTTTTTAAACAAATGTCTCGTGAACCTGCTACTTTTTAAAGAAAGAATAAGAATTACTGTTATTGTGAGAGAGAGAGAGAGAGAGAGAAAAAGAGCAAGAGAGAGAGAGAAAAAGAAAGAGAGAGAGAAAAAGAGCAAGAGAGAGAGTGAAAAAGAAAGAGAGAAAGAGAGAGAGAGCTCTAAGGCATCTAAGATGACTAGCCTTAGTATGACCCGGCCAAGGAGTTCAAACTTCTCCCCATTGGAGAGGTCTCTCCTGGCTGACCTAACAGAGGAGTTTGGGTCAGTGATCGAGGACAAGCGGATCGACGCCGGGACCCTGACCAAGAAGGAGGAGACCTGGGTGCTGTTGGCCCAGCGCTTTAATGTCTCCACAGGCATCAACGAGAAGAGGGACAGGTTCCAACTGAAAGCGTGCTGGAAAAACCTCAAGGCCAAAGCCAAGAGAGAAGCTCTTGCAGAAGAAGAGAGGCGGGGAGGAGAGACCGGGGTTCAGACCGCCGAGCCGAGACCCCTACACGTGACCATGGACCTGTTGTCCAAAAACACCATCGATATGATCCCTCCTCTGAGCCCCCCCCTCCCCCTGGAGAACACTGTCACGTTCACCACAGAAGCTTTAAGTACGCTTGTTTGAGCTACCACCTAATTGGAGCATTGCTACATTTTTATAATTGAATCATGACATTGTTGCTTTTTAAAATAATGTATTATTATTATTATTATTATGTACTGCATTAACTCGGTTAACAAAAGTATAGGCTGTGAACACTGTGAATAATGTTAGAATAATTTCTGTCACCCCCTGGTATCACTACCCAAATGGATTCATTGCAGCAATCAAGTAATGACAAAATGTAGGCTAATTGATGCATTAGGCTACTTTGTAATATACACATTTTTATTTAGCTTGCTGCTTGCTAAATAAAAATTGGAGCAACGAAAAGTGAGTGCGGCCTACCTTGTTTTGTACTAAATATTACTGCACTGTCAGTTATAGCTCAGCACCGAAGACAGGAGGATGTGCGTTATTTTTTCTCTAAATACTTTGTAATATACCTCTTAGATGTTTGTGTTATGGAACTGTTTTTCTGTAGTAGCCAGGAATGTGCTGTTAAATCTGTTGTTTCCTATGAGACTGTGGCCCTCAGTAGAATCAGAGTAAACGTGTGGTCGGTCACTGACTGTGTGTGCATACAGCTGGAGGTAGCAGTCTAATGGTTTGTCTTGTCCTCTGTGTGTTTTGTTTACATAGAAGAGACCATCATTGTGCTGGAGCCGGTGAAGCCAGATGATAAGTGCATGGAAGACGCAGCATCACAGCCTGTGAGACCTCCCGCTGTGAAGCGTGCAAAGCTTTTCTCTCACCAGGACATGATTGACCTTGAGAAAGAGAGATGCATCCTGGACATTGAAAATGCAAAAATACAAAAAGAAGTGCTATTACTAAAAAAAGAGGTCCTGATTCTGCAACGGCAGAGGCTACTGGATTTGATGGACTCCGCGTTGATCACAATCTAGCCAGAGCAGTAACATTCATAGTAGGTTTCACACCAGTGCCATAAGTCACACCGTAAGTCTCCTCATTTAGATGTGAAAGTATTTTTTTGCATGTCACGACTCACGAGTACTGGAAGTTCTTGGTAGTTAATATTGAAAATGATCATGAACAAAGTGCCTGTTGATGTGTATTTTTGGGGTGTGTGATGATGTTTAAGTTAACATAAATGAGAGAATCTTGACTTCAGTGTTTTTTGAAAAAAAAAAAAAACTAGTTTTTTTTAATAATACAATTATGTCCAATACATAAAGTAAAAACCAAAAATGAACCCCCCCCTTTTTCCATCCCTACCAAACCCACCCTCATCCAACCACGACCAGGCAGTTTCCGAAGCGATTCAGTCTGGGAATAAAGAGCACGACAACAACACAGACAAACACTTCCCTTTGGGACCCGGAGACAACGGACAAACATGTGCCCTTGATAAGACAACAGTGTGAATACAAATATATTCCATGGTTTAAACATAAAAAATAAAGGTGAATGAAAACAGACAAAAGCTTGTTGAAATCCACAGGGCCATTTAAAGGAATACATGTACAAGTATATTTCATTTATACTTTCACATCCTAATAACATGGCTCTCAAAAATCCCACGCGCAGCTTTCCAATGACCTGAAATGAACATGACATGGCTTTCTTTCCACTCTCCAAAAATGTCCAGGTACAGTGCTTTGTGTTAGTTTTAACACACAACTCCTTCAGATGGTGTGCCTTTGCCTTACATTTTCTTAAGCCAACCCACGCCTGAGGGTCAGTCAATGACAGAATCAGACATTTGTGCTTTTAACCATTCTTTAGGAGATATACGATAGAAGTCAGTCGACTACAGCCTGGCTGGTCAAATGAAGAGTGGTAAAGTTGACTGAAAAAACGTATGACACAAGAAGAGGCGCAATTCCATAGTGAATACTGGGACAAAAGGCTACCTTTCTTCCCCAGTTAGAACCTGCATATAGGTCCTCAGAGGTACTGGGGGGGAGGGGGGGGAGGGAAGATGGCAGGAAACAGGACGCATCCCAGGCGTAGAATGTATTCGACTGCGCATTTGATAAAATGCAAAATAAAACAAGAGAATTTGCAGAATGTAAGTGGCTGTGTCTGTCTGTCTGTGTTGGAGGAGGAGGGGGTTCCTAAAACAGCAGTGCTCCCATGCTTCCTACTTCGCTCTGCTCCTTGACGAAGATCTCAAAGTACTGGTATATGATGGTAACAGCCAATAAGATTCCGGTGCCAGAGCCGATGGCGCCCAGGAAGTCCGCCATGACGGACAGCCCGCCTATGCACAGACCGCCGAACGCAGCGGCCGTGGGGATGTACCTTTAACACGAGAAAATGACGAGATTAGAAATATTTGACGACAAACAATTCCAATAACTTCCTCTTGTGCATCCCTAAATTAGAGGTATAGCATCACAAATAGACATGGGCCAGAGGGTATCAAACGTGCATGTTACCTGTTGAGTTCGTGCACCATGGAGGTCTCTCTGTGCCCCCTCATCACCATCTGCTGCTCCTTCAGCTGCTTAGCCACCTGCCACACACAAACACCAGGAGGAACAGTCAGGAACACATGTATGATAACACCAATACATAACAAGTGTACAGTAAACATGTTGCCCCCTCCACAAATGATGTAGCGTCCATCTATGAAAGAAGAGTGATGGACAAGCCTATGAATGAAGTAAGATGTTTATTCATAAATGCTTTACTATGACACTAAACTACTACTAGTGCTGGGTCCATGTTGCACATAGGAAGGGCTTTTCTCTTGGTTTGATCACCTTCTGTAACCAAAGAGGCCATTAGCCTGTACTTCACCAAAAGGAGAAGATGAAATATTTGCACAAGCAAATGATTTTGTTAGAAATGCCACTGGCGGGGGCGCTTAGGTGGCGTAGCGGTTTAAGCGTCGACCATGTAACCGCAGGGTCCCCGGTTCGATTCCGGCCGGGGACATATCCTGCATGTCATCCCTCCTCTCTCTCTCTCACCCATCCTTCCTGTCTAAATCTCTGCTACATCTGTCAATAAAATGAAAAAATATGAGTGGGACTGCCCCACTCAGAAAAAATAACTTTAAAAAAAGAAAGAAATGCCACTGGCTATAAACCTAGGTTACACAACTCTGGTTTCCTTATTGATATAGGCAGAGTTTCGGTAGGCTAAATTAAATTAAAATAAATTATGCTGCATAACAGACTTCATTCACAAAATATGATTCCTAAATTCGTTCGGCTATTAGGCCTACTGCATTAGGCTACACTCCTACAGCTGCATTCATAGCCAGACTGAAAAGTTACCGCGAGGTGTAGTGCTTATTTGATTAATTATCAGTCTTGCTTCTTACAGCTTTGCGTTGATTTCTAAACTCATTAGGCTATCGCTAGGCCCATTGCATTAGACTACACTCCTACCTCTCAACATTGCACTCGTTTTTAGACAACAGTCTACTGACCAAAGACATCCTCTCTTTGGCCATGTGCCAGCCAAAAGCCGCCTTAAATCAAGGAAAAGTTTCCTGAAGAGCGTCCCGCCCCTCGGAACACCGAGCACAAGCAGTGAAAGAGTCACTCGGTGGGAAGAAAGGCTGGACAAACTCCCACCAGCAACAACAATGGAGCTAAAGGCGAGCGAGGCACTGCCCCCTGGAGCAGACACCAACTACGCAGTGTGGAAATGCCTAAACAGGATAAGATCTGGTGTTGGACGTACAAAAGCCACTCTCGCCAAATGGGGATACCTAAATGACGGGGACGTTGTGTGCGACTGTGGCACTGAACCACAGACCATGCAGCACCTCCTGATATGCCCCCTGCTGGAACAGCCCTGCACATCAACGGACTTGGCAGAGTTAAATGAGAAGGGACAGCAATGTGTCCAGCTGTGGTTGAATCACATCTAGCCAAGCCTTGTAACTGACTCTCTTGTGGACACGAAAAGAAGAAGACTCGTTTTTTTAAATGATGAATTGGCATCATCTCGAAAACTCCTAAACAATCTCAATGGCAAGACGCCGCAACCATAGTTTTGTCCAAACTGTTCCGGTGGTGTTGGAGAAAAAAGTGTGTGACCGAATCATGAGTGTCCTCTCAGATTTCATCGGTGGGGGGACAACAAAGGGTATATCAAAATGCACTGGAGCAAATATACCCGGTGACTCTCTTACCACGCTGACACACACACACGCGCACACACACACACACACACACACACACTGACTTACATCTTTGGCTGAGGATCCAGAGACCTCGATCCAGGTCTTGGAGAAGAAAGCACAGGAGCCCAGCATGAATATGATGTAGATGACCGCGTGGACCGGGTCGTCCAGAACAGAACCAAAGGACTCCGGGGGAGAGAGGAAGTAGCAGAGACCACCGACCGGGTAGGCACGAGCCGGGCCTCCTCCGGTGCTATCCTAAAGACACAACACAGACAGTTCATCTATCACGTACAGAAGAGTGGTTGTAGAGTCATCTCTAGAACATAGGACGACTGCTGATTTTAGTCAACCTGCCTGAGCACTCCCTGCCTTTGTACAATGGTCCACGACATGTGATCATAACCTCTGAGCCTTCATAGTTCATACAAGGCTCTCCTTTGTTCATAGTCGCATTAGAGTGGAATACATTAGTCAGGGTTCGACAGTAACGCTTTTTTACTTGCCCAGAGCAAGTTTGTGCGAGCCCGACGACGCTGCTGGATCCTGGATATTTTTACCTGTGTGCAGGAAGAACAACAGACGGCGCAGGCGCGAGACTAGACTAGATGATTGTGGAGTGAAAGATATTATCAAAGCTTACGGGTGATCGACAGGCGCGTACGCTTTGATAATATCTTCACTCCACGATCATCTAGTCTAGTCTCATGCCTGCGCTGTCTGTTGTTCTTCCTGCACACAGGTAAAAATCACAAACAAACCCGGCGAATGTTTTACTTGCTCCGGGCAAGTAAAACGGCGTTAGTGTCGAACACTGCTGATCAAAGGGATGAGACCCATATGGATATGATGGTTGGTTACTAAGCAAAGCAGCATTCAAAAAAACATTTGGACAGGTACTTACAGACCAGGTACCCAGCAGGTTGACTAGGAAGTTGCCGCTAAACCGTGTTGAGAGCATCTGGGAGATGACGTACAGGTTGGACACGAGGGCAGACTGGAGGATGATGGGAATGTTGGAGGTGTAGAAAAGCTTGATGGGATAGGTGTTGTACTGGCCACGGTAACGAGCAGACTTGATGGGCAGGTCGACTCTGAAGCCCTGCAAGAGGAGGAGAGACGTGTTTGAATGAATTAATGAATGAATCTTTTATTTCGAACATGATTTAAAATAATAAAAGAACAAATAACTAATATGAAGAGTACAGGCCTATCAATGTTGGAAAGAGAGTAGGATGAAGCCTGAGCTTATCCTGTCCTACCCCTATCCCTCACTCTCAAGTGAGAACAATTATACTTAAATTATATAATCCAGTTAATTAATTCATAAATTAATACTGAAGCACAAAATAAATAAATAACAAACATCAGTATCCACAATGTAATACAAAAGAAAAAGACAAAGAAAGTTTAAGATCATTCAACCATAAACTGGAAAGTAAACAGGACAGTGACAGCAAAGTCAGCTTTTATCATTGTATGTATGAAGATTTAAATTATTAGTCATGAGATCTGCTTGTTTACCCAATAATCTGAAATCTACTCGCAGAACTTGTTCATGTTCTCAACTTCACAGGTCTAGAAAACTAACCAAGAGGGTATTTAGTGACAGAGAGTAAAGTTGTCAGCTGACCTGGAAGTATATCACCACAGCAAAGACGAAGACGGTGGCGATGAGGTTCAAGAGGTTGGGCAGGTTCTGTCTGTAGAAGGCCTCTCTCAGGGCGCGCACCTTGTCCGTGCGGGTTGCGATCAGGTGGAAGAGGGCGATGATCGCTCCCTCAAACTCCGTACCTGAGAGACACCAGAGAAACAAGGTCACAACTCACAACTGACTCTGCAGACAGCAATAGGTTGAATCAAAGGTCTCGCAACACCAGTGGTTTTGACCAGATAATATTACACATTTTGTGTATACAGGGTTCCCACACCTTCTGAAACATCAAATTCAAGCACCTTCCAAGCACACTTTCAAGACTCAATTCCCTCAAATTCAAGGACCCAACACGGCATAGTTTGAGACAGAACTAGTTGACGAGCTAAGTAAAACATTTTTGAATTATTTTGAGAGAGAGAGAGAGAGAGAGAGAGGAATGACCCATGTCTATTTTCAAAAACTTTTAAGACCTTAATTTTTTTCCCCTCAAATTCACAAACTTTCAAGGATTTCAAGGACCCGTGGGAACCCTGTGTATAGGAGGTCTAGCTTTTAAAGTACCAGAAGAGGCTTGTGTAAAAACACCTTAGCGACTCCAGGCTAGTGTACATACCTCTGCCGGTGTTGACCGTGGTGGGGCTGAAGGCCTTCCAGACGATGGTCTCACAGATGTTGGTGGCGATGAACAGAGAGATGCCGGAGCCCAGACCGTAGCCCTTCTGCAGCAGCTCGTCCAGCAGCAGCACGATCAGACCCGCCACAAACAGCTGGAGAGACAGAACAGAACATTTAAGCTCAAGCAGTCCCCCAAGTCAGTCTGATTGACTGATTCAGTGGATGCAATCAAACGGGAACTTCACTCTTTTCATTTCAAAGCCTCTATTAGATGAAGGCTGAAGTGATAGATTGAGTACAAATGGTGAGGGATATTCTCTAGGGTTTTAACAAGAGCAGAGCAGTGGTGTAGTCTACGTGATACGCAGGACTACGCTGTATACCCACTAGGAAAGGCCAAGGATTTCTGTATAGTATACCCACTTAAAAATGTGTGAGGATACGTAACAGCGTTTTGTGTCAGAACTTTCACTTTCATTCCTAAAATTCACCCCGTCTGTGTTACGAAGCACTTGAATTTTGGGCCATCGGGACTGACTATAGCGTCATATACCATCAACGGGGGGAGATGCGACATGAAATATGTCAAAATGCAGCACTATCATGCACAGATCAGCCTTATAACATGTAATTTATATATATATATAACGTTAGACAGGGAGGGCAGATTTATTTTTATGGCGTTCCGAAATGACTGCCTGTGAATGGCTGGGAGGGAAAATCACAGTATACCCACTAGAAAACACTAGACTACACCACTGGAGCACGGAGTAGGAGGAGGAGCATAGTGGGGAGGAGTCTAACCTGAATGATGATGAGCAAACAGATCCCAGCACCCATCTCTGAGGGATCTCCATACATGCCAGTCATCACATACACGATGGCCTGCCCAATAGTGATGATCATTCCAAACACTGCAGGGGACAAAGGAAGATGGGTTGCATTCGATTTCATTGAACTGTTGTGGATAGTGAAGGACAGATGTCCTTGAACACATTACAAACCTCATATAGTGAGTGTTAGGTTGTTGATTTTTTTTTTAATCATTCCCTAACTTAACATAACTCGAGCTAAGACTGCTTACATGACACGTGAATGGTAACAGTGAGCAGTTTGTAAGGTGGACATACGTTTCTGTGCTCCGTTGAAGAGTGCTCTGTCCTTGGGTGTGTCACCGACCTCGATGATCTTAGCTCCGGCCAACAGCTGCATGATGAGGCCTGAGGTGACGATGGGTGAGATACCCAGCTCCATCAGAGTACCTGGGGGGAGAAACGGGGGAGAGAGACAGTGTTGTCATCAATCAATCATTATGACAAGCTTACGCTGTCATAGTGGAAGTAGAGAATCAACCAAGGCTCTGATGAAAAAACAACATATCAGCAAAAGAATGTCAGCCATGGCTGCTTGTCCAATGAGATAAGGATCGTGATAAGTAAGTAAGTAAGTAAAGCTTTATTTATATAGCACCTTTCATACAAGAAATGCAGCTCAAAGTGCTTTACAACAGGAATAAGAACATAAGATCAAAGATAATTGTTTTTCTCCATGTTAGAAGAGATGTTTTGGATGTGTTCAGTTATATCATTTCCAGCTGTCTTGCAACACGACCGTGTAGAGCCAGACATCTCACCTCTGTTGGAGGCCAGGATCACTCTCATCCAGTAGAAGGGATCGGCGGAGTCTGACGACATGATGCCGAAGAGAGGGATCTGGAGGAGAACAACAACTGATTTGAAACTCAATATACATGTACATTTACGGCATTTAGCAGACGCCTTATTCCAAAGCGACTTACAATCAATACATTTGACTAAGCAAGTGAATCATCAATCCACCAGTCGTATCAGGAAGAGTAATCTAGCTCAGGCCCGGGGCCATTGGCAGTCTCAGTGATAGAAGGAAACGTTTTTATTTTTATATAGACACTGGAGAACAGAGAGACAGTACAAGGGGGGCACAGTAAAGGGGAAACAGTAGGGGGACACAGTAAAGGGGAAAGCGTGTGTCTCAGGAGACAACGCTGGGGGGGTAGTGGATGTCTATAATATACCCGTCAAGATTAGAACACCCAAAAGTTTCAGCCAATCCAAGTCATCGGCCACCAGCGGCCTTCACTGCGTTATCAGCTAGTGCCAATACGATCCTAGATAGCCTGAGTAGTTTCTCTGCAAATTCCATAGATTAATTCCCACTGAAAACGCTGACATGTCAGACCTGCAGTTACTAACCTGGCAGCACACCAGGAAGATGAAGAGAGTAATGGCCGTCCATAGCACTTTTTCTCTGAACTGGATCTGTAGGGGGTAGAGAAGAAGAAGAGGGATGTGTTGTTCAAATGTCAGCACCCAAGTTGCATACTACTAATACATCAAGTTAACAGATTTAAGAGAGAGCTTAAACACACAAAAAATTTCAAACAAATTGTACCTTTCGCTCTGGTTTCTGGATCTCGGGTAGGACGCAACAGAACGGCTTGATGACTTCCAAGAATTTGACTAAGGAGAGAAAAAGGGAAATTGGTTCACTTAGGAGGACATGTCAATCCCCATTATGATTAAACCACAGTGAACTATTTGACTGACCCTCAACAGTGTAGTTAGTAGGATAACTTTGCTCAGTACGTGAGTTTAGAATTATAAGGTTCCATCTCCGTTTAGGGTAGTTCAGAGATATTGAGCGTCAACGTTTTTACATTCCATTATGTTTTGTGAGATGGAACCTTTGTATTTTATTAATTACTAACTCAAAAATGTCAACATTTTAAAAATAACACCACACAGGCATTAATAAACACCTAATGGATCAGATTATGTAAAAAAACTCAATTTTGACAAAAATGGAGATAGAACCTTATAATTCTAACGTCACGATAGCTGATCGTTTGCAAGTGAACACTCTTCATCATTGTAGTGAAACGTCATCACTCCAAACCAAAGCATGCACAAATGATTCCACTTACAAACTAAACAGATCTAGCTATAGGGCCGCATCTTTTCTAGAAAACACTGACAGTTGTTGTGGAATTCATGATCAGTAGATCTCGTAGATTGACAGAGACAAAGGTCACTGTAGTGTAACAGTAGCCAATATATTTACAACCATTTCAAATAATTGAAATTAAAATAGACTTCTGCTCATTCTGAATCATGCATAGTTAGGTAGCCAGGTAGCCAGTCTGCAGGGCTCTCCAAATCAATGCAACTCTAAATTAACAGCTGGTGATCAGTAGATAACTATCTATTGTTGTAGTTAGATATATGCACAAAATCCTAAAATCCCACTAGTCTACCTGGCAACACAGACTGTGTCACACAGCTGTAGCTATGCAACGGCTAACTAGCCAACATTATGCTAGCAGCCAAATCCCTTAAATACATTATAACCCAATTAAACATGTGTGAATTGATAAAGCTAACGTTTTTTTTTAAAGGGGACTTAACTAGCTATATATCTATCTAGTTGAGGGACACGTTAGCAAGCTAGCTAGCTAGCTTACAGCTGATGTTAGCATTAGCTGGCTAGTAGTAGCTAGCTCAATGTTCAATCATACCATTGCCATGCCCCTGGATAAAACATTTAACATTTAATTAAACTGGTAAACAGATAGATACATTGGTTAAGATGAAGACTCACTGCCCATGGTGTCGTTTGTCCTTAGGTTCCTAGGGTAATCTCGGTGCCACTATGGAGATCAGCTCAGTCTATGTGGCACCATCCAGACCGCTCAGCACTGGAAAGGAAAAGCTGTGTAAAGACTAAAGACACGTCACCAATGGAACGTAATACTAGAACACTACCAGCAGGGGTCGCTGTGGTCACCAATGAGACTGCTGCTGTGTGTGTGCGTGTGTGTGTGTGTGTGTGTGTGTGTGTGTGTGTGTGTGTGTGTGTGTGTGTGTGCGTGCGTGCGTGTGTGTGCGTGCGTGTGTGTGTGCGTGCGTGCGTGCGTGTGTGTGTGTGTGCGTGTGTGTGCGTGTGCGTGTGTGTGTGTGTGCGTGTGTGTGTGTGTGTGTGTGTGTGTGTGTGTGTGTGTGTGTGTGTGTGTGTGTGTGCGTTACACGTCATCTTCCCTTTCCTCTCAGTTCTCTCAGTTGCTTGAGCAGCAATCAGCACATTAACCTTGGGGATTCAGACTGTTGCCTATGGAGGACCAAGTCTGTCAAAATTAACAATAAATATATAGATACATAAATGAATGTGGAAAACAAAGAAAGAATGCGTAAAAGAATACATAAATATAGAAATGTATTTCATTATTACTCTGTGTATTCATTCATTTATTTGTTCATACATTCATTTATTCACATGATGGAATACAACACTGGAACAACTAGTGTTGTCTGGTGAATTAAACTTAAGCAAATAGGCTTCACGACCTTTCCCCCCCCAAAATATTTCCCTTAGTTAGTCTATGGTTTATAGTCCACCTTTGATGTATGCATCCATCCATGAATGAATGAATGGCATTCTTGGCCTTGTGATGCTGGTGGTAGGCATTGTGTTAGATAGACTTTATTTGTCATTGCTACAGTACAGGTACCAAACAACGAAATGCAGCAAAAGGAAGTTAATTAAGTGGATATGAAGGAAAGGAATTTAACTTTTTGTATAATATTGTTTGTTTGTTTGTTTATTTGGATCCCCATTAGCCATTAACCAATGGCTACTACTACTATTATACAGTTCCAGACTGCCTGAGACAGTTCCAGTGAAAAGGTCTGTGTAACACATACTGTACATTGCCACTAGGGGTCAGCAGCAGTATACTACTCATGATCATTCAATGTGTGTTATTCACACCACAGCCTAGGGCCTACAGTCAGACAGGCGACTTTATGTAGTGTGTTGCGAATTGAGACGACAGGTTCATAGAAATGCACAAATGCATATAGCCTACAAGTGTGTTTTCATGAGAGAAATTATCAAAAGAAATGATCACAAGAAGCATGAAAAGAAAAGGAAACGTGTCAATGAGATGCAGACCTACTGTAGACTTACTGTGGCGCAGGATGTAGAGCCGCCGTCTAATGATCGCAAGGTTGGCAGACCGGCGGTTCGAGTCCCGGCTGGCCACATGTCAAAGTGTCCTTGGGCAAGACACTGAACCCCAAATTGCACCCAGTGAGCGGGCCGGCGCCTTGCATGGCAGTTTGCTGCCATTGGTATGTGAATGGGTGAATGAGAGGCCGTTGTAAAGCGCTTTGGATAAAGTAGATTAGATTTACATGCCAAAACACTGATAAGGTTCTCTGTGAGGAAATGTCAATAATCAGGATGAGTGTCACATTTCTGGATACCTCCCTCCCCTCCCTCCTCCCTGGAACTACACCTGTTCTTTAGTCAGCTTGAGTAGTCATGATAGAGAACGCTGTGTCTCTCTGGCTTTCAGTTAAGTATACAGACTTACAATTCAAACTGCCCCTATTACATAGAATTACACCCTGAGGGGTGGCTTGTATCCGCACCTGGTCCAATAGATGAAACAGTTGTTAACACCTGTGAGGAAAAGGATGGGTTACAAACATCCATAAATAGGTATCCAGGTATCCAGAAGTAGTGTCCAGTAGGAGTGTACAAATATGCCAGTCTCACTGACTTCAAAACCATCTGACTTGTCACTTTGTACCTTTAGCCAATCCACTGATTTATTCTTCAGTCAGAAACACTATACTATTCATTCATTGACCCCTCAAATGTTTACACAGCATTTCCAATACATAAACCTTTAGATTGAGTCTGTCACAATGCAGAGCAACATTCTCATAATCACAACTGACAGTGTTTCCCAGACACTGTATTTATTTGCTACTCTGAGAGTGACATTCAGCAAAGGTCCTAAAAGAGTCGGTTGGTTTTTGAAGGATGGGGTTATGGCCACTCTCTGTTAGTTGGGGTGGCTGTGGCGCAGGATGTAGAGTCGTCGTCTAATGATCACAAGGTCGGCAGATCAGCGGCTCGAGCCCTGGCTGGCCACATGTCGAAGTGTCCTTGGGCAAGACACTGAACCCCAAAATTGCTCCCAGTGAGCGAGCCAGCGCCTTGCATGGCAGCTTGCCGCCATTGGTGTGTGAATGAATGGGTGAATGAGAGGCCGTTGTAAAGTGCTTTGGAGCAGCTTTGGAGCAGCTTTGGAGCAGCAAAAGAAGGATCTGTCTAAATGTTATCATGAAGCATTAGTGGCCACCAGCCAGGAAACAATCTGCCTATCTTCAATAACACATAACTGTTACAGTAGACATATAGAGAAACATATGCCCACTCAGAGCAATGTGCAGACCTGAGCAGACAGACTGTGGAGTGGGAAGCTGATCTGTGTACAAGACCACACCGTGACGGGGGCGGATAGTTAATTTGCGTCCACTCAAATTGGTCAGATAGTTTTTTCCTTATTTTTAGAGGCGGCTATATATATGATGGTCTGCTAGATGTGGAGTGACTGAGACTGAGATTCTCAGTATTACACTGGTCTTGAGCTGTTCACCAGCTGGGATACACACACACACACACACACACACACACACACACACACACACACACAAACAGCATCCCTTGCCTCTCGCATCCCCTCTCGCTAGTAGGCTGGGCAGAAAACATAGCAATAAGCAGTTATGTAATCCTAACTCAGAATAGATTCAGAGACAAGCAGGAGGGATGGGCCAAATATTATTATTTGGACAGGATGTTCTGATTAAATAGAGTGTTGGAATGAGAGAGATCACATCATTATAATCTCTAGCAGATGTTTTGATTCAAAAGAAGCCCATGGCTGCTGTCAACTGACATATACAAATATGTTGACCAAAAATATGATTTGTCCCAGGCACACAGGTAGGATTACACCTGGCTCCTACCAGAATAATTTGTGGTTGACTGTTCTGATCCGTTATGGACAGAGATAATTGTCCCTTCAAGTTAGTGAGCAAGTATCATAACACAAAAATGTTTTTCCCCCAGTGTGCAGCTCATTAAAGTAATTTAGAAGTCAGTGTCAACGTGTTTGACAGAGCAGGCTGTGTGTGGACCAGCCTGACAGAACCCTTGGGCTAATTCTTGCCCTTTGCCATATCAAACCACGTCACTGCAGCGGTCCTTATGTAAGATTCTAATTCCATCTTGGCCTGGTTTGTTCCTCTCCTCTCCTCCTTCTCTCTCTCTCTCTCTCTCTCTCTCTCTCTCTCTCTATCTCTCTATCTCACCATCTCTCCCACTATCTCTCTCTCTCTCTCTCTCTCTCTCTCTCTCTCTCTCTCTCTCTCTCTGTCTCTCTCTCTCTCTCTCTCTCTATCTCACCACCTCTCCCACTATCTCCCTCCCAAAGTGTGGTCTGAAACCACCACAGATGTGAAGGTAACCAGAGCCCCGTGGTGAAGCTCTGTCTGGTCTCGGCTTGCAGAAGCTACAAACAATCACAGCACAGCCCAACAGACATTTTTAAAATCACACATTTTACCAAATTGCTTTCAATTTCATTAATAATAATTAATTGCTCATGGGACACAATACAGATACGTTGAGACACACCAAAGCTTTGCCAAAATGTACCACATAATGACTGCGATCTGTGTATAGAGCTGTGTGTCGTGCGGGTTTATGTGGATGTGTGATGCAGATGCTGTCCCTTTAACTTGATGCTGTGACTGTAAGTGGAGGAGGTGTGGAGATGGAGTACGTATGTTTTTACTCTTTTAACTGTGCTGGAATTTTGGATGTGTGCCGCTGTCTGTCGTGTGTGTTCTTTGTTTTTAACATATAACCTGATTTCTTTTCAGCCCCACCCCCCCAAGAGGCTTTTGTCTTTTGCCAGGCCGCCAATGTAAATAAGAATTTGTTCTTATTGGCCCTGCCTGGTTAAATAAAGGTTAAATAAATATAATTTAAAAAATTAAAAGTGTTGCGTCAGAGTCACATGGCGTTGAGAATTGAAATGAAGTAGTACCGGTACTCTGCCTAAACCTGCCCAGCCTGACACAAGCAAGGAGATGCTGAACAAGAATCTGGCACAGTGCGGCACGCGAGTGCGGTGACCCTGAGCAGACCACCGGCCATATAATCACCATATAATCACCATCTGCCCTTTATATAGACCACCCTCGGGAGCCAGCCTCTTCGACTTAGAACCAGAGATGCGGGCATGGCTACACGACACAGAGTTGGACCTCTGACGTTACATGAAAGAAGAAGAATCTGGCATTTACAGTATCCATATATATGCTCCCATACATACATACGTCTTACTGTTATGCACTCTGACTGAGAGATTAAGTGGGTAACCAGTTAACGGAAGATATCCTGTATAATAGATGTATCTCTCTTATAGCACAGCTGTTTTCTGAGTCTTATCGTCTCTCTGCAGTGGCAGACTCAGGCTGTTTGAAGGGCAGGAGGGGCGAAAAGAAAAAAGGGCACCTACTGCACAACATGGGACCCCATCAGTGCACATGGTCAAGACCATTTTAGACCATTGGAGGGGCACCAGTAGGGCACGTCCTCTCATTTTCACCACTCAAAAGGGCATTTTTGCCACTCAAAAGGGCACTTAAGAGAGACGTTTTTCAACCGTGTGGGCACCAGGAGGGGCGGTCACCCCCCCTGCCCCCCCCCTGAGTCCGCCAGTGTCTCTCTGTATCCGTCATAACCTTGCCTCCTGATAAAGAGTAAACAGACTTCTGAATGGGCCTTAATCATACACACACCATATACAGTACACACACAAACGCACATACGCACACAGACACACACACACATACACACGCATGAACACACACACTTGAGTTGGCTGCCTAAGGCCCCCATCAGCTGTCATCTGAAGGATCCGAAAGATCAGCTACATAATTCCCTAATTCATCATCATCATCGTCGTAATCGCTGTGGAGTTTTTTGCATAATCCCCTTGAGCGAGAGAGAGAGGGGCTGGAGAAGAGAGAGAGAGAGAGTTTTATTCATTTATTTTTTTCATCAGTCCATCTCTCTCCTATCTCCTCCTGTCACAGTATTGTTCAGTTTCTGTAACCGCCTGTGCAGAGCTCGTCACCGGTCGCCCCCTCAAGGCACTGACGTGGTCTCAATTTAACCTCTGTCAAAACACCACCACCACAACAACGCTGGCTTGTTCTAACACACCCACAAACTCTTGTTTTTCGAGGAGCAAAAGCAGAAGAGTCACTAGTGTTTGTGTGCCAGACAAAGGAGTGTCTGAATGTCTGAGTGGCTGCGTGAGTGATGGTGGTTGTGATAGGGTGGCTGTCTGTGTGCTTGTGTGTTCATCTAACTGCAATCACTATCTATTCAGTCCAACAAATCCTATTTGTGTGTCATTTTCTTTACCCGGTCTACCATATGTGGGTATGGATTTGTTTGTTTATCTTGATGCCCTTTTTATATTTGCATCCTTCTTGTTGAGCCCAACTTCTCATAAATAAGATTAGATGACACTTAATATGTGTGTGTGTGTGTGTGTGTGTGTGTGTGTGTGTGTGTGTGTGTGTGTGTGTGTGTGTGTGTGTGTGTGTCCTGGCAGGAGTGTTTATGCAAAAGGAATGAACCTTACATTTGAAAGCATTCTGATTCCATTTGATTCCACACAAATAGTGTGACACTGTGAGGCCAAGAGCGACAGCACAAACCAAAGTTAACAGACTAACCAGGGTCGATATTCTGGCAAGTATTTGGCCCACAGGCTGAAACCCAACAGAGCAGTCAATGACACACACACACACACACACACACACACACACACACAGACACACACACACACACACACACACACACACACACACACACACACATACACATACACACATACACGCACGCACGCACGCACGCACGCACGCACGCACGCACACACACACACACACACACACACACACACACACACACACACACACACACACACACACACACACACACACACACACAGTAAACACTAATCCCTCATGACCTGACAATGTATCCTATATATGAAGGGGAAACATAAAAAATAAATAGAGAAGTAAAAGTGAATGGAGCTGGGAGAAGGACAAACAGGAAGAGAATCAAAGCAACAGCCTACTGCAAAAAACGGTTTGGAACAGACAGACATTCTCTTGATCTCTTCATTATCACTAACATCTCTTTCCCACTGACCAGACATGCTGAAGAACTGAAGCTCTATAGATTCATTCATTTTAACCATTTAGCAGACGCTTTTATCCAAAGCAACTAAGATTAAGATTACAGGGACAGATGAAGAAAAGGGAGGAGAAAGAGGAAAAAGGGAGAAAAAGAGAGAAAAGAAAAGGAAGAAAAAATAGTAAGTAGTTTGCAAAGCGCGGCATTCCGTCGCATTCCGTCACAAGCAACAGAAAGTCACAGCAACAGAAGGCCATGCTCACAGGGCATACATTACAGACTCTTTGCTGGGTTTTTTCACACGGTATCTGAGCTTCAGCCTTGATGAAGTAACGTTTAATAAGACACATAACGGTTCCTCACAGAGAGTCCTGCATTCTAATCTCTAGGGGGACAGAAGATCGGAAACTCTGGGAACATCTAGGTGCCTCGCTGGCTACCATCTGCCTGCTTCCCCGAGACCCTGAGACCAGGCACGTGCCAGTATGTATCCGTAGCCTATCACTGGGGACACGCAGTGAATATAATGTCACACTGTGTCATCCTCCCAGCCCTGAACCTAACTTGTTCATTGTTACGTTCTTTGCGTCTGTCTTGGAGTGTGACAGACAACCAGGCTACTGATAGCCCTTAAGACGCAAACTCAAGGATTCAGACAGGTATCAAATGTCACTACCACACACAAACACACACAGACACAGACACAGACAACCAGAACAGACACTACTACAGACACAAACATATAGACAGACAACCAGGCTACTGATAGCCGTCACATTCATACAGTACATTAGGGAATGGTCCGCAGAGACAGGCTGTGAGTTGCATTGAGGCCGAGGTCAAAGGTCATCTCTTGACCCACAGGTAACCCCCCCTCCCGAAGCAGGAAGGGGTGACCTACCGGTCAGCCAGTTGTTCAGTAAGGCCTAAGTTGAAACTCTTGTCTAGGGTTACAAATTGAATCTCACTACACATTCAGTTTAATGATCAGTAATAGTAGAATCATTAATGGCTCGTTCAATGAGAGTGTTACACAATAATAAACAGTTAATATTACTTAAACACATTTTCACTGAAAAACAACACACTGGCATTTAAAATGAACTGTTTGGAAGATATTGTATTTCATCATTTAGGGTCTGATCACAACCATAGGAGAGTCTGGGACATCATTCATTCACAGCTTCAGAGAAAAGCCTAAAAATACTGCACTGCTGTTGCCATAGTAATTGTATTTTTTTGCAAAGGATGGCAAGGGTATAGACCTTGCAAACACACACACAAGCACATGCTTGCAAATGTGCGCACGCATGCACACATTTACGGCATTTAGCAGACGCCTTATTCCAAAGCGACTTACAATCGATACATTTGACTAAGCAAGTGAATCATCAATTCACCAGTCGTAGCAGGAAGAGTAATCTAGCTCAGGCCCGGGGCCATTGGCAGTCGTCGGGGAGGGAGTTCTGACAGCCGTGGGAAGCTCATTCCACCAGCGGGGAGCCAGTGTAGTGAAGAGACGTGATCGGGCAGTGTGACTGCCGCGTTGGCGTAGAGGTGGTGGGGCCAGTCAGCCAGCCGAGGTGGAGGAGCGGAGTGAACAGGCTGATGTTTGGGGGGTGACCATTGCCTGCAGGTAGGCAGGGGCTCTCCCTTTTGCTGCCTGGTAAGCAAGCACCAGGGTCTTGAATCTGATGCGAGCTGCTATCAGGAGCCAGTGCAGGGTGCGAAGGAGGGGGGTAACATTGGAACATTTGGGGAGGTTGAACATCAGACGGACAGCAGCGTTCTGGATGAGCTTTGACCCTTGTCTTATTGTCAGAAGTCTTTGTGTCAGGAGGCTGTCGCCTTTGGGAGTCTGGAGACTAATGGAGATTTCAGAAGTTGCTGAAGACTGGTAGGCGTGCAACCCCTCCCAACTAACGATCAGTTAACATCCAGACAGGTGTAGACAGGCGTACTCACTTAGTCCACATGTATGACACTATGGCACTAGGTTTAATAGCTGGGGAGGTGTAGAAACTCCTCCCAGTGCAAATTGACGGCTATTAGGCTTCAAACACAAGTGATTTTAATAGAAACTGGTTAGTAGGCCACACAGTTCTCACCAAAAGCGAAGCGAAGCAAAGTGATGGATGCGTCGTTTCTAACCGGAGCGAAACCACCCTTTTCAAGCGGAGCATCCGACGGGTGTATGCTCTGGGAGTGACTTCGAATGCACGTTCTCACAGCTCCAAACGACGCAGAGCAAAGCAAACTTTATCCTAAACTCTGATTCCAAGTGAAGCAAAATGTTCTAGTGAGAAAACACCCTCCTAAATCACATCAGATAAACTGTGATGGGTTCAAGCTTGTTGTGTGTGTGTGTGTGTGTGTGAGTGTACTGCCCATCCTGTGTGTAATCACCGTGACCCCTGCCATGACCCAAGCCGCTGCCCTCTCTGCGATTCAAACCAACCTCTTGTGTCCTCTGGGTCATAAACCAGCGCTAAAGGTTCAGACCTGGCTACACCACGCTACTGTAGATCACAGAGAACATTCTACTGTCTGAGATCCAGACTGCTGAGGTTGAGCTTGCTGCATGTGTTTGGGCAGATAGCCTAATGGTCTGTCCACACTGTGTACACAAGAGAGAGCCAAGTCGTCTGAGTTTTAAAGACCCATTCACTGAGCAGATGAGTGGACACATGCACCCTGAAGTTCGTGACTCACAGCATTCCTTAGACACTAGACGACTGACTGACTGACTGACTTGTGACTCTCCTCCTTTCTCTTGTTCCCCCTCTTCTTTCCGCCTCAGACTGGTTAGGACCTGGCCATGGCTGCCTGGGACGTGATCTCCCTCTAGCCCTGCGTGACCTCACTGCTGCTCTCACTGTACCATCGGCCTCCATCTGCCCTCACCACACACACACGCACGCACGCACGCACGCACGCACGCACACACACACACACACACACACACACACACACACACACACACACACACACACACACACACACACACACACACAGCATGTTCTGTCTCCCTCTCGTCCTCTCCCCCTCTCTACGGGTTATTGACTCCTGGCACATTGTATATGAGGCTATGAGAAGAGAGTAACAGTTTATACATTATGCATTATGTAAAGGGTTCCCGCGCTGGTCTTAAAAAGCCTTAAAGTCTCAAATCCAGCAATCCAATTTATAAGGCCTAAAAAGGCCCCACATTTCTGTTATTCGGTCTAAAAATGAGGTGCTAGGTCTTAAAAATGAGATCCTGCAAGGAAATCAGTCCGACCACATCTATTTACGCGGAAATTAATCAAGCTGGAACCGATTTTTGTCTGTATGGCAGTGAAATCCCTAATTTCATAACCTCGAGGATGACAAAAAGCTATCATATGGTGTCGCGAATAGGTCTAAAATGATATTCAAAGAGGTCTAAAAAAGGTCTAAAAAGGTCTTAAATTTGACTTGTTGAAACTTGTAGGAACCCTGTATGTAGAGTATATATTTGTTTCACTCTGTGTAATGGTAACACAGTATCATTTGTGTTGATCAAAAGCATCCCTTCAGACAATACACAAACATGATGGTGTGTTTTGTATCTACTGTACACAATCATCCATTAGCTCAGAGATCTTATCTTAAGGACTCCCTGCACGACACCAGGGCTCTGAGGAGGGCAAGGGAGATCCTGGCCGACCCCTCCCACCCCGGCCACGGCCTCCTCACCCTGCTTCTCTCTGGGAGAAGAAGGTTGCGGCTGCCTAAAGCTGTAAAGGCCACAGGCTCAGTTTCTTCCCCTCAGCCGCCAGGCTGATAAATGACTCTGGCTTCCCCCTCCACCCCCCCCGCCCCCAAGTCTGCCCAGCACTGAATACGCACTGGACTTACTGAAGAACTTTGCACTGCACTTTATATGTAGCAGTAGCACTATCCAATGCACTGTTGTCTGTCCTGTGTTGTCCTGTTTTTGTATTTTGTTTTTGTATTCATGTATCACACGTGAAACAAAGTAGAAACGCACTTACTGTAACGCCAAAGCAAATTCCTATATGTGTATGCATAATGGCAATAAACGTTATCTGAATCTGAATGTCCTGCGGTTAGGTGCAGTCTGATGCAGACTGGACCACGGAGTTATCGTGTTGCGGTCTTCTCATACTTTCCAAGCTAATCATGGATGAATACATTTTTCATAAATGAGTTGGCACTCAGCAGTCATTCCCCCTCTTGCACACAGGTACACACACACACACACACACACACACACACACACACACACACACACACACACACACACACACACTTTTCCAACCGCCATTGAATTTAGCTGGAGCTTCATTTCTAGTAAGTACAGTCCTATCATTCCTGTTTCACTATCTATTCACAGCAGCTAAGAGAATTACACATACATAGTGAAGGCCGTTTACCACAAACAAAAGATCTTTATTTCACCTCCAACAAACTGTGACAACACAGATAAACAAGATAGAGGCATGGGGAACGGATGTCAAATAACAATATTCATTAATAATATTATTATTATGGAATGTAGTCTTTTGTTCTCCATTCGTTTTCTTTTTTAATGTTTTAGTTATATAAGAAACATTAAAAAATGTCAAATAAATAAATATCTATTATAGCCTCTGTATGTGTCTAATACCTACATGTATCTGAATATAGTCTCTGAGGAGGGAAGGGGGAGGAGTCTCTGAGGAGGGAGGGGGAAGGAGGGATGACAAAAATAATCGGTAGCGAAGAAAAACCGAAGGTGCAACATCCTTTTGCCTTTCCTCCCGTCAACTTTCCTCTCACACAGGCACAACGTTTGCTCTCTCAGGAAGACCTATTCCATTAGTAGCACAGATGAGCATCAGTAAATGTGTGTTGGTTGGTGAATGTGTGTGTTGCCGACACCTTTGTTAGTGGAACCACTAGAATCCATCTTTGCTGTCTTGGGACCTATTGTCCAACTTTTTTATTTTCTTTTTCCAGAAAAGTCAACGTTGTAACAGAATAAGAACGAACACATGAGGGGCAACAGAATCACTAAGTCAAGTAAACAACAGAAGATAACAAATATCTCTTCAACCCATTTTTATATCCCTTATGGATAACAGACAGAAACACCAAGAGAAGCACCAACGACAGAAACAGAGACTGGGTACGACAATGTCCAATGTCCTGGGTCGGAAAGAGAGAGCAAAAATGTCCCCAAGTCCTCCCTAAGCATCCTCTGTAGTCCAGTTAGCAGTCCAGTTTCTTCCATGGGTCATAAAGAGAGACAGACAGAGAGTCTGTGTGTGCGTCCTCAGCAGCTCTAGTCTGTGCTGTGGTCCTCCAGCTGGGAGATGATGCTGACGAGGTTCTGAAGGCCGAAGATGTATCCGCTGTCCTGCCCCTCGTGCACCACGCTGTCCTCCCCGTAATGGCGGCACGTGGTGTGCGCAAAGTCGATCATCCTGACGTCCACCACGGGGCACGTTGTGTCTGGACGGGGGGCGGCGTGACGCCCCATACCGGAGGGGGCAGCGCCGGTGCTACCGCTATTGCCGCTCGAGCAACTGTTGCTACTGACAACACTGGACGACCCGGAGCTGTGGGGGAAGCCGAACGCTCCCGCCTCTTCTTCTTCCTCCTCCTCCTCCTCAACTTCCTCCTCGTCAACCTCCTCCTCTTCCTCCTCCTCCTCCGACAGCCTGTCTTCGGGGCCCCTGTGTGTGGTGTGCGTGCGGGGGGGCTCTCCGTCGTAGATGATGAGGAGGGAGCTGGAGTAGAAGCGGTACGACTCGCAGTCCTCCAGCGCGGCCTGCATGTCCCGGAGCTTGCGGAGGACCGGGGAGAGGACGTCGCGCCGCAGACGCAGCCCGTCGTGGAAGAACTGGAACAGGGCCTCCTTGAAGCCGGGCAGGGTCAGGTCGCGGCCGTGGTACTTGTTCATGAACGTCAGCTGGCCCGAGTCTGACTGGTACACCTGGGAGGGAGAGGAGAGAGAGGGGTTACGACATAATGCTGCTTTACTCTCTCTGTTAAGGGCTCGTCGTTTTGAACTGACACTGAGATATCGTGAGCTTAGAATGATAAGGTTCTATCTCCGTTTAGGGCAGTTCAGAGATATTGAGCGTCAAAGTTTTTACATTCCATTATGTTTTGTGAGATGGAACCTTTGTATTTTATTAATTACTAACTAAAAAATTTCAACATTTTAGAAATAACACCACACAGGCATTAATAAACACCTAATGGATCAGAAAATCTTCCCCATCCCAACCATTACTATGCCTTCTGCCCTTCATTTAAACCTGGCCAACAATCCACTAATCTCAATCCACCATCTGGAGCGACACCCATAAGCAGCTGTGTGCAGACGTTGGCGCCGTGCCCACCTGCATGCCACAGAGGCGGACCCCTATGGAGGCGGAGGTGCTCTGCTGGCACTTGCGGATCTGCAGCGCCTTCTTCTCCTCGGAGGCGTCGTCTCCGTGCTGACGCGTGCCCATCTTCAGGTCCAGCACGCACGGCATGGTGTGGCGCCAAGTCAGGTTCTCCAGCAGGATGAATTCTGGGAAGGGGCTCTGAGTCAAGGGTGTTTAACCACCAGAGGGACTGTGTGCACTACGGAAGTCTTGCTATATCCTGACTCAATGGTCCTGGTTGTACACAAAAATGTGTACTGATACTGTGTATTAGCAATACCTGCATCCCAATTATCCCAATAATGTATTGCACAGACCAGATTATATAGATTAATCATCATTTATTGTTTTAATATAGCAGATCGGGTTAGGGTCTCTTTCCACACTTTTCTTCATTAAGTACGATACAGTACCACCCCCCCGCACCAACCTACGGACCTTTGGGGACAGAGCGTTCAGCGTGGCTGCACCTACCCTCTGGAACTCTCTCCCCATAGTGATCCGCAACGCCCCCACCCAGGACTCCTTCAAATCAGCCTTTAAAACCCATCTGTTCACCAAGGCCTTTGGCCCCTTAGTCACTGTTTCTGTTTTGCTTTGTTTGTTTTTCTGTTTTGTCTGTCTGACCATTCCCTTAGAATTGTAAAGCGTCCTTGGGTTTTTGAAAGGCGCTATAGAAATCAAAGTTATTATTATTATTATTATTATTATTGTTATTAGTTGCATGAGAGGATGAGCTATAAGCTCGTTGGGAGCTTTGGAAAGAAGAGTGTGAGTCAGAGGCAGGGCCGGGGCTGCTTTAAAGAGCTGTGTTTGTCTACAGTGAAAGGATACTGTACTCTCTCTCTCTCTCTCTCTCTCTCTGTGTCTCTGTCTCTCTCTCTGTCTCTGTCTGTCTCTCTATCTCTGTCTCTCTCTCTCTCTCTCTGTCTCTCTCTCTCTCTGTCTCTCTGTCTCTCTGTCTGTCTCTCTCTCTCTCTCTCTCTCTCTCTCTCTCTCTCTCTCTCTCTCTCTCTCTCTCTCTGTCTCTCTCTGTCGGGGGCACTTTTAAACAGCTGTGTTTGTCTCCAGTGGAAGGATACTGTACTGGCTGCGGTGCTTGGCGTTCTCCTTCATCCTCTGCAGGTGCTGCTGGTGACATTTGAGGCTCCAGGGGTTGTGTTTGAGCTGGGGCACTGAGGCGCTGCTGCCGCTCTCCAGACTGAAGTGCAACACCTCCGCCTTCTGCAACCACTCCAACTCCACATCCTCCTCACGCTCATGACTGAGGGAGGGAGGGAGAGGGAGGGGGGGGAGAGAGAGAGAAGGGGGGGGGGAGAGAGAGAGAGGGCGGGGGTAGAGAGAGAGGGCGGGGGTAGAGAGAGGGGGGGGGGGTAGAGAGAGAGAGGGAGAGAGAGAAAGAGAGAGAGGAGTCAGGAAAGATGGACATTTGCTGTGAGTACAATGGATTCATGCAGTCTAAAAACTGGTGACACAGCATGCATATTAATTGATGTCATGTCTAGTACATTAGTGTCTTATGAATAATAAGCAACAAAATATCATTTCAGATCTGAGCAAAAATAGATTCCAAACCTAATTTTAGGCTGGTGGTGTACTGCAGCTGGGCTACTGAGCAAACATTATACCTGAATGAAATATAGGGTTATATACCCTGATCATAGAAAATAATAATATAATCACTTTTTTTGTATAGCGCTTTTCCTGCAAACGTTGCAGCTCAAAAGTGCTCCAATCATCATCAGATGGGTTTTTGGTCTTGACTTGAACATATTTGCTGAGGTTGCATCTCTAATGTAAACTGGCAGTACATTCCACAATCTGGGTGCATAAAATGAGAACGCAGCCTCACCAAATCTCTTCTTTTGTACATGTGGTACACAGAGAAAACCAGCGTCAGAAGACATGAGAGCTCTATTGGGCTGATATGCTAGGTAAAGACCTGAGAGCTCTATTGGGCTGATATGCTAGCAAAGGACCTGAGAGCTCTATTGGGCTGATATGCTAGCAAAAGACCTGAGAGCTCTATTGGGCTGATATGCTAGCACAAGACCTGAGAGCTCTATTGGGCTGATATGCTAGCAAAAGGTCTTTCAGATATGGTGGGCTACAGTATAGTATTTGTGTACATGCGAAGTATGAGAGCATCTGTATTTCTACATACGAGTGTATCTATGTCGTGAGCTTAGAATTATAAGGTTCTATCTCCGTTCAGGGTAGTTCAGAGATATTGAGCGTCAAAGTTTTGACATTCCATTATGTTTTGTGAGATGGAACCTTTGTATTTTATGAATTACTAACTAAAACATTTCAACATTTTAAAAATAACACCACACAGGCATTAATAAACACCTAATGGATCAGATTATGTAAAAAAACTAAACCACTGACCAAAAATGGAGATAGAACCTTATAATTCTAACGTCACGATGTGTCTCTGTATAAGTGTGTCTATGTTGGTCTCCTCCCACCTCTTGTCCTTGTGGGCGTGTCTGACCCAGCTCTCCTGGCTGTAGGTGTCGTTGTCCAGAAGCAGGCCTGCTGACGGCGCCTTGTTGCCCCACTTGTGCTTCTTACTCTTGGGCTCGCAGTCGGCCGACAAGGGGTCCTTGTTCCCTTGGTCCCCCCCGACCCCATGGTCGCCGTGCAGCGGGTACGCTATGAGGCACAAGTTCCCGTCCCTGTCCTCCTCGAAACTCACTGATACCTCGCCTGAGAAAAAAACGGAGAGAGAGAGAAGTAGAAAGACAATGCGTGAGACGTTAGGATCATAGATCAGCACGGCGATTTGTGTTTTAGCTCTCTTGATGAAGTACTCAGATATTCCCTGTAGGAAACATTAAGTCTTAAGCACCTCTTACCCCCATCTCTTTTAGCTCTGCAGCATGTTAAACCTACAGTACAGAGCTGTCTCTTAAACTGATAAGAGATCACAAGACCTGGACAAGTCCACAAGAGAGAACAGAGGATGGGGCACAGACACTGATCTCCCGACAACAGACATGGGGGGACGGGGGACTTGTGTGTCTGTGGCTATTTGGAAACGGTTTTGTATGTAAGTAAGTAAGTAAAGCTTTATTTATATAGCACCTTTCATACAAGAAATGCAGCTCAAAGTGCTTTACAACAGGAATAAGAACATAAAGTGAATCTAAAAACATATACAAGCATAGAATGAATATAAAAGCATGTGTACAGTATGCCAGTATAATAAACCCACACATTTGGAATAGTACGCTGCGAAACACGCAGCACAAAGATGAATCACTGCAGTCCAAACACAAACGACACAAGGCTGGAGCAGATGCCATGAAGACTTATGTTTATTCAGAAGAACCAACTGCTTCATCACAAAACAAACCGTCAATTGAGAAATGTCAACTCAAAAATGACTGAGAGCTAAATACAACATTTGTACACAACCACATTGAAAAAACAACAACTATGAGATCATGAGGCAGCATGTAAGAGAGACCATTTCAAAATGCAATCCCCCCACACACCATACAATACAATGTTGCCAACTATGAGAGATAAGGCACAATCACAAGAGTGTTAGTCTCAATCAGTCAAGGAGGGATGATCTAAGCCCGTTACAGTCCCATGATGAAATGGGGTAGTTTCCCTCATATTGATCTACCCATCCTCGTACTCTCTAACCCTTACCAAACATACCCCACCCTGCCCCACCAGAAACCATTCCACACCACCACACAAAAGAGACAGGGTCTTGGGAAGAGGGCAAGTAGATAGACACAACAGGAGCAGATACGTACATGGAAAGGAAACACAAGCTTGCAGATACATGGAAAGGAAAGACGAGCTCGATGGATGAGCAGATGAAGAAAGAGGAATAGAACAATCTACAATCTAGAGTCTAGAGAAATAAACCAAAACAATAAAAAAAAACTGAGTACGATGCCATTGCTTTCCTTTTAGGAAAATAAACAAAATGCAGGGGGGGAAAGAAAATATAGATCTTTGCAAACTGCCAGGTTGACCTTTCACATCTCTCTCAGGGACAAGAGAGGAACATGTGCAGTGACCCGCAAAAACAGTATTAGATAACAGTTAAAGGGACAGACAGTGGATGGGGGGAGCACAGCAGAGGGGAGGCATCGGCAGAGTAAACAGAATGGCGGGCACTAGGACCCTGGGAAGTCCTCACTGCCTTCAGCATCTCAGCCTCGATAATGATGTCATTGCCTAGCAAGATTTAATTATTTCCTTGCCGGATCATCATTTTTGTCAATGAAAAACATTGCATAGCATAGCAGAGTGAAGGTGAAGGTGAATCTGTGTTGAGTACGTGCACAAGCCTGCGTGTGTGCGTTGCGTTTGCATGATTATGTAAGAATTGGCGAAACGACACACCTGTCTTTCACCATCATGCATTGATTCTACGTGCTTCGTGTTTAGTTTGGAGGAAAAACAAGAACATTTTGACAACTTGGCAGCTCTCGAGCAAAACCGTGGGAAGTGTAGTCAAATACGTAGTGGGAGCCAAGGGAGTCCAAGGCCGGGGGATGGCTTTGAGGGTCTGCATGCAGCTCCTCTCAGGCGATCTCTACTGACCATTCAATGATCCCTTTCTCCTGGCCATACGAGGAGTTGGGCTAGGCAGGTTGACTTGTCTCCTCTACTGAGCCTTCCTGGCAGGACAGACATGGGCACAGAAACACCATCTCCCACCTGTCTGGGTGACTTACCTCCCTCTTCTCCTAGGACAAGACCACCCTGGTGGGGGTACAGTACAGTAGAGGTTACACTGCTACAGTGCCCTCCTGTGGCTGGATGGGTCCCATACGGCTAATACACCTTAAAATAGGACAAAATGTACCATGCACCTAACATAGCCTATCCCTCTTGTTCAACATCTCAGAACAGTCAACAGAGAGAGAGAGAAAGAGAGAGAGAGAGAGAGAGAGAGAGAGAGAGAGAGAGAGAGAGAGACACCAACACACAACATAACAACACCGAACACCAACACAACATAAGCAAAGTCTCACACTCACACACACACACACACACACACACACACACACTAGACCGTGGTTGAGTGGTCTAGTCCGTGGTGGGGGTGGTGGTCTCTTACCTCTGTACTGGGGGGTGAACTTCTTCACGGCTGCAGGGAGGCTCTTGTAGAACTGGTTCTCGCGGGGGATGAGGGGCTTGCAGATGGTCTGCTCGCTGAAGCGCAGCACGCAGGAGTGGCCCCCCACCTGGTGGACGAAGGGCTCCAGCAGGACCCCTTTCTCATGGTTGCAGTCCTCCTCCTCCTCCTCCTCCTCCTCCTGCTGCTGCTGCTCTGCCTGCATGGCCTGGCCCTGACCAGCCTCCACCGCCGGACTCATCCTCCACTGGCCCCAGCCACGCCGCGGGCATTAGCTTCCTCACCCTAAGCCTGGACACAGCTGGATGTCTAACGATGGACTAACACACACACAGTAACACACTAACACACACAGCTGGATGTGCACTAACACACAGCTCAACACACACACTCACACACACAGCTGGATGTGCACTAACTAACACACACACACACAGACACACGCACACACTATAGCCCGAGGGAGAGAGAGAGCCTTTCGGTCTTGTTTTTGTTGCTTATTTTGATCTCCCCCGTCTTCAGATCGTCTTCAGATGATCTCTTTCTCTCTCTCTTCTCTGTGCAGGTGAGGTGGGATACTGCAGGATGATGTCTTCTCTCTCTGTGCTGGTGGGACAATACTGCAGGATGAAAACAAAGAGGATGAGAAGGAGGAAGAAGAAAAAAAGGATGTCTCAGTGTTTTTTTTAGATGATCTTAAATCCCTTTTTGTTCTCTTGGCTTTTAGTTAGTCCGCTAGTAGTGTTGGAACAAGAAAGGCCTTTATGTCCTGGCTGCCGATGATAAATAAAAAGGTTCATTAGTGCTGCAGCTGCAGATATGAGAGCCACAGAGCCCGAGCGCAACTGAAACCCATCTGACAGCCAGGGCTCGCTCTCCACTGGTAAACCTCTCACAAGCAGACATTAGAGCCCGCCCCTCACAACCCACATCCACCAATCACTGGCCCCGGGAGCAGGTTGTTGGGTGGCAACTTTTCTAGAGAAGAGAGCAAGCAAACAAAGAGAGAGAGAGAGAGAGAGAGAGAGAGGGAGGGAGGGAGGGAGGGGGGTCTGGGGGAGGGGGAGAGCGAGCGAGCGAGAGAAAGAAGCACAACAACAGCAGAGAGAGGGAGGAAGGGCAAACTGAACTGAAGCTGTTTTTTCTCTGTATGACGAAGCGTACAAACAAGCAGCATACACTGTCATGTCTTTGCACTATATCATCATATTTTAGATGCTGAACTGCTTTTTGTACTCTATTTGTACTCAATGACACTGAAGTTGAATCTAATCTAATCTAATCTAATTTCCATAATATGTAGAGGGGGAAGAGAGAGAGAGAATAGAAGAAGGAAGAAAGATAGCAAGAGAGACAGACTGGCCCAAAAAAAACAATGCAGGTGCACAGTGCCCACATTCAGTTTGCACCTCAAATGTAAACAACCGTAAGAGCTTAGGGAGATTAAGGTCTAGCTTTATCCAAATGAGGACCAAATGGTGTCAGTAACACAGTAAGGTGCAACTTGCTGACTGGGAGCAGCCTTGTACAGCAGAAATTGAGTTGCACAGAGTTAAGTCCAATCCCATTTCACCCCTTGTCTCTAGCCCTACCCCTCCGTTTTGCACATGAACGTGTAGGGGTTTGGTGTCCCGATTGTTGTTGGCATGGAGGGGTAGGGCGAAGTGGTAAGGCTACATGGCTCTCCAAACTGAGGCACACTCCCAACAGAGTTTTATGTGAAATCTCCTAGAATGTCTTGTGCAAAATTTGCAAAATGTTAGGGTAATCGTTCACTTTTTCATAAAAGCACGAAACTTGGTACATTTGTACAGTTTGGTGTCCTGAACATTTTCAGACGTGGAGCCCTCGCAAAAAACGCCTCCTAGTGGCTGTGGCGGCTATTTTCCTTTCCGCCATAAAAAGGTCAAGGATTATAATGGTACCATATACAACATCATAAAGTGTTCTGGTGAATAGGTAATGGTGAAATCAGTTGTGAGAATGATTAAAACGAAATCGCAGTATCTGAGAATATACATTTTCATAACATATTTCATGTAATCATTTATTTACAATAGCTCTCTAGGTCCAGACTTGTCTATTAGGCTATATGAATGTAGGTATTTCAGTTGTGGCACCTTAGTGCAGCTTTCTAACCCTTCACAGAAGACAGCAACAAGCCAACAACCTTCTGAAGCTGATTGATGTTGTTCATGCTGCAGAGAGGATGGGCCAAGAGCTGTACAAACTCTTCATCGCTGAGAGGACGCCGGGCACAAACCCCATTACGGACCCTTTAAACAAAACCCATTACCGACCCTTCAAAGAAGAACAAGCTTACTCTCTTTAAAACGGCTCCAACAAGGCAGTCCAGGACAAAACTCGCTGAAAAATCAATGAGAAACAAATGATAATGACTGTTCTCCAGACTCATCATCATCTGTCAGACCTGTCAGACCTAGAAAATGTCTTCAAACAAGAAAATCAGGCTTAGCCTCCATCACTCTGCACTCGTGGTGAACTAACCCTAACCCTCAAACAATAACAATGAATCCATTCCACAAAGTATACATATAGCCGTTTCACGCGAGTGGTTTACGGTTTCACCAGCTGGCGTCACTAAAAAAGTGCCTCTTAGGCTTGAGGACTAGTATATAATAGGAGAGGAAGAAATTAAAGTAAAAATGCACTTTAGCTATGAGAGCTGTACCAGCTGTATCCCATATACCCATTATGCACATTTTAAGCGCATATAGGACACGCGTGAAGCATTTCTGCGACACACGTTTCTGTTCACTGTTTTCACTCCCTCATCGCTGTATTCAATACCAAAACCAGAATGAACGACCCCACAACGCAGATTTGTAGCAGTCCAGGGCTTCCTCAAACTGTTGCCATGTTCTCAACTCCGCTCGCCATGAACAAACATCCGACTTTGAATGAAACACAGGATAAACCGGTAAAACCGCCACGGTTCACTAGTGTATTGAACTGTGGAACGCGAACCGTACTGTCCGTAAAAAAACCGAGAACCGTTGCACCCCTAGTATGCATGCGTGTGTGTTTGTGTGTGTGTGTTTGTGTGTAGACACTGGTTGGTTCTTGGTTCCAGGGGCAAAGCCAGAGGACAGGAGTCACTGGAGTGAGGCTAATATGAAGGAGCTGAATCACTTAAGACTGAGAGAGCAGGAACTGTGAAGGACACACAATCATTTAGACCTCAGCTCATATGGGATCGATCGCGCATCCTGGAAATGGACATCAATCACTCACTCAGGACGCACACAAACAGAGCCCGTGAGGTGTGTGTTTTTCTGTCACGCACAGACAAACACACCTCTCCATTGAGCCATGTCCTCCTCCCCATCACTCTGGGTTGAAGCAGTGTGGAAAAAAAGTCTCACCACCTCCCCACAGTGATAATGTCTAGACATTTCCCACAGATCTCCTCAGATCACATCACATTAGCTCAGATGTGATAAGCACGTTGACAATCCTTACAGGTCACCCGTGTAAGCCTCCACTAAAGATACCACCTGCTACCAGCTATTCAGACGGACAGGCTGACTGACTAATAATAGGCCGCACACACGCTCACACACGCTGTGTCAGAGCGAATAGGGAATCTATAAATACCAGCATTGCATTCTGCGGTCAATAAGTGTAGGCTATCAATTACACATTACACTATTTAGGCCTAATAACAACCGGTGCATCACATACAGTAGGCACGTGAGAGGCACTGCGTCGTCACACAGCCACACATCTACACAAGACGCTCTAAAATAGACTTATTCCAAAACATGGACGGCGGCGACACATCGAGAAACACCTTTCTCACCCGGAAAATACCAACACGTCTGACCTACTTCTGAGGGTATCATAGAAAGGCAGCAGAGAGACAGAGAGAAAGACAGAGAGAGACCAGAGAGAGAGAGAGAGAGAGACCAGAGAGACACCAGAGAGAGAGAGACAAGACCAACGAGAGACGGACAGATGGCTTAGTGTCTTATACTAATTGCATACCAGATAAACAAGATAAACGAGACACATAGACGTGCGCACACACACACACTAAGGAGAGCCAGAAAGAAGGCCAGGTGCTGGTGGTGGTGGCCTCGGAAGAGGTGATGAGTTCACACAGTGATGAGGTCATCACACTCACCCTCAGCCTGGGACCAGCCCATCTGTTTCCTGTCAAACCGCCTACCACTTCCTGTTCCCACCCTGCCCCCCCCCCACAGATCCTGGTTTCCAGGTAACATGAAGGGGCTACTTATTATCTGTCACACTGGGTGGGAGGATGGTGTGTGTGTATGTGTGTGTGTGTGTGTGTGTGTGCGTACGGACAGGGGAGAGAGCACTGCCTGGAGGACACCTCGTAATCTCTTTCCGGATCTCTCCGCAGGGACAGCAGCCACACATCCTGTTACTCATCCAACCCCTCGGATCAGACTGCCAAAACAAGAAGGCTCTCCTCTCTCCAAACAGAGAGAGACTTCGGGTGGAAGGAGACAGGCCAAACAGTCTAGCCACAAATGATATCCCTATCAATGTCAAATTGAGAACAATGGCTAGGCCTATGTTTAATCTAGCCTACCAGCTTCAGCCTACTGTTTGTCCACATCAGTAGAATGTAGTGTCTAGAATGTAGAGTCTAGAATGTAGAGTCTAGAATGTAGAGTCTAGAAGACCAATGCAGTCTTATCGTCCAGCCAAAGGTGGAGGGAGGGTAGTAGGGGATTACAAATTAAAGGTAAATTCAGTGACACTGGTGATTTACTGTAGTTGTAGACTTCACACTCATAGATGCATCCTGAATCTACGACACACACACACACACACACAAAACCTAAAACAGGCTAAGCCAGTTCTCAGAAACATCACCTCTATGATACTCCATTCACCCATTGACAATGTATGAGAAGTGTGTCAAACTGGGGTGGCCACATTTTTGCACCCCACTGTACGTACACTCTCATACTACAGACATGTTTTGCTTCTGTGGAAAAAGACAAGTGATCTGCAGTCAGAAAACTTCCCACAGTAGTGTGTGTGAGTGAGAGACAAAGGTGGGAGGGAGTAAGAGTCAGGCTACCCTGAGGCCTATTTCCAATAATCGATGGGGAATAGGGCGGGTGTCTCACTTTAAGTTTGCTTGGTTGTGTTATTGTAAGGTTCTGGCTTAGAGACAGAGACAGTGATCTGTGAGGGACTGAGGCAGCTGAGGTCAGGTGGTGTAGACTAGCCTAAGACCCAGGTCTGATGTAGACTGGGCCATGTTGAGTCTAGTTCTATAAGCACTGCAGGCCTTTCGTCTGTATTCCACAGGGTTCCCACGGGTCCTTGAAATCCTTGAAAGTTAGTGAATTTGAGGGGGAAAAAATCAAGGCCGTAAAAGTTTTAGAAAATAGACATGGGTGATTGAAAGTGCTTGAATTCCCCTTTCTCAAAAAAAGATATATATATTAAAAAATGTTCATGTAATTATAGTAGATAAGTAGTGTTGTTCCGATACCGATACTAGTATCGGCATGGCCACCGATACGCACAAAAATGCTGGTATCGGTATCGGCGAGTACTAACATTTTATTTTATTTTTTTTTATTTTTTACTAAGTACTAAAGTTATTTTGTTTGTAAATGTTCACTTGCTGTTGCACTACTACTACGACTGTTTTATATCTTAAATGGATATTGCACTGATTGGCATCTGTGAGAGCCACATTTCAGGTTTTATAAGGGGTTGATTTTCTTGTCGCCATACCAGGTAGACAATAAAAAAAAGTTCTATAGCATTTTTTCCTGTTTTACAAAGGTTTTGAGCAGTGCCAGACTAAGTGTTAGCAATAATTTTACATCGAGGTGAGTATGCGGCCCAAAAAACATGTTTTTTTGTTTTGTTTTTTCAAACGCCGTGGTATCGGATCGGTACTCGGTATCGGCAAGTACTGCACGGTCAGGTATCGGTATCGGTATCGCTATCGGGATCAAAAAATGGTATCGGAACAACACTATAGATAAGTCACATTGCTCAACTTAACACAGTAACTTTACACATATTTCACAATATAGCCTAGGCTATTGTTTTGCTGTGCTGTAGTAGAGAAGGCAAGAGACCATCTAGTGTTCAAGTCTCTACATTCAAAAGCCTCTCTTTTTAATTGTTGTCTGTGAGCGGATAGTTCCTATTATATAAATTCTCATCTAGATCTGTCTCAAACTATGCCGTGTTGGGTCCTTGAATTTGAGGGAATTGAGTCTTGAAAGTCCTTGAAAGGTGCTTGAATTTGACGTTTCAGAAGGTGTGGGAACTCGGATTCCAGCTCGCTACCTTTCAGACCAGCTGGAGTAGTGACAGTAGTGTAGTAGTGACAGTAGTGTAGTAGTGACAGTAGTGAGTGACAGTAGTACACGGTCAGCCAGGGAACCACAGCCGCCCAGCCCTCAGGCTCACAGGTGTCTTGTGTCGGTCGAGTGAGGGGAATTTGGCTGTGTTTGAATGTGACGTCATGGCATTTCCACACAGCGAAGTAGGGGATCTTTATTACATCTTGGCAATGGAAACGTCGGCTGATGTCGTGGCACCGTTGGAAACTAACAAGCTACCAATACTGCAATAGACATTTAAATTGTTTGCATTTAGCAGACGCCTTATTCCAAAGAGACTTACAATCAATACATTTCACTAAGCAAGTGAATCATCAATCCACCATTCGTAGCAGGAAGAGTAATCCAGCTCAGGTCCGGGGCCATTGATAGGAGGAAAAACCTTCTTCCATAACCTTCCTCTAAACCTAGGTTTTTAAATGTTTTATATAGACACTGGAGAAACAGAGAAGTACAGTACAAGGGGGTCAATAGATCGATAATAGCACAGTGGACTGAGAAAGGGAGCATAACTGTGTGGGTGTGTGTGTGTGTGTGAGAGAGAGAGAGAGAGAGAGAGAGAGAGAGAGAGAGAGAGAGAGAGAGAGAGAGAGAGAGAGAGAGAGAGAGAGAGAGCATAAGAGGAAAAGGCATGTTGAAGGGAACTTAAGGAAGCCTAGGATGATTAAACCAGGCATCAACGTTACACCAGGGCTCGGCCATCTGAAGTGTTTGTGATATTGGGGGCGGAGTGTGTCCAAGTGTCCCTGAGATTTCGTGTGTTGGTTTCCCCCCCAAACGTGAGGCGACAGAAAGGAGCCAGCATGTGACTACTACTAAATATAATCTCTCTCACCACTATATCACCTGCTATTCAAATCTGTAACACTGACAGACAAAGAAATGCATTCGGTCACGTGATTGAAACATTGGAGTGACTTCGCTGGAGAGAGAGAAGGAGAGGATGTCACGTGGACCACACGGTCTGGTGGACTGGCTGAGGGTTATTCAAGCTTGGCTTCAAAAGGTATGGAAATGTGATCATAACCACACACACACACACACACACAAACCTATTACAGGGAGTGTCAGTAAATGGACTGCACTTATATAGTGCCTTTATCCAAAGCGCTTTACAACGGCCTCTCATTCACCCATTCACACACACATTCACACACCAATGGCGGCAAGCTACCATGCAAGGCCTGCCCGCTCACTGGGAGCAATTTGGGGTTCAGTGTCTTGCCCAAGGACACTTCGACATGTTGCCAGCCGGGGCTCGAACCGTCAATCTGCCAACCTTGCGATCATTAGACAGCGGCTCTACCTCCTGCACCACAGCCACCCATAGGAAGTAGTAGGAAACAGGGTGGCACAGGGTTTTGCTTTTGCATATGCTTTACAACTGCAGGCTGACCCCCTGCCAATTCAAATTCTTCAGGACAGGCCTGTGATAGTCTACATGGTAGAGGCGCTATAATCCTTCACTATAATAGTGCCATCCCCCCCATGCAGTAGCCTATCAGTACAGGTTTGGTCTATCAGGTGGTTTATTTTGCTGTGGTGTGTGTGGTGGAGTCTGGGCGTTGAGATACAGGCCCAACCCCATTTCTAATTTTTACCCCTACCCCTCATTTTGGAGTGCCACTCTTAGGCCTGTAGCCTAACAATTATAATAGTTTTACTTACTAACAGATGTTGTGTGTGTGTGCGTTTCAATGCGTTTGTGTTTATAGGCAACAACACAAGCTGTTTATAGTAGCTGTAGGCTATGTGGGTATTAACACAGTTCCAATTCTCCTCGTAGGCTATTAGACCCAATGTTTTTTTTTTATCTCCCCACCCCCTCCCACTTTGGATATCCTCTCCTCTCCAACGCTCTCGCTCCTTCCTCCCTCGCCTCTGCCTGCTGGGACCGGGGAGGGCTAGCGTCAGTGTTGCTGATGGAGAGAGAGAGAGCAGCAGAGAGGGTGCTGAGGTGAGGTGAGCTGGCACGCCCGCCCGCGGGTTTGGCTGATGGCAGTGTTGATGGGCTCTGAGTGGTGCTGATGGGAAACCTGGTCCCGGTCCAATGAGCAGGGCACACCTGAGACCTACAGCACAGCGACATAGCTGCAGAGTAGTGAGTAGTGGAAAAGTACTGCGGCCTCAGAGAGACACACACGCACACGCACAGACACGCAGACACACGCACGCGTTTCACTATGGCTCCCCCCCCGGAGCTCCAGTTACTGCAGGTTGGGCCACGGCTGCAGACTGGTTGAGACACATTATGAGACCAACGCCAATTGCAAAACAGGCTAAACAACATACTGTTGGCAAACACAACTACAGACAGAACACACACACACACACACACACCTCTAAAACCACTAAGTGTACCTACCCAGTGAAAGTGTGACGCATTGCTACTAAAATAGTACAAGAATGAGGATGTGGTATTGACTTGGCTGCAATATAGATGGAGCGTCTTAGGGAAGATGACTCTGCTCAGTAGCTGCAGGTCTTCTAAACACACAAACATGAGAACTCCATACAAACAAAACAGACAGTGTGTCCTTGCTGGAAGCAGTGGTTGCAAATGCGCTGCTTTAATTCCCGAGTGCATGATTCACTATGCTGCCCTTTACAGTGTTCTCCTCAAGAGTCCAAGGCAACTCTCCCTCGGCGTTGGAGCAGTCAGTGTGTTCCGGATGAACAACAAAACATGTGCGCACGCACACGCACTCACATATACACATATATACACATATACACTGTACACACACACACACTGCAATTAGAACCACACAACTCATCAGGAAAAAAACAACAAACAAACAAATAACAAAACAAGATATAATGTAAATGGACTGACTTATTCCAAAGCGCTTCACAACGGCCTCTCACTCACCCATTCACACACACATGACGACCAAGCTACCATGCAAGGCCCAAGGACACTTTGACATGTGGCCAGCCGGGGCTCGAACCGCCAATCTGCCAACATTGCGATCATTAGACGCCGACTCTACCTCCTGCGCCACAGCCGCCCCTGTATCAATGGGAACACGAGGCTCTAATTCTCTGGAGCTCAGCTTGGCGACACGGCGCTATTCCCAGCTGGAGGCGAGACCACAGGGGGATAAGCTTCACCATGCAACCAACCACGCTGCTACCCTCACCAAGCCACTGGGCCGAAAACATTGTAACAACCCAGTGAAATGAGAACAGAGGTTAAATATAGGTTGAAGTAACTTCTCCAGAAACCAGATCTAGAGCAGAGAAGCTCCTTTAGCAACAGACTAGGCTATTACAACCATGTTGCACTAAA
The DNA here is from genome assembly GCF_963989245.1 of Nansenia antarctica. Taxonomy (NCBI): domain Eukaryota; kingdom Metazoa; phylum Chordata; class Actinopteri; order Argentiniformes; family Microstomatidae; genus Nansenia; species Nansenia antarctica. Next base: position 4,449,250 of record NC_137685.1, on the reverse strand, counting down.
GCAGCGTTTCCCAAACTGTGGGGCGCGCCCCCCTAGTGGGGCGCGGGGGTACTGCAGGGGGGGCGCAGAAATAAAACAAATATATAAAAAGCTGTGGGAATACTGCTGCCTTTTGCAACATCGTACCTGTGTGAGATAGGCTTTTCTGCTGTTGCTGCTATCAAAAGCAAATACAGGTCGAAGTTGAACATTGAGAATGAACTGAGAGTGGCAGTCTCAAAACAACAACCCCGCTTTGAGAAGATTTGCAAGGCAAAGCAAGCACACACAAGTCATTGATCGTAATTGTGATAGGAATGTGTAGAGTAAGAATAGTGATGCAGTAGAAATTAGTTAATGTTGATATGTTGAATATTTCAGTGGCACAGGATCATTTGCCAAGCACTTATGTTCCTTTTCAACCCATAATAAAATATACAACTATAGTTGGATATATGTGTCTTGTTATTATTAGAAGAGAAAATGTAATGTTTGTACAACTTTATACAATTAATTATATCAATCTAGGTGGGGACCGGGTTAGGGGGGGCTCGAAAATATTTCCAACTACCCAAGGGGGGCCTGATTGAAAAAGTTTGGGAACCGCTGCACTAAAGAGTGCTATTTTATTCTATTATTCAACTGTCACTTTCTTTTGTTGTTGTTTGTGGTGTGAACTGCTGTAAAGCCTTAATTTCCCCTCGGGGATCAATAAAGTACCTATCTATCGGTCTGTCTGTCTGTCTGTCTGTCTGTCTGTCTGTCTGTCTGTCTATCTATCTATCTGTCTATCTATCTATCTATCTATCTATCTGTCTATCTAGATTACTGCTGCAGGCCTGGACAATAAAAGTGCAGAGGTTATATGATTCATGCACTTAAATCAAGACACAGACCTCTGCCATGACAGTGACTGAATGACTGAGGCTATAAAGCATGGAGGGAATGATAGCACTCAAAAAACATTGGCGAGGAACGTGGGTGAGGGGGGGGTTCACTTATTTCAAAAGGTCAGATGGGCTCTCCTGGCACCCTTCCTGGGACAGGCTTTGATAGGGCAGCACACATAAAGGCACGGTGTCTCGGGGAGGGGAGAACCTGATAGGGCTTCATTCTCCCCAGTCTCGCCCATGTCTCTCTGCAGCAGTGTTTGTGTGTATATTAGCGTGTGAGAGATACACTAAACAAAAATATAAACACTTTTTGCCCACTCAAGTCAGTTACGACGATGAATGAACATGCAGATGAGCTTCCCTGAGACGGTTTCTGACAGTTTGCGCAGAAAGTCTTTGGTTATACAAACTAGGGATGCTCCGATCTGGATTTTTGGGGCCGATACCGATCACCGATTTGTTTCCTCAAGATCAACCGATACCGATACCGATACCGATTTTTTTTTAAATACATAACTGACTGGATAGCCTAAATATTTTTTGCTCTTTAGACAAAAGTGTTGATCCATTAGGCACCAAGCAAACGCAGACCCATTTTTATGGCATAGTAAAGGTCTGGCCTATCACCCAGTTAGGGCCTGAAGCCCAAGTCAGTCGATATGGCTGTATAAAATACATCATAAACGTGGCCTTCATGGTTTACATACTGTTACGTCCTCCTATGTTTTCTGTTCAGTTATCTGTCTTCCCCAGGAAAAAAAAAAAAAAAAAAAAAAAATCGGTTTTTGCGATCGGCCATTTTTGCCGATCACCGATCGAGTCATTTGGAGTGAAATCGGCCGATTTAAATCGGTGGCCGATAAATCGGAGCATCCCTAATACAAACCAATTGTTGCATCGGCTGTCTGGGTGGCTGGTCTCAGACGATCTTGCAGGTGAAGATGCCGGATGTTAAGGTTTTTGCTTTTTACGGGTATGAGTATGTGACATTGTCTCTGTGACGGCTTAGGCTACGTGTAAGTTGGTGGACAGGGCTATTTAAGGGTAAATGACTGGTCTGTGTGTGTGCAAAAGCATCCTGTCTTCCTACACCGCCACCCCAGCAAAAATGGGCACGATGTGTGTGTGTGTGTGTGTGTGTGTGTAATCAGAGCCCTAACATCAGAGGGATCTCACATTAACAGAGACCAAGTGTCACAGCAGGGAAATGTCTATATATGTGTATATGTGTGTGTATGTATGCCATTTAGCTGAGGCCTTTATCCAAAGTGACTTACACTGCAGTGAGTGAATACATTTTTCAGTATAGGGCCTATATGGTCTGAGCGGGAATCAAACCCACAACCTCAGCATTGTTACCGCCATGCTCTACCAACTGAGCCACAGACTGACCATAGGAGTCTAGGAGAGGTGGGTTGGGCAGGGTGTCACATGGTCATGGAGGGTCTGGGCAGGGTGTCACATGGTCATGGAGGGTCTGGGCAGGGTGTCACATGGTCATGGAGGGTCTGGGGAGAGGAATTAAGGAGGTGCACTATCCAGAGCAACTCTGAACGCCTCTATGGTCATGAGAGTGGTGCTACTGTTGACAATGAAAGATGGATGCTTATTGCTGGCTACTCTGGGAGGCCCACAGGCCACAACCAAGACGTCAACAACAATAATAACATAAAGTTGTTGTTAGTAATAACTCAATATGTAGCTCATCAGCATTCTTGGTTTTAATGAGCTCTCTGAACCGAACTCAAGAATATGTAGCTCATCAGCATTCTTGGTTTTAATGGGATCCAATGGATTGCCAAAAGGCTTTATCGTTTGACAATTAACATAGGCCTAATGCAGGTCTGTGCATTTTCCAAAGGAGTGTCATTGGACTTTCCGTCAGTCCATCTGAGGGTGACCACTTCCATGCCAGATGCTACTGCAGGGTGCATTGATAGATTGATTACATAACATTTCCACACAGCTGGCATTCCCTGTTTAATATGGCTTGTGCCTATGGAACCGCCTGAGCTCCACTGAGCATGTGCACGACCAGTCATACCCTAATTGGTTGAACCACCCATCTCCAGTGGAAGTCCATTGTGACATCATCAGGCCAACAGCCTAACATTTCCTTTGACAGTGAACACCACTAACAGCCCTGGGGACAAATACCACAGCATAGAGCTGTACCTGGGACATGGGGACAGGCAGGTCAAAGGTAAAGCTTCTCATCTAAGGGACACCTGACCTCACACGCCTTAGGCCTACATATGGGCTGGAAAACAACGCCAATCATAGTAGGTTGCCCTCAGGCAATACAGGACATTATATAGAGGCTATAAGGTACCTAATGGTATTAGAGATATATGCACATAATGAAATAAGCTACCTGTTCATAGTGCAGAGAATCTAACATGTAGGCGTAGGCCTAGTGTGGAGAATCTAACATGGTGATGGGTCTATCTGCAGTTAGCTACCCTGAACTGAGTGCCTCTATCTCAAAGTCTAGGTAGTGGAGAAAGCTGAGGTGGGTTATGCAATATAGATGTTCTAGACGTAGACGTTCGTCCTTTGAAACCAGAGACCAACTGAAGCCTCTGACCCAAAACGTACACCACCGGTGGGGGGGGGGGGGACTAATTACAGACACACAGACACGCACACGCAGACACAGACACGCACACACAGACACAGACACGCAGACGCAGACAGACACAGACACACACACCATTATTAGTATCGCAAGACAATATTGCATATTCCAGTTCCAACTATTGCAGGAGAGAGGCAAATTCATGCCTTGAAATGACCATGGATTGTTTTCAAGAACAGTGCATTCTGAGTAGGGGTGCAACGGTTCAGTTGGCCCACGGTTCGGTACGGTTCGGTATTTTGGGTCACGGTTTTCGGTACGGTTCGGTTCAGAAACAAATGCTACTATTTATTTACAAACTGTTACTTTACTTTATTTTGCTTATACATAATATGGAACTTTAACATACACATGTATATGTTATGTATATAATGTATATATAATTGTATATAAACAAAAAACACTTTCAAATGTCCAAAAATAAATAAACACTTTCGAAAGTAAAAGTGCACTTTAGCCTTGAAAGCTGGTAGCCCGTATACAAACAGGAGGAAAACAAATTCACACTACAAAAGTAACACTTTCCACATAGCGTTCCAACATGTCATGTGTTGTATTCCAACGAGTTGCGACATCGTGGATTAATTTGTGTTTTGGTAAGTCTAACATATCTTGTTTAATTGTCAGAATATGGTGGGCTGTGGTGCTTTTGTGGAAGAAAGTGACTGCATGTCTGATCTTACCCAGGAGGCGGGACACCGGGGTTATTGCCACTGCCTTCTTGGCGGCGAGATTTACGACGTGCGCAAAGCAGCCGATCTTTCGTATAGTGGACGAGTTTGCAGTACTGCGCTCTTCATCTCCCAATCCGGTGACATGTAGTGGACCGTGACAGTGAGGTAACTCTCCGTTGCCCGGGAGGTCCAACCCTCCGTAGTCAGTGCAAAGCTCTGTGTTTTTGCCAAATCGTCTTCAATGCCTCTGCGCGTTGTTTGGTAAATACCGGGGATTATTTTGGTGCTGAATGATGTACGGGAGGGGACACTGTAACGAGAGTTTTTATCAGATTTCGAAAACCCAAATCTCCAACCACCGAAAAGGGCTGCAAATCCTTTGCAATGAACATCCCCACTGCATTGGTTATTTTTTTGTGTTTCTCTGAAGTGGTAGTGTACGTCTGTCCGAACGCATCAGAGAGAGACTGCTGTCTGCTCACTGACGCTACCTGACTGGCTTTCCTGCTCCCAGTCAGTGTTATCGTTGAGTGGTAGCGGCGAATATGCTGGTTCATGTCAGAGGTGCAACCATTTGCATATGGCACACGCTTTAAGCAGAGCTTGCAGACAGTAATATTTCTGTCCACTGTTTTCCCCCCCTTATTGTCGTATTCAACAGGAAAAGCGAAATGACCCCACACCGCAGACTTGTAGGAATCCGGGGCTTCCTCAAACTGTTGCGGCGCTCTCAGAGCTAATTTACGAACGCAGCCAAATCGCAGCATAAACCGAAAACCGTCACGGTTCACTAGTGAATTGAGCCGTGGAACGCAAACCGTACCGTCCGTAAAAAAACCGAGAACCGTTGCACCCCTAATTCTGAGCCCAACCTACAAACAACTCATGATTCACTATACAACTTCCCATGGAACTTACAGTATTTGTCAATATGCAGGCTCCTCTCTCCCCAGCATTCGTTCCAGGCTTACCAAAGCAGCGTAGTGCTATAAGACTGGAAATCAATTATATCAACTCTGAACATATTTTCAGTATATACGTAGGTATACTGAATACTACTATACAAAATATAATATGCACAATTCATTCAAATGTTATGGTATATAGATAAACTATATAGATACAAAATCCTCCTCCTCACCTACAAATCCCTCCACACCTGCGCCCCCAAGTACCTAACTGACCTCCTCTCCCAACATACCACTTCCCGGAACCTGCGGTCTGCAGACATGGGCCTGCTGTCCACCACCCACACCAACCTACGAACCTTTGGGGACAGAGCCTTCAGCGTGGCTGCACCTACCCTCTGGAACTCTCTCCCCATAGTGATCCGCAAAGCCCCCACCCTGGACTCCTTCAAATCAGCCCTTTAAAACCCATCTGTTCACCAAGGCCTTTGGCCCCTAGTCACTGTTTCTGTTTTGCTTTGTTTGTTTTCTGTTTTGTCTGTCTGACCATTCCCCTTTAGAATTGTAAAGCGTCCTTGGGTTTAAAGGCGCTATAGAAATCAAAGTTATTATTATTATTTAAATAACCTCATTGAAAGTACTAGCCTAATTCAATATGGCCTCAGTCACTATCTCCATAACATGTTAGCTACTGATATCAGGACAGAATATCCATATAAAAGTAAGTCAAAGCTTATGATTGTACACTCAACTAGTAATGTTTACATTCAAACTAAATGGGCTGGCAAATCAATTCTGTGGCCATCATTTGACAGCACATTGGTGTCATAAAGCTCCAGTATGTGATTCCATAATTCAGTCATTATTATAATTCAGATATATCTTAAAACAGCTCATGTGAATAATAACAATGTGAACAATGGTAGCTAAATGACTGAATTTAACAAATCGTGAGCTTAGAATGATAAGGTTCTATCTCCGTTTAGAATGATAAGGTTCTATCTCCGTTTAGAATGATAAGGTTCTATCTCCGCTTAGAATGATAAGGTTCTATCTCCGTTTAGGGCAGTTCAGAGATATTGAGCGTCAAAGTTTTTACATTCCATTATGTTTTGTGAGATGGAACCTTTGTGTTTTATTAATTACTAACTCAAAAATGTCAACATTTTAAAAAATAACACCACACAGGCATTAATAAACACCTAATGGATCAGATTATGTAAAAAAAAATACTCAATTTTGACAAAAATGGAGATAGAACCTTATAATTCTAACGTCACCTAATGTAGCTAGCTAGCTAACAGCTCTGTGGCTAACTGGTCAAGGTTGCCTAGTAACAATAAACAATAAAGTTAGTAGTCTGAATTCCCATACAATCAATTAACACAATTTGGCACCAAAGAACATTATTTGTATGATTGAAATGTCAACCTGGACGTCATTATAAGCATATTTACCTTGTCTGGCAGTGAAGCTTAGTTACAGGTTGTTATGTGTGTATTTCCGTTAGGTTCAAAACCGTGGGCAGCTGTCTCCGATTGGCCAATACTCATGGCGTGACGTCACAGCTCTCTACTGGGGACCGGAAGTGCGGTTTCTTGATTCTAGGCTTTTGGAGTCAACCAATGAGAGACAACCAACCCAGTGTCAGTGAAAGTCAAGTAATAATAATAATAATAATAATAATAATAATAATAATAATAATAATAATAATAATAATAATAAGTAAGCCTTTATTAGGCTGAACAATCTGAAGAAAACTACGTAGGTTACTGTTAAACACATATTTTAAGACAATAATTCAGCATCAGACAATTTATCAATTTGTTTTGGATTTATTAGGCCTACATAAACCGAGCACATAGCATTCATTATATCCTACAATTGTCTTCAATGTACAGTACAAAAAAAGAGTCAGTTTACCTAAAATGGTATTAGAAATATGTTGGTGACGCAGATCAGCATAGAGACATTGTGAAGGTCAAAAGTAAAGTGCAAGTCAGAACACTGCCAATCTTAACGGCATCTACATAAATTATACACTGAACAATACCCCCCGCTGTTCTCTAGGCCTGGTTAGAGAGAGAGAGAGAGAGAGAGAGAGAGAGAGAGAGAGAGAGAGAGAGAGAGAGAGAGAGAGAGAGAGAGAGAGAGAGAGAGAGAGAGAGAGTGAGAGAGAGAGAGAGTGTGTGGGTTAGTTATTTTGTTCTCAATCACACAGCAAAAGACAATAGAGTTCTTCTCTATCCAACAATGAGAAGCATGAGTCACATTCTGTCCCCTTACCCATGGACAAACTCCCCTGTCACATTTTGAGAGGAAAGAGAGTTTTTGTAGCAATTGTGTTTGGGAGTGAAACAGGCCTGTCCCAAACACAGCAGCACAAACGGGTCTATTGTGATTATTGTCCTTGAAAATTGAAAAAGGAGCATTTGACAAACATGTTCACGTTCACGGTCAAATGTTGTGCCATATGAAAGGGGCTTGCAGCATCGTCCTTTCCATGTGTGTTATTATTGTGTATGGCACGTGTCAGATTTTTAAATTGAGTTTATATAAATTGGAAAGAAAATTACCAATGTGCTGAAAGGAGAAAAACATAGTGACAGGTAATGTGAAACACAGTCGTGGTGAGAGGACATGTCAACGCAGTGACACACGGAGGAATGTGACAGCAAGGACCACCTTCCACTCCTCATGAGATGCTGGAGTTGCTGGGGTAACTTTGCTGTGGTAAACTAAGATAGAGATACTGAGTTGCAGTATTACAATGTCTAACAGGACACATCAAGGAATACATGACCTAACACAGCTATTCCACGCGTCTCAGGTGGAAGTAGTGATGCTTGATGCTATTAATGCTTGATGGTAACCGTTAACTGTCACCAAAATTGCATGTTGGGCCTACTGTAGCACCTCATAGCTGACCGTCACACTTGTTCCAAACCCTTTGGTGTCAGTGGCAGGACTCAGCTTGAATGTTATATCAGTTATTGTAGCTGTTGTTGCCATCTTCTACCTGCACAAGAAGTTATTTGACAAACTTCCATTTCCCTTCTCTCTCTCTCTCTCTCTCTCTCTCTCTCTCTCTCTCTCTCTCTCTCTCTCTCTCTCTCTCTCTCTCTCTCTCTCTCTCTCCCCTTCTCTGTCTCTCTTGCTCTCTCTCCCTCCCTCCCTCCCTGTGTGTGTGTCTCACCCTCCCAACGCTCAGTCCAATAGGCCCAGTGTTGAGGGACTGGACAGAGGGTGTTTACTGTGCTTGTTTAAGTCACTGTTGTTCAGGTTACGCAAGCCTTCAAGTGATGCCAGTTTCAGACGGAATGCCTGTGGAAGCTGTTTGGGACAGGACTGAATGGACTTTGCAGGCGAAAAGAGTTAATGTTCCCCCCACGTCCGGCTGTCTGGATTGGATTCCACACTTCCACCTGAATGTTTCATTCAATTACCTAATTGAATCAGGTAGTAGTTTGATTGGCATAAAGCTTTCCAGGAGCTGCACAAAACAAAGGGACATAGAAAGTCTGCTAGATCTGCAAGTCACGACAAACAGGAAACTAAGAGAGTGATAGAACTCTCTGAGCTAGTGCTTGGAGAAGCACTCAGTCGCTGTTGTGTTTTTGAGGGAGTCTTGCATAATCACAGAATGTCACAGAAAAAGCCTTTTTCTCTTACCCCATCTCCCTGTTTTGAATATAATAATAATAACGTTATTTGTATAGCGCTTTTCCTGCAAAACGTTGCAGCTCAAAGTGCTTTAATCATTATATAATCTTCATTTAATTATTTAGCCATTTAAAGGCAATATTAAAAAGATGGGTTTTTAGTCTTCTTGACTTGAACTTATTTGCTGAGGTTGCATCCCTAATGTAAACTGGCAGTGCATTCCACAATTTGCGTGCATAAAATGAGAATGCAGCCTCACCAAATCTCTTCTTTTGTCAAGTCAAAGTCAAATATGTCAAAGTGTGTAAGTTAGTTGTTAGGGTGGGAGTTGAAAATTAGAGTGGCTGCAGAAGGTACAGATTGTTCTCTGATGAATGTGCCCACACCCTGCTGCTCTCAACTGCTCACGATGGGACGACACACACACCACACACACACACACACACACACACACACACACACACACACACGCACACACACATACATACACACACACTCATTATCAAAAGGCTCCCCACCTCTTCCTCTACGACGTAGTCCAACAGTCCTCTCTCAGATCAGAACATTATGCACCTCACTCTGACCCCGTGGTGCCTCCTTCTCCTCGCTCTCTCTCACCCTGAAACGCTCTCGCTCCATTCATTAATAATACACTTCTGAGTAGAACACCACCGCAGAGAGGCAGAGAGGGAGTGGACCTTTCACTCGGGTTTCAATGGGGATGACGCATATCCCCCTGCCCTGACCCTGTTTGGTGCCAGGCCTGCACTCTTGGGCCAGTGTACTGGTCTATCCACAGCAGAACATCGCTGCCAGACAGACAGGCCAACCAGCTTAGAAAGGGGAAGAACTAAATGGACTGGATTGGGCCCAACATCCCTGTCATAGTCCTGCTGTGCCCTGCTAGTGGCGGAACAATTTCTCTTAAGATTTACATTTTACATTTTTGGCGTTTGGCATTTAGCAGACGCCTTATTCCAAAGCGACTTACAATCAATACATTTGAATACTAAGCAAGAGAATCATCAATCCACCAGTCGTAGCAGAGGAAGAGTAATCCAGCTCAGGCCCGGTGGGCCATTGATAGAAGGACAAACCTTCTTCTATCACCTTCTTCTAAACCTAGGTTTTTTTCAGGTGGAAACATGGGGCATGTACTGTAACAGTGCCAACGCTACCCAGAAAGGACCCTCTATCTATCATGATAAATATCCCAAACAAATTTTAGCATTCATAAAAAATAGTATGTTTTATAATTGTTCATTTGCCCATGATGTCTTATTTGACCGCTATATTATTGTCTTGACAGAACTATTCATTGATCCACAATCAAACCTAGCCTTCCAACAGTTCCAAGATATTAATACATTATTACAGTAATTCTGAAACCTTTGTGGGCTCAAAGTGGACTATTATATTAAACGCTGTGTGATAGCACCACCTTGTGGTCAATCGAGGAACATTTTCATAACATAAATAAGTAAGTAAATCTAATCCTAATACAATATTATACGCCCGGGGTGCACATAACTGGTGCGCCAGTGCGCATGCGTCGCCAAAATGCATGCTGCGCGGCAGATCAGCCGCATGAAGGCGCTTTTGCGCACCAAAAAAAAAAATAAAAAAAATTAAAAAATGTGATCACAAAAAAAACATCCTCTACCATGGTTGAAATTGAGGACAGTGATAATTTACAGCAGTCAAGAGAGCAGTGATGATGACGATTAAGCTTGTAGCATAAATAAATGCTTAGGCTGTAACTTTTTGTTGAAAAGTTGATTTCAGTGTTTACAGAACAGAGCAGTGCTTAAAGAGATGTCCGTTTATTTCAGTGTGTTTAAAGAACAGACATTCAGTTAGTGCTTAAAGAGATGTCAGTTGATTTCATTGTGTTTAAAGGAGTCTGACAGACTTTCATGCTTAAAGAGCAGTCATTTGATTTTGCATTTGTTTATTTTGTTTTGCACACAATCATTTGTTCGTTCATCTTTATTTATGAATAAATGTCGTTTTGCTAATATAAGTTATCCATGTATCCCTTTTTCATCCATCCTGTGGGACGGGTCGTGACTCGCGAGCTCGGTGAGCACCAAGCAGCATCCCTAGGTGCTCCTCTGAGCACTGGCCCCAAAAAGTTATGTGCACCCCTACGCCCACTATGCATGACATACATGAAAAAGTTTATGTGTTAGGACTTTTTCATTTATACACAGGGGCATTCAAGAAAATAGAAAATAATTGGTCAAGAAGTTTGAACAGATATTTCTCAACATATTTTTTATAGTAAAAACAAATTATCCTCCGGGGCATGGAAATTGTATCACTGACATCCGGCAAATTAGTTTCTGAACAGGAGTAGCTCCTCTGTTCTGTATAGTAGCTACTAGAGTAGAAGCAACATTTTAAGACCGATTGAATTGGTGGCTATTGATTTATTTAAAACATATATATTGAAGTAGATATATTATTAATACCAGTTTTTTTTTCTAAATGTATTATACTTCAAAATCCGTTTTGAATACACGTATTCCGACACCTACCTGGTAAGGACTCAATTTGTAAAGTGAAAAAAAACGAGTGCTGCCGAAACCCGGGATCGAACCAGGGACCTTTAGATCTTCAGTCTAACGCTCTCCCAACTGAGCTATTTCGGCGCTGTGTCAACGTACGATAATGAAATGTCTTATCTAGCTAATAGTCCTCTAGAGGTCATCATAACACTACATGTAAATATTATACCTCAATTTGATTTGTATTGAATCACAAAAGCTTCAAGGTAATTTTATGTACTGAAACAATATACTTAAATCTTTATTAAATTAATATTAATTGAATACTTGTATCAACTCTAGGATTACTTACGGTTAAGTAGCCTCTATCAATAGTTGAAAAACTGTGATTGTCAACTGGTAGTAGAAAGCGATCTTAAATACAAATCATGAATTCAAAAAGTCACGTTTTTTAATTACATTTCTGTAAAATAGCTGCCAGATTATGCTCTGGTGCTTGACCTTGCTCAACTGTTAGAATTGTTGAACTGTTGCTCCTGTTGCTTCAGAGATAGGAAATGTTAGGATAGGTATAGCATAGCATAGAGTACAGCACAGTGTTTTATTTGTATAGTATAGTATAGTGGATAGTGTACATAGCCTTTATTTATGTAAACCAGCTCTTTTCCCTTCTTGTTTTTAGTTTTTTTCCTAGCACCAGGGGAGCCCCCCCTCCTAAATTTCGTTGTATGGTACCTGTACTATATCAATGACAATAAAGACCATTCATTCATTCATTCATTCATTTATTTATTCATTCATTCATTACATGTCTTGCAGCAACAGCCCACATCATCAGCACAGATGATGTTTATCTTTTTGTACATACAATATATAGCTGTTTATGTATATATACATATTATATGAATTTTTTTTCTTTTATCGTTATATGAGGTAGGCTTTGTGACACTTATGTATGGCATAATTGACATTCCTTCAATCCAATCTGCTTAATGAAGCCACTCTCAATGACATTCCATCCAGTGTCTCAGTGTGACAATCTCAACCACATACCTACTGTATCTCTATGATCTCACACCACATACCTATCTCTATGACCTTATTGTTGTATTATTGTCTTTTTCCTGACTGTGTATCAGTGCTTATTGCTGTATTGTTGTGTTTGCTTGGCTGTGTCCCAGTGCGTTTTGTTGTATTGTATTGTCTTGTGTTGCCTGTCTGCTTTTTGTGCTTACTGCTGTATTCCATTCTTGATGTCCGTTAGTGCTTTTGTTGTATTGTTTGTGTTACATGCATGTGTTTAATGCTTATTGTTGTTTTGTGGCATCTCAATTGTCGATTTAATTGTGGTTTTAAGTGCTTTGTTTTTAAACATGTTTTATCTTTCAGCCCTCCTCCCCTTTCCCCTTATGAGGAATTATACAGGCCGGCATTGTAAATAAGAATGTTGTTCTTAATTGTCTCGCCTGGTAAAATAAAGGTAAAATAAAAAAAATATAAAATAAAATCTCCACATGCAACTGTCAGACACACAAACACACTACGTCCAGCCAGACACCTTGACCTGAAGGCTCAGCTATGCTTTATATTACAGTAGCTGTATTTGAATGGCTCTGCTTATTAGCGTATAGCTTTGATAGTGCAACATGAATAGAAAAGAGAATACTCTCGTCTTATTCATATTTATTATCAGATAGGCTCTGTGGTCCAATCAAGATACGACCACTTAATTTCCAGTGATTTATCACTCTCTGTTATGTTGACCGTGGCTTTCCTCTGATTGCTAAATAGGTTGCAATAAATTATACTTCTCTCCTCTCTTGAGTTGCTCTTAACATTTTCTACAGTGTTATATCTAACAATCAATAGTGTATTTCTTAGAGCAGTGCAGAGGAGAGGAATTTAAAGAAGAATTGCCTGTGTGGCATGAGTTTGTCGAAAAGGAGGAAGTTGGAGAAGGATAGAGATGATGTGAGTTCGTGAGTGCATTTTTAATCCATCCTCAAACTTTTAATTAGACTGGAAGGCCATCATTCCTGATACATGTAAACCACACTCATTACTGTGCAAGAGTGAGTACTCGGCTCAGTTCCTCGTTTTCACGACGTCACATTTTCAGTGTTTCTGGCAGATCTATTTAAATTGTTCTTACATGATAACATTCCACTTTTCTTGATAAATTCCATTCTCTTGTGCCTCTGTCTTATGCTCATCATATTCCTGCCTATATGAACCCCTTAAGAAGGCCTTTGTTAGGAGTGTATTCATCTCTTTTAGTGTTGTGGGATGCAATGGTTTATTGAGTTGAAGGGCTGGAGGGCGCACAGTTCAGATGGAGGTGTGTGTGTGTGTGTGTGTGTGTGTGTGTGTGTGTGTGTGTGTTTACTTAGCAAAGCTTTAAAACGCATGCTGAGTAGTGCACTTTTTGACACAACGATTCCTATATAGAGTTTGAGTAATTTATGGCACTAAATCAGAGCAAATTTCTATTTAGTTCCGCTTCAGACTTGGGTGATTGTATTTTTTATGTATGTATTTAAATAAAATTTAGCCAATTATCAAGGCCTACTTTGATCCCCTGTGACAAACATTTCAACTATTGCTATGACTATTTACTTTTGTTGTCCAAAATTAATGAATTCTGAGGCAGACTGTCAGCTATACCTCAGTTCTGTTTGTGTGTGTATGTGAAAGATCCTGCCAGATTGTTGTGTGATCTTTTCACCCTCCAAAGATAATCATATGAGAGAAAGGAACAATATTCCTGAGATATATAGAAAGTATCCTAATTTTACAAAGAGGGATGTCAAGATGAATGTGTTGCTGTTGCGTTGCGTTCAAGACCTAAGCACTCTTCCTGCAACTACTTCATAACATTAAGCACTATCATTTTGTTAATGCAGATGTGATATATATATATATATATACAGTATATATACCTGTTTCCTTAGCTTTGATCCTCTTGCAGCTCTGTAATTTGAAATATTGAATTAAGTAGGCTATATATTTTGCTTTGCATGTGACATTGTGACAAGTCTGACATTGTGTCAATATATTGGATGTAAGAAATGCTGATGTCGTCACTTGCAATTAAAAGGTCTTTTTTAATATAACCTTGATGCCTGATCTGTCTTGAATGTGGTGTTGAAATGGATATCTACATGATTGTTGTGTAGCCCAATATGTGTATGCATCTTTCAAGACAAGCGATAACATTCGTCTTTTGTTTGGATGGTATTTACATGTAAGACGTCAGAGATACACGTATTGATGGACATATGCTCGCCCAGCAAAGTTAAGACATGATTGCAAACTAGCATTCAATTAAAGCCTGACTTATACGGTCATTGTAGAAAAATAATTGTACCACCCGCCCCGGCCTGATAGAAGCAATAAGAAAGACAGAAATGTTATGCATATGTGATTTCCATGGGCACTTGAAGGATTTATTTGGGTAGTTTCTGTCTCTGCCCAGATGGACTGCAGTGGGCAGGACTGGGTCATGTAGGGATGGGGGGTAATGGTGGGTAGATATGGTGTCAGACAGTAAGGATGCCATTGGAGGTGGACAGTTTGAGGTCCTCCCGGGGGTTCTGCAGGGTATCTCGCGGGGCAGCATACTCCAGCACATTGGGCAGTCCGTGCACCACACAGCAGCTAACGGCACTGCGGACGATCCCCATGTCATGGGCGTCATACCACTCATCTGTCTTCTCATCGTAGCACTCCACATTGAAGGTGGTGGTGAAGCCATTGCTGGTGAAGCCGCCCACCACATACAGAAAATCATCCACCACCTCGATGCCAAAGTTGCTCCGTGGGTTGAACATGGTGGGAACTGCGCGCCAGGTGTTGGTCTGGGGATTGTAGCACTCTACGTTTCGCAGACGGTTGGCTCCATCAAAGCCGCCCACCTAAGAGAGGATAGGAGAAATGTGGGTCAATAACAGAATATCAGAACTTGAGAATAGATTTATTGTGTATTTTTATGTAGGTCTCACCGCATAGACCTGCTCCCCATAGGCGATGACCCCCAACCCAATGCGGCGGCTTCTCATGGGGGCGATCAGAGTCCATTGGTTGGTCTCAGGGTTGAAGCACTCTGCTGTTTTCAGGCACTTATTCCCATTGTAACCACCACATATGTATACCTAGAGTTAAGGCAACTCGTAAATTCATCCATCCTGGCTTTTTAATAGATTCATTGTACAATAGTTATCAAGTTGTGTTCCAGGTACAGTTAGTCTTACCTATTCCTCTGTTCCACTTACCTTTCCAAAAAGTGTGGTGGCACTGGCATCACTTCTCTGCTCATGCATGGGTGAGATGAGTGTCCACTGGTTGGTCTCAGGCTCATAGCGCTCAGCAGTGTTGAGTCGCACATGGCTATCAAAGCCGCCCATGGCGTAGATGCAGCCACCCAGCACAGCCACACTGACACGGTAGCGCCGTGAGTGCATGGGTGCCACTTGGTGCCAAGTGTGTGTGACTGGGTTGAACTTGCGCACACTGTTGAAGTAGCCTCCCACGCCGTACACAAAGCCATTGAGGTAGGCAGCACCGTGGAAGGCCGGTGCGCTTTCCTCATCTCGAGTCACATTGACCCAACGGTCAGCCGGTGCATCATACGTGGCCTCAATGCCATTGGTGGGGAAGCCATCACTGATACCACCGATGGCCAGTAAGATGGTATAGGGCAGGCGAGGGCGGGTCAGAGGGTTGCCAAAGTCAGAGCTGGAGGGCCCATTCATGATCAGGTCATTCATGGCCTTCAGTGCGTTGATGATGATGGGCTTGCAGTCATCATTGTCTCTCACCAGTGGATTATTCTTCACATTGTTCATGAAGTAGTCTGCTGTCATCAAGGCCATGCGTACCTGAGCAAACAGACACAGACAGATATGAAGTAGTCTGCAGTCATCAAGGCCATGCGTACCTCAGCAAACAGACACAGACAGATGTAGACATAGAATGCAGTCGGCAGCCGATACACCTTTATGAAATGCATCAAACATTTACGTCTAACTGTGTTGTCCGACTCTCAGTCACCTTAGGCAACAGCACAGAGATTTGGGCTTTGCGGGCTTGAGGAGAATGGCCAATCCAGCGCAGGATGGCCTCAAACACTACATCGTCCTGCTTCACGTTCAGGTCGTCCTTCTCAATGATGTCACAAAACTGCCACGGCAAGAGTTCCAGGAACTCCTCTGAGCTACGCACCATCTCCTCAAAGTGATGCAGGATGAAGAGAGAGGACCTGCGCCTCAGCTCAGGGCAGGAGTAGAAGTCTGCAAACGTACAGATGCCAATGCAGTTCTCCGGGCACAGCTGGGTATCTAGGAAGTCACAGCAGGCTCGCACAACGCCCATGACAGAGAACTGGTCTGCAGCCACCAGAAGCTGCTCCACATTCTCGTCAGTGACAGGCACAGAGCGTGTGTAGGCATACTCAATAATGAGACGCATCATGTCCGGTGACACACCAGGAATGTCGTACACCCGCTTTTCTAAGTTGTTCCAGCGACTTGAGAAGAGAGCTCTGTGGGTCAGGGTTTAGAGAGGAGGGATATGATGGTCAGGAATCATCCATATACTGTACCAGATGTTCTCAATACTCTTTTCAATACAGCACAGCAATATAATAAACACCCTTTGCAAGTATATCACAATATAAAGAGGGGTACTCACACAAATATTATGAATCAATAGTTGTATCTTTTATAGAATGTATCATTGCTGCCACAAAGAACAATGTACATGTAAGCTCTTGTAGGATCTGCCTATTTTCTTCTGATTATCCTTTGGATCCATGCCAAGTGAATCCCTGCCATCCATCATGGCCACATCCCCACAAAGTTAAGACACTCACCGGAAATATGGACTGCAGCCGCAAAGGATATTCTTGTGTGCGTTGAAGTCGATGCCATTGACTTTAATCACCACGTCACAGAATTTTCCTTCCAGTCGTAGCTCATTAAATATTGTACAGGCCATGGAACTCTCTCCATGTTGCATCTCTGAAATGTAGAGGTGGACCCCTCTTAATTAATTAATTAATTTTGTGTTGAATATCTTTAATATGTTTTTTTATTGCCATGTGTGTCAAAAGTTTATTACATCCTATTACAAGTAATGAAGGGGGGTGCTGAGGGTGCTGCACCAGAACCATCGGTTCTCAAGGCTACTTGTGGTCTTGACTACCTGTCCACTTTCTCACCTGGTTCTTGCTGTCTCTCTCTCTTTGGTGTGCCGACTCCATCCTGCTCTCTCTCCTCCTCCTCTCCCTCTCTATCCTCCTCTCTCCCTCTTTTGCTGTCCACGAAAGGCAAACATAACAACCAGAATATGTATAATCTAATAAGAGGTATACATTGATCCATATCAATTTATAACATCATTCTAATTGTATATTGGGTTGCTGTGGGCAATGCAGTCAGATAATGTCATTTTGACTTGACTCTCTCACCTGAAAAACAATCTTATGATGTCCATCTATGGAAAAACAGACATTTCCAATGAGTGAGGGTTTGTTCCAATGCTTCAATCCACTTGTTTATTGTATTTTATTACCATAAAGCCCAATTCTAGCAGAATAAGACATATTGTATTATTACTACTACTATCTATTATTACTAATCACCTCTGAGCTAGCTAGCTAGCTTGCTAGTTCGCTAACACTATTCACACAATGGAACTATAGCCACTTTCTAGTCACCATGGAACAATAATCAGACACTTTCTAGTTAAGTCACAATAATAACGAACAATTTGAACCAATGTTTTCTGTCCGAAATTCAGAAATTATATTTGCTACGGTTACTTACTTTGCTTACTTTCATCTGTCTGTCTCTCTCTCTCTCTCTCTCTCTCTCTCTCTCTCTCTCTCTCTCTCTCTCTCTCTCTCTCTCTCTCTCTCTCTCTCTGTATGTCTCTGTCTCTCTCTGTCTCTCTCTGTCTCTCTCTGTCTCTCTCTGCCTGTCTCTGTCTGTCTCTGTCTCTGTCTCTCTCTCTCTCACACACACACACACACACTCGCGCGCGCTAAATTCTCCGGGCGAAGCGCAAGACTACTTGCGGACCAATGAGGTGCGTTATTACTGGACCGGAGTGTGTAACATCATGACTGTAATTGGGCTAGAATGATTTCAGAAAATAATAATAATAATAATAATAATGATAATAATAATAATGATTATTCTTTTTTAGGTCGTGCTGAGATGAAATTTAGGGATACTCAAGCACCTGTAAAAAGCGTCTAAAATCGTCCATATCGCCAGATTCGGGTTGGGTGCGTTTAATAAACGCGGGAAGTTAGCCTGCTTGTCAGAGGTTTGGGGTCTACGTCCGTCCATTACTAAAACTATTATTGTTGGCCTTTATTTGCACTTACAGTAGAGACGAATGGCTTGTTTGAGATTAGCACGTCAGAGCGTGTGTGTGGAGGGAGCTGAGCCCCGCCCTTCGTGAAACGAGGAGACAAGCGGACAAGCGTGGCAGCAAAACGCACAGAGGAGAAACATATTAAATGAGGGTGCACATAAATTAGGCAAATGACACAGAATAAACATATTTCGACCACATAAGAAACATATTTCGGCCATATACAACTGGGAGAAAAATATTATTATTTAAAAAATAAATAAACATGGTCCCCCCGCCCCCCCAAGGCAATGGTAGGGGAAACACTGCCACTTTTTGGGCAAGAGGTGGCACACTGCAACTATATTCTTCTGAGCAATGTGAACCTTCATTCCCCTTACAGGTGGTAACATTATGTTCTAGAAGTGTGCATTATTACATCACAGTGAGTGATACAAAATTAGAATGTCTCAGATACCATTTTCATAATAAGCTGACATCATCATAACAAATTATTAATGTTCTTCTTCTTCATCATCTCGTTTTGAGGGAGCCCTGTATGAAATGACAGCATCATTTAAACCATATTGACTTTTGTTGTATATATTTTGCCATTATAACAAAAAGAAATCGCATAAAGAATTAATTGTGTATCTGCTCCATCAGATGACAAAATAGATAGGAACCTTTATTACTGCTTTTGTGTTACAGGGAAGATAATATTCACACACATACTGTACATGTCCGTCCTCAACTTAAGCAAGTATTTAGGTTGTCTGATATTTATATCTTTAGTGACACTGTTATTGTTGTTTCCAGAGTCAGACTATAGTCCTGTGATCAACATGTGACCATTGGGTTATTTTTAGTGGGTAAATTCTTATCATGGGCTACTATACAGACTAGAGCATATTGGGAGTTTGGGAATTCATTGGAGAGCTTAGACCAAGATTTACAGTGCACAGTTGCATCTTCAAGCAAGCACTATTTCCCCTTATCTGAATAATACATGTAGGCCTATGCTTTTATCACAGTAAGGGACCAAAAGCCAGTTTCAGAGAGCCAACAGTACAAATAGACCCAAGAGTATCGTACCAACAACACTCTAGTGCCGTTGTAATGCAGTACAGTTACAAACCTGTAAACCAAAGTACATTTATTTATGTGTTGTATTCACCAGAGCTGGGGTCAACCCACATAGTCCAAAATGGTTTGTATCTTTAGTTTTTTTTTTTTTCATTGTGCTTTTAAATTATTTTAGCTTATAGGCCTATTGTAGTTTTTTATGTCCTATGCACCAACCTCACCAAGGTTATTTTACCCTTGGCCCTCTTGTTTTTAGTCTTTTTCCAAGCACCAGGGGAGCCCCCCCTCCTAAATGTCGTTGTATGGTACCTGTACTGTATTAATGACAATAAAGACCATTCATTCATTCATTCATTCATTCATTCATTCAAGTCAATTTCCTGTATGTGCAAATATACTTGGCAATAAAATTTATTCTGATTCTGATCTATTTAGCATAGCACGCATCATTATTCAGACTGAATAGGGCCTGCTATTGTGAGACACATTGGCGACCAGAACCCAGGAGAAGACAGAGAACTATCTAGCAGAAAACACACACCTACAACGGTAACATTTATTGATATTGTCAGTGTCCTCACTATTCAGATACATTTAGCACAACACCATGTGAAACGTTTGCCAGTGATTACGTGTGGATATACAGTTCATGAAAAGCAGATGCAAACATTCAGCATCACAAATATACCGTATCAGATTTGTGTGTACATACACCTTTAGCAATTAATCCACAAGACGCCTCAGTGCAGCACAGAAGACTCTGACATGGGATTGGACAATTTCAACATTCTACAAACCTACCTGTGTTACAAAGTGACAAACTGTTTCTCCTTCCAACAGGAAGTTGACAACAGGAAGTTGGATGGACCCATCATTCTTACATGCAGAGGCGATGGTTTGGTTTGGCACAGGGATTGATAAGATCCTCCTAAACCTTATCTCTGAGTCTCCAAACAAATGACCAATAGAAAAGGTAGAAATAACTTTGAATAAGTTACAATGTCTATTTAATATGTACAGTCTGGAATAAATATATAAATATATGATTATAACTTGTGTGAAAGAGTGATTGGTGTACTTAAGAGCTATGTGGCGGTTTATACATACGGTACATATTTTTACATTCCTGTCATGTGTTGGTCAGTAACTATCCAACGCAACACTCTAATATAGTGTAGAAACATGTTTCTTGTGAACATTTCTCTATTTCTCTTTCTCTCTCTCATAGATACATAATAATATACGCATACATTTGTACATAGTTACATCTTAAATGATGCCATACCATATATAATGTACATACTGTACTCACATTCTCATTCAGAATAAATAACATTCAGTACCTCATCATTCTCAACAGAACTAAGGCATGGGTAATATTAGTTAGATCCAATAGGGTCAGTATTGTGTGCCAATGTTGCCTTGGAAGCTGCCTTGGAGTGCTTGGAGTGGGTGGCATTTGCTGGCTAAACAGACACTTATTGAGAGCAGTTACGCAAGCACCTCAGTGAGTGCATTCAATGATATATATACATGTACATACATGTACATGTTTTCTATTTGTAAACAGAGACTACAGTATTTGAAAGATGTCTTTGTCGTGCATTCTTTGTTTTCTGTCAGAAGGAATGTTGTAGTATCAGAGGCAGAGTTTAGGTAGTTGAGGCGGTTGAGAACACAGGCATATTAAACTTCCCCTGCTGCACGAGACGTTGCTAGATTAAGCATCGGTTTTCTCTTCACGGGTTGTGTTTGTAGCATTTCTCAAAGGTGGATCTGCCTACAGCAGATATTTTGCATTAACAAGAACCTACATAATGAGCAGGCGAGTTTTATCAAGAAAACACCTGTGGGGGGGGCGCTTAGGTGGCGTAGGGGGTTAAGCGTTGACCATGTAACCGCAGGGTCCCCGATTCGATTCCGGCCGGGGACATATCCTGCATGTCATCCCTCCTCTCTCTCTCTCACCCATCCTTCCTGTCTAAATCTCTACTGTATCTGTCAATAAAATGAAATATATGTGATATAATATATGAAAATATAGAAAATAATATAGAATATAAAAAATAAAAAAAAAGAAGAAAAAAAAGAAAACACCTGTGACCCTTTGCAACAAGTCCTTCTGCACCGGTCCCTTTGCTCCGGTCTGGTGTCCAGTTAGTGACACAACACACACACACACGCAGTCAGCTCCGGTCTCACAGGGGCTCTGCTAGGCAGCGGTCGGTGGCATCGCTGGTCTCCAGCCTCCCCTTCCTCCCCCCCTTCCGGGGCTCCACCCAGGAGTTGTGTATGATGACGGTGCCCCCCGGAGAGGGGTCCACCTGCAGCAACGACACCACCCTCTTCTTGACCTTGGCCCTCAGGGCGCGGCGCAGCTTCTGCCTGGTGAAGGCGTAGAGCAGCGGGTGGACCACAGTGGTGCCGTAGGCCAGCGCCAGAAACCAGAGGCGCAGGCTGACCAGGGTGTCGCTGGGGCCCAGGGCCAGGATCAACATGTTGGCCACGGACAGAGGAAGCCAGCAGCCCAGGAAGGTGGAGACGATGAGGAGGGACATCTTGAACACCCGGCGTTGGCGCCTCCGCCGGTCCCGGTGGCGCCTCACCGCCCGCCGCAGGGCGATGATGGCCGACACCGAGGCTTGGACGCCCAAGGTGGCGGGGACAGGGGCGGCGGCACCCTCCGAGCTGACCAAGGGGGCTGTGGGGGACACGGGCGGGGGGGAGGTGGGGGTGGGGGTGGGGGTGGGAGAGGTGGTGGAGAGGGAGGGAATGAGAGGAGGGTGGGAGAGATGCTTGGTCGTGGTGTTGGAGGAGCAGCACTGCTCTTCTGCACCTTCTATCACCCCCTCACGCCCCCCCGCCGCCGCCTTCTTCTTCTTCTTCTTCTGCCTCTTACGGCGCCCCCCCCTGCAGGAGGAGGGGCCCCTGAACCTGAAGCGCTGGCTCTTAATATGCGAGCCGATGCGGATGTTCAGAGCCCGCAGGATGCGCGAGTAGGTGAACATCATGACCGCCACGGTGGCGAAGAAGATGGGCACCTGCAACAGCAGGTGGTAGTACACGCCGAGGCCCGTGTGGTAGCCATGCCTGCCCACACAGAGCAGCGTTCGGTTATGCCACACCGGTACCAGTGTGGTGGTGGTGGTGGTGGCAGGAGGGGAGGTGGAGGAGGAGGTGGAGGCGGGGCTGGGCTGCCCACTCTCACTCTCCACCACCGGTCTGGAGAAAAACTCCACCTCCAGGAAAGGGATGAAGAAAACAGCTACGGATGTAACCCAGACCGCGGCCAACAGCAGCGCGGCCCTCCGCGGGGTCAGCAGACGGTTCGCGGGCCGCACGGAGATGTCGTAGCGGTCCACGCTGACGACCAGGACGTTGACGGCGGTGGCGACGCCGGCGAAGGTGACGCCGGCCTCGTGGAAGAGGCAAAGCAGCGGCAGGCCGGGGCCCGGCGGCAGCAGCACCAGCGCCAGGGTCAGGGGCAGGCACAGCGCGCACACCGCCGCGTCGACGACGTGCAGGTTGACCGTGACCGCGTTGCTGACCGAGTCGACCAGGTTGCGCTGGGAGCAGTAGAGCGCCAGCACGGTCAGGTTGCTGCTGAAGCCGAGGACGAGCTCCAGCGTGAGGAAGGCGGTCAGGGATACCTGGAAGCCCAGGGGGTAGGGGACGTACCAGGCTGGGGTGGAGGAGGAGGAGCCTACCGACCCCTGGCTACCCCCGCCGCTACCCTCCTCCAGGGCTCCCACGGTCGCCAACGTCCCGGCCCAGTCGCCGCTGCCGCCTGTGCCCAAGGTCGTGGTGTAGCTGTCGGTCTCCATGGCGACCTCTCACGCCGGCCTCATGCGTAGCAGCCGGGACAGAAGTCGTAGGCTCCCATGGTGCAGCCACAAGAAGGGATGACAAAGAGGTCAGTGGAAGTCCTACAGGAAGACAGACAGGAGAAGATGAGATGAGATGAGAACCACCGGAAACTAAGATATTAAAACACAGTAGGATTCTGTTTTCAGGACGTTTACAACTTGAAAAGTCAAGTTACACACATAAGACACACACTGATGTAAGCAGACACAGATGCTCTACCTGTGGAGGGAACAGGTGCTATGTAGATGCAATATTCAATCTGTCACATATACCTGATTACCATATGGGCCCTTTTCCTTTTTTATCATTTAAAAACTCAAGCAATAAACCTTGCTTTAAAATTTGCAGAAAGGTGTCATGTTTAACTTTGTAGCCTTTAGTGTTCAGGTTTGCTTTCAATCACTTGGAGATTAATTGTAAGACATTTAAACCGGGGGTGCCCACATTTTTGCATCCCACTGTAATTGGATGAAGTTAGGTAGTCACACATACAGGCAATCAACTGTGCTCTAGATCCACACAAATAACACTCAGAAACTTTCAAATTGGTTTTGATCAACTATGGCATCATCATCTTGGCATCATAATCAATGTCAAATAATTTGAGCCGTAAATTCACCAAATGGCTGTAAGTACTCCAGAGGCACCTACAGCATATAGTACAATGGATCTGAAAACTACATCATGGGTCTCTGGCAGATTCACAGTCAGGGTATGGCTTTGGTACTGTATTATGTGCGCTACTTTGATTGATTGATTGAGAATGTTTATTTTGGTCCCCTATACAATTTACAATACAGATATAAGAAAATGTACACAGTCACAATTTAAAACACCAGGACCAAAAAGGTGTAGGCTGAAGCCGTGGCTTATTGCGCCTACCCTTGTTACATGTATGCATGTCCCCCCATGAATGCATAATCAAAACATTGAAACTTTTATAAACAAAATTTCACTTACGCATGTCAACAAAAAGTTCAAAAAATACCAAACAAAAACTATATTTAAACCTCTGTTTTATACTTGTTAATCATCTTATTTTTAAATAATTTTTAAAATCCTTTTAGTGTACTACACATTTTCATTTCCTTTTCAAAAGTATTCCATAAATTAACTCCTTTAACTGTTATACATCTTTGTTTTGCATTTGTTCTAATCTTTGTTTTCATAAACATACATATTCCTCTGAGTTCATAATTACTCTGTCTAACTTGAAATAGTCTCTGGATACAGTCTGGAAGCATCTTATTTTTTACTTTATACATTACTTTGTATAATTTTGAAGTCCACCAGTTCTTTAAATTTGAGATCATAGGTGTTTATGAATAATTTGTTAGTTGGTTCTTGATAGGCAGCTCTGTTTATAATTCGTATAGCTCTTTTCTGTAGTAAATAAATTGGATTTGTGATTGTTTTGTATGTGTTTCCCCACACTTCCACACAGTAAGTTATGTATGGAACTATTAGAGAACGGTACAATATGTGTAATGAATTTGGATTAAGTATGTCTTTCGTTTTATGCAGTATTGCAATAGACTTTGATATTTTAGTCTTTAAGTAGTTTATGTGTGTTTTCCAACATAGTTTGTGGTCTATAACAACTCCCAAAAATGTGTTTTCATAAACTCTTTCAATTTCAACATTATCTATCTTGATTTGTACTTGACTATTTATTTTTCGATTTCCAAATATCATAAGTTTAGTTTTTTCTAAGTTCAATGACAACTTGTTTGTGTCAAATCATCGTTTTATAGTTTTTAGTTCCGTTTTCCACTGTATCCAGAAGCTGCTCCAAATCTTTGCCAGAACAAAATAAATGTGTATCATCTGCAATCAAAACAAAATTTAACAACTTGGACACATTGCAAATATCATTGATGTATAAAATAAACAGCTTTGGACCCAGCACTGAACCTTGTGGGACCCCACATGTGACCCTTAGCAGTTCAGATTTATCATTGTTTATTTGTACATACTGGTGTCTATTATCAAGATAGTTTCTAATCCATAAATTTGCTATCCCTCTAATTCCATATCTATCAAGTTTTCTTATTAATAATCTATGATCAATAGTATCAAATGCCTTCTTTAGATCTATGAATATCCCTACAGTATAATCTTTACTTTCAATTTTTGTGGATATTTTTTCAATCAATTCCATCACTGCCATAGTAGTGGATCGATTTACTTGAACTGTATAACAACATGGTGACACACCAACAACAAACCCAAACTAGAACAAGAACATGAGAACTGCGTCTTAACACATCAACCTCTGCAATGTTTATGGTATGGCCATGATGACTCATCACTAGGCAGCAAAGCTACAATATCACACACACCCTGAGTCAACGTCACCGGAAGTGTCAGAAACAAAGTCACCCCATTGGTCAGTCTATGAGTCATGTATTACAGTGTGACTGAGCAGCCTGTTTGTGTACCAGAAAGAAAAAGAGAATTGTGCGTTAGTAGAACAATTATTGTGTGTCGATGGAAAAGGTGTTGGGTGTCAATAGGACGAAAAGTCTTTGGAGATATGAAGTACTTAAAGTCCAATCTGATAGAGGACTTCGGCAAATAAAAGAGATTAGATTCAAATCTCGTGACGTTAGAATTACAACGTTCTATCTCCATTTTTGTCAAAATTTAGTTTTTTTTTTTACATAATCCGATCCATTAGGTGTTTATTAATGCCTGTGTGGTGTTATTTTTAAAATGTTGACATTTTTGAGTTAGTAATTAATCAAATACAAAGGTTGCATCTCACAAAACATAATGGAATGTAAAAACGTTGACGTTCAATATCTCTGAACTGCCCTAAACGGAGATAGAACCTTATCATTCTAAACGGAGATAGAACCTTATCATTCTAAACGGAGATAGAACCTTATCATTCTAAACGGAGATAGAACCTTATCATTCTAAGCTCACGACTTGCTGCTGTATTGACAACACCAGGATTATCAGTGGGGATGTCCATGACACAATTCCTAAGCACTGACTAGAAGGCTGTTGAGGGAAATCAATTGATTCATGGAATCTACCAAGACTATCCAACCATTACATGTATAAAATAACTGTCACACACTGGCTTGGGCTTGTACTATCACCTGCTGTTACAGGTGCCCATCAAATACATTTCCAACACAGGAAACAAAAGCTTTATAATTAACGCCATCGGAGAGACCCAGTTTTTTGCACTACTCTAAAAAACAGGACGTTTGGTTGACTGATGGACCCCATTTTCCCCCGGTTGTCGTTGTCATGGCAACCTGGCTACAAGGGTCTAGATTAATGAGGGCACAGATGCAGTAGTGTTGAAGTGTGACACACCATGTTGGTGACAGTCAACGTGTAAACCAACGCATACAACAGCTAACAGTTTCACTAGCACAGGTCTTGGGTTTTTTGATAACAAGAGAAACATACGTACAAAGAGCTTAAATTCCAGCACTGGAAAAACATAAGGAGTTGTCTAATGTCAATAAAGGGAGATCATCAGGGATGTTGATCCAACTCAATTGAGAGGCAGATAGATGAATACACACACACACACACACGCGCGCACACACACACACACACACACACACACACACACACACACACACACACACACACACACACACACACACACACAGGAGGAGGACAGAGGTTCTGGAGAAAGAGGTGTTGTTGACGAGACTCTCTCCAAACAAGACATGTCGTGAGCTTAGAATGATAAGGTTCTATCTCCGTTTAGAATGATAAGGTTCTATCTCCGTTTAGGGCAGTTCAGAGATATTGAGCGTCAACGTTTTTACATTCCATTATGTTCTGTGAGATGGAACCTTTGTATTTTATGAATTACTAACTCAAAAATGTCAACATTTTAAAAATAACACCACACAGGCATTAATAAACACCTAATGGATCAGATTATGTAAAAAACTCAATTTTGACCAAAAATGAAGATAGAACCTTATAATTCTAACGTCACAAGTTCTCTATAATCAATGCCTTGTGGCCATAACTGTCTATATTGCAGAGCCCAGGGAAAGTGGATGCATGAGTGAGTGTGGGAGAGTGAGAGTGAGTGAGGGATGGAAAAGCAGAGGGAGGGAGGGAGGGGAGTGGGAGAAAGGCAATAATGCTGCACAGGTAAACAAGATGCCCCTGGGAGAGAGAGCTGGGTTGTGTTTTTTTTCCACTACAATGTCTCGCATCAACCTCTCCAGATCCCTCTGTACCGTCTCCTGTTCCCCTCACGACCGTGTTTGTCCTCCTCTGTGGCCTTCCAGATGATCTTTACTATGCTGTCGACAGATGGGACGGTCTCACCATAGGGGGGGGGATATCATATCATGCCTATCTTTAAGTGAAGGGAACAAATGCTCTCTGTTGGGGGTAAATGGCTCGATTTAAAAATGGCAGATCAATGCAGATGAGTATGTACCTGCACAAAGGAAATCAACATCTTATCCTGTGTTTCATAAACTCTAGACTGCAGAAAGCACTGCAGCACAAGGCAAGGCCAAGGCAACTGTTCTCCACATTCACTCCCATTCCAGTCGAACAACAAGCCTTCCATGCTGATGACCTGTCAGTGGACCGTTGGCATGCTCGGCCCCCTCCCACGCGGCAGCTCTAGGTAGTGTTTTATTTTCAGTTTTTCAGTTGTATACACAAGACAAACAAACAAACAAACTAACAAACAAACAACAAGCTGCCAGGCATACATGTCTAGTATGATTTGGTTCCAAGCAATTCCCGAAATGCAACATCGTCAGGTATTACAAGGATACAACTAAACATTACAAGTCAAATAAAAAAGTAAAAAAATAAAATTAAAAAAAGAGTACAGGCTTGCATCACTACAGGATATAATCAACAATTCTTTACATTTTTCAATATATCAATAATTGGACCCCATATGTTCAAATATCTATTGGGACCTTTAGAGTTGTAGAAGCGTATTCTCTCCATTTGCATGATACTCATTCATTCGTTGAGCCATTTCTGGAAGCAGGGAGGTGGAGGTGATTTCCAATCCAATAGAATCATTTTCTTAGCAGCTACCAGACCAGTCATTAATGCCGACCGTTCCTCAGGCGTATCGTTGGAAGCAGTCTAGCTCTAGGTAGTGTTGAACCCAGGTGCATCTGGACTCTGGAGATCGCTCCCGAATTAGTCCGAAGTCCCCTGGAAGTTGAGCAGGCTCACATGGGAGCCCCGGAGCTCCAGATAATTGTGTTTAATCACTTCCGGCCAGCACAGAGGAGAGCAATTATCTCAATCAGACTATTCAATTCATATAGCATCACACAGAAGGTCCTATACAGTAAGAAGGTCTAATCAACAAAGAGGAGGGAATCTGTGGAGCCACCAGGCTGGCGACAGTAACACTTCCTTACTCCTTAGTCTGCTGACTTGTGCTGAGGGCTGTCACTGAATTTTGTCTGAGAATCTTAAACAAGAGACATTGAAACATGGTCTGATTGTCATATTGTCAGGGATGACCCTCTAACCCTCAACCAGGTCTCGGGGTGGTAGAAGGGTAGCCCCCTCGGCCCCGAGCCTGGTGGAGTGGAGAGGAAAACAACAACCCATACGACGAAGAAGGGATGGGAAATTGTGAACATACGGGACAGAGAGAGAGAAAGTTTGCATTGCTGGGGGTTGTGGTAATTAATCATGAAGGAAGAACTGGGGTCAGCATGAAGGAGCTGGCTGATTCTCATCTGTTT
The DNA here is from genome assembly GCF_963989245.1 of Nansenia antarctica. Lineage (NCBI taxonomy): Eukaryota > Metazoa > Chordata > Actinopteri > Argentiniformes > Microstomatidae > Nansenia > Nansenia antarctica. The sequence continues at coordinate 4,419,950 of NC_137685.1, read as the reverse complement.
CTTTTTGGTGGCATGGCACTAATGTGTGCTTTAATGTGTATCTTTTTCAAATGTATGTCCATAGATCTACTAACTACAGCATCTTTTTATAGAGCCATTTACTTGATTAAACTGGTGTTGAGTATCGGTAAGCCCTTTTAGCGTCTCTATATGAGTCCACAATGAACATAAGCACACTCACCTTATCCTGACATACATTTGTTTAATAATCATTGAATTTTCAGCATAATAGAGTGTCTCCTAAGCACACTTGATAGTGTGGCATTACAAGCATTGACAACAACAAATGTGCTGTGTAAGCAAGCTGCGTGTCCGACTCTGGTGGGGCCTTTAGTGGACTAGAGAGAGGGCTAGACCCAGCGCCATAAAGACGGACATGGAAGGATATATATGGGTATGCAGGAAGATGGAAGGTAGGATACTCAGAGGGGATTCTACACGGAAAGCAGACATGTTCCCTTCAGTTCTCCCTGATATTTAGTTGTATTTAGTTATTTTTAACGCAAAGATCTTAAAATTCATCAGGGGTTTAGGTAGGCTAAGATCTTTTCTATCATTAGACACAGCAGCTACATCGTATTCAAAACGTAGGCCATTTTTACATTTACTGTTCAAAAGCGCTGGAGGTGAAAGATGATTGGCAGTGGAACAGAATTATCGTATTCCTTTGAGAGAGCCTGATGTAACAGGCTGTCAAGATGAAAAATGGTTGCGAGGACGACAGTAGAGGCGGGAGGAATACCGAGGGAGCGCCGTGTGACGTTAGTCGTACTGTGCACTTGCACTGTTGTATTGTACTCTATCTTAATCATCTTTCACTGTGTGGCGTTCAACAATAGTTTTACAGTGGTGTATTATACTGTAGTACATTTACATTTTTACATTTTTGGCATTTAGCAGACGCCTTATTCCAAAGCGACTTACAATCAATACATTTGAATACTAAGCAAGTGAATCATCAATCCACCAGTCGTAGCAGGAAGAGTAATCCAGCTCGAGCCCGGGGCCGTTGATAGAAGGAAAAACCTTCTTCTATCACCTTCTTCTAAACCTAGTTTTATTTTTTATTTTTTAATAATTAGACACTGGAGAAACAGAGAAACAGTACAAGGGGGGCAATAGAAGTTTTTAGGGGACACAGTAGAGGGGAAAAGCGGGTGTCTTCAGGAGACGCAGTGCTGGGGGGCAGTAGATGTCTCAGTACTGCAAACTCTATCATACTGAGAGATACAGTGGATAGAGGGCAACATTTCTTTTTTAACAACCTATGGACCTCCTCCAACATCCCTAGAATTGTCACTAGTCACTTTCCCCAATCACAGCAACCCATCACAATACCACAGCAAAACACACTGCAGCCCCGGGCCTACAGACGATATTATTCATGACAGCAAAACCCCGAACACAGAGTAGCATTTACAATCAACCCCAATGACAGCTTTGGAAACTGAACGAACAAGACACGAACACATGGTGAATGACAACCAACACACCAAAATTGTGTATAACGGCACGACTGTTTGACTCTCAAAAGGACGCTGGCACATCGTGAGCTTAGAATGAGGTTGAAGGTTCTATCTCCGTTTAGGGCAGTTCAGAGATATTGAGCGTCAACGTTTTTACATTCCATTATGTTTTGTGAGATGGAACCTTTGTATTTTATGAATTACTAACTAAAAAATGTCAACATTTAAAAAATAACACCACACAGGCATTAATAAACACCTAATGGATCAGATTATGTAAAAAAACTAAATTTTGACCAAAAATGGAGATAGAACCTTATCATTCTAACCTCACGACATGGAAACAACACAGAACAGTGTGTTCCCACAGGATAAGCACAGACCGGTAGGTGTGTCTGGCTTAACCCTCCATCTGAGTGAGCGCCCCAGTGAGACAGCACACCCCAGCAACCCCCATGTTCACAACCAAGCCTCATATGCACCAAAGCAAAACACAGGCCCCCAGGCTGACCAGCCTCCATCACAGTTCCTTGAGAAAGCAACACAAACAACGCATTGCTACTAAACACATTATACACACGGGCGGTGAACACATGTATAAAGAGAGAGACACACACACTCACTGGGAAAGGGACTTAACCCCCCCCCCCCCCCACACACACACATATTAATACATGGACAGTCAATGTAAACTATGAGTTTTATATACAGTGAGTTACACTCATTTATCCTGTTTTTGGCATACATTACCACCAAAGATCCCATATGATATGATACTCACTGCATCCTAATATACTGTCACAAGTGTCAATGTACTGCGAGCTACAGAGGCTGTCCTGATATTATCCGTCACGTTACATTAGACTAGATTAAATTTATTTGTCATTGACAGAGTATGTGTACAAAGACAACGAAACGCAGTTTGGCATCTATCCAAAGTGCAATAGAGCCTAGTGCTCCATTTATGTCAATGGGGGGGTGTTTGCAGCATCTGGTTTCCCTGTAATCCACAATGACTTCCTTGGTCTTCTTGGTGTTGAAGGCTAGATTGTTGACACATGACACAGCAACCCTAACGCCACAGAACTACACGGTGAGAGCCTCTAAAATAGAGACAGAGCACCCGTTAACACCCGACAGAGAGCAGTGCAAGGGTCTCATCTAGGTCTACTTCTTCTCTCTACTAGTCACTGCACACACAGTGTGTGTGTGTGTGTGTGTGTGTGTGTGTGTGTGTGTGTGTGTGTGTGTGTGCAAAACGTGGCTACTTTGAAGAATCTAAAATATAAAACATATTCTGGTTTGTTTAACACTTCTTTTTTGTTTACTACATAATTCCATATGTGTTCTTTCATAGTTTTTATGTTTTCAGTAGTAATCTACAATGTAGAAAATAAGATATAAATAAAGAAAAACCATTGAATGAGAAGGTGTGTCCAAATGTTTGATACTGTACACACACACACACACACACACACAAACTCTAACGCCACAGCTTAAACTCATTAACTCCACGGCATAACATTTGAGTCATTTAGCCCGTGCCCGTGGTCCAGTGCTCTGACCTTCACCAGGGCAAACCAGGGGGCCATGGGCCTGCTCTACCGTGATTGGCTAATTTGCCATCTGTCTGGGATTTTTTACAGCCACTCATTCTGTGTGCTACAGCCCTTTCCATTCTTTTTATGCTCTAATCTAATTATCATTTGTTTCCAGGTCATAAATATCTTTGCTCATTTGGTAATGGTGCTAAGCAGCCGTTAGAGACGCAGCGCTAACCTGGAGAGCCTGGCTGCAGGAAGCACAGTACCAGTCAAACGTTTGGACACACCTTCTCATTCAATGGTTTGTCTTTATTTATCTATTCTTTTCTACATTGTAGATTACTACTGAAAACATCATGAAGACCTATGAAAGAACACATATGGAATTATGTAGTAAACCAAAAGTGTTAAACAAACCAGAATAGGTTTTATATTTTAGATTCTTCAAAGTAGCCACCCTTTGCTTTTTTAGTAGTTTAGTAGATACCATAGTTATTTTTATTTTTCAGGGGAACTGTCCAACCGTCACAATCGTCAGATGTTCTGTTCGAAATTCTGAAATAAACCCATCCACAGCGGGCCTTTGTGTTGTCCTGATAAGTGAATTATTTATAGCAGAGCTTTTACAGAAATATGGAACCAAAATAGCCATTTAAACTTGAGCTAAGTGGAGAGAGACAGACAGAAAAAAAGAGGAGAGGTGGTGAGTGTGTGTGTGTGTGTGTGTGTGTGTGTGTGTGTGTGTGTGTGTGTTTGTATGTCCTGAGACAGAAACAGCAGTTGTTGCACGGGTGTTGTAAAGTTGTAAACTCGACTCTCTCAGGAGGGTTGCAAAAGGAGGATTCACCTTCTTCTTCTTCTGGAAGAGGAACATGAACATGAACTGCTGGACAGATCTTAGACTAGTCTTTTCCATGACAAAAACATAAAAAAAAATAAAAAAAAGCAGTTGCAAAGAATTCCCGACAGCTACACATCATCCTTGAACAAGTCGTGACGTTAGAATTATAAGGTTCTATCTCCATTTTTGTCAAAATTGAGTTTTTTTACATAATCTGATCCATTAGGTGTTTATTAATGCCTGTGTGGTGTTATTTTTTAAAATGTTGACATTTTTGAGTTAGTAATTCATAAAATACAAAGGTTCCAACTCACAAAACATAATGGAATGTAAAAACTTTGACGCTCAATATCTCTGAACTGCCCTAAACGGAGATAGAACCTTATCATTCTAAGCTCACGAAGTGCCTATCCCAGATGCCGACCCTTCCCTTCCGTCCATAAGCACTGGGAGGATTGTAAGGCTGTTGTCACCAACGCTGCTGCACACACACAATCGTCTTGTGAAGCAAAATAAATGAGAATTGGTTTGACGCCAATGATGCTGAGATCCAAAAGCTTCTTGGACCAGAAGCGTGTAGCCTGACAGTGCCATGCATCTGCTGCCTACCAGCATTTGAAAGTGGTGGTCCAGCTTAGAATGGGCCGGCTGTGGCGCAGGAGGTAGAGCCGCCGTCTAATGATCCCAAGGTTGGCAGATCGGCGACCGGCTGGCCACATGTCAAAGTGTCCTTGATGCTGAAATCCAAAGCTTCTTGGAAGCCTGACAGTGCCATGTGCCATGTGACAGTGCCATGCTCAAATGCTGGGCAAGACACTGAACCCCAAATTGCTCCCAGTGAGCGGGGCCGGCCGGCACCTTGCATGGTAGCTTGCCGCCATTGGTGTGTGAATGTGTGTGTGAATGTGTGAATGAGAGGCCGTTGTAAAGCGCTTTGGATAAAGTGCAGAAGTGTTCCATTCATTCCGTTATAAACAGCTTGTGGACAGAAAAGGCAAACATGATCAGGCCAACACCCCCCCCCCCCCACACCAGCACTAGTGTGCACTTAGCCCTAAGTTACACCAGGGAGAATCTCTGTCCCTGTAATCTCTATTTGTAAATCGCTTTGGATAAAAGCATCTGCTAAATAGTTAAAACGTAAATGTAAAATGTAACCCTCCAACGCGCCCTGCCGAGCTCTACAACATGTCCCAACTGTGGCATGTCCCCAACTTGTGCATCCAGGATTGGGCTCCTCGGTCGCCTACGTACACACAAAGTCTGATTGATGTCCTCAAATATGAGGGACTACAAAGGAAGTATGTGTGTATGGTGTGTGTGTGTGTGTGTGTGTGTGTGTGTGTGTGTGTGTGTGTGTGTGTGTGTGTGTGTGTGTGTGTGTGTATGGCAAGGGAGAAGATGAGGGATGCTGGACAGAGAGCCGCTTGGCTAAAATGATGAGGTGACTTACGTATCTAGAGAAGGAGGCAATTAGAAGACCAATTGGCCTCCTGGCTACAAGGAGACAGAGAGAAGAGAGGAGAGGAGAGAGAAGAGAGAAGAGAGAAGAGAGAAGAGAGTGACGCCTCTCTGCCGACAACACTCCTGCCATAATGAATGTGTCTCTCTCTGCCTGTCGAGACGTCACCCTCCATCCACAACCAAAGCACTCCAGTAGAGAATACATGCACAAATCATATGAAAGAGGGGCAGAGTTCCAACACAAATCAAAGTCACACCCTTCTCTCATTACCTTGTTCTTTCTGCCTCCCATCTCTCTGTCTCTCCGTCTCTCTCATGCACTCTACAAGGCATCCAGTTTATCTTCTCTCTCTCTCTCATCTCTTGCCCTCTCCTCTCTCTCCCTTCTTCATTTCTCCCTCCTCATTTTGGCTTTCATCTGCCCGCTGTCTGTCTGCTATTTGTATCCATTTCCCCTTCTCTCTTTTAAGCATTTCAAACTCTCCTTGTTTCCTATTTGTTTCCGCACCATCTGCCTCTCTCACTTGTGCACTTGATAGGCCTTTCTGAGTTAGTTCTTATGTAAGTGTGGCAAGCCTTGCAAAATTAATATTAAACATTTATTTTGGGCTGGATGGTAAAATATTAAAATAAGAGAAAAACAACCTATAATAAAATTATAGCCTAACACATGCACATTGCAAATCCATTAATAATGACTGGTGAAGAAGCTAAAAGAGTTTAATGGGGACAAAATGAACGACACCTTTATTCACAATGGAAACATTATATCACAACTCACTAAGAAACATTCACACAGCAAGTTGATGTAGTCAAATAAAATCGCACATAAGGTCAGCTACTGTAAACTAATCATGACAGGTGTGATTAGTAGAATGATGATAAAGATGTACAGACGTGTATGTCATATGGTACTGAATCTGGCTACACACACACACACACACACACACATACTCACTCTCTCTCTCTCTCTCTCTCTCTCTCTCTCACACACACACACTCTCACACACACACACACCCACTCACACTCACACTCACACACACTCACACTCACACACACACACACCCCCACTCACACTCACACTCACACTCACACACTCACACACACACACCCCCACTCACACCCCCACTCACACACACACACACACACACACACACACACACACACACACACACACACAGCTCATTAAATGCATAGAGATATTTTCCTTGTCAGACCTCTGAGGACTGCAGTGGTGGGGTTCCCACAGGAGCGTGGGAGAGAAACACAGCCTCAAAGCCTGTAACTATGTCAAGCATCTCCTCCCACAATAACGCCTGAGGCTTTCAATACAGCCTGTTCTCGTGCTGTAAATCAATACCATACTCTTACATATTTACCCACCAAAACACAAAATCAAGCAGAACACACTTTTCCATTGTATTTGTATCGATCACGTTTCCATTTAGTGTTATTTTACCACCTGTCGTTTACAAAACCAAAAATCACTATTGGAGAAATTGCACTTGACTTGCACTAACTAACTCTTCTTAAATTAGACTACAAACCGTATACTTGTACAAAGCAAAGATGCAACCTAATAAATGTGCAACTATCAATCCCCTACACGCCTACCTACAGCCTTCTGTGCTGATCCATTGTGATGGACTTGTAAGGTGGTGGTCTGTCCAAATACCTGTTTGACCCTTTAGTGCAACAGTCTGTACACAGTACACAGTCACAGTCACAGTCACACACACACACACACACACACACACACACACGCACGCGCAGACGCAGACGCAGACGCAGACGCAGACGCACACGCACACGCAGACACAGACACAGACACAGACACAGACACAGACACAGACACAGACACAGACACAGACACAGACACAGACACAGACACAGACACAGACACACTCACACTCACACTCACACTCACACTCACACTCACACACACACACACACACACACACAGACACACAGACACACACACACACACACACACACACACACACACACACACACACACACACACACACACACACACAATCAGACAAGGTGAGAATACTGCGCAAAGTGCATGCTCTGCGAGGTGGTGTACTCTCCTAATCTAGACAACTAGTTAATCATGTACTGTGTACTACTAGTGTGCCCTTGGGTAAGGCACTTAGCCCTCAGTTACTCCAGGGGGAATGTCCCTGTAATTCGTAATTGTAAGTCGCTTTGGATAAAAGCGTCAGCTAAATGGCAAAATTATTTATTTTATTATTACTGTATACACGCAATATATACGCAATGTGTTCTCATTCTGATGTCACATTTCCTCAGGTGAAATGTGGAGGATTTACCTGCTCTTGCTCCAGTGCCGGTCCACCGGAGATCCCGCTACATTTTTATTTCACAGGTGACAATCCGTTTTGGTCGCTTGTCCATGCATGCAGTTACAAATTAGGTTGTCCAATAGACAATATTCTATTCTATCACATATTCTTAGACTAAAATAATAAAACAATAACATTTAGGCTATAAACATCGCAATCGGTTGTTTAAAAATGCACGCTGGCTTTCAACTGACGCGCAAGTCCTAAGACGTGGTGGTCTACCCGCCCGTGTTTTACCTTGAACGCGCTCCACGCATCTCGCACACGCTCACCGTGTTGCGCTGCCAGGTCACTGTGGAGAGGGGCGGGGGGGGGGGGGGGGGGTCACTGTGGAGAGGGGCGGGGGGTCCTTTCTCGACCCCACATGTTCGTTGAGCATAGGGTTATTAAAGCACAAAAGAGCGCACAAGATACATCTGTGCAAGAAACATCCACTCTGACTCTCCAGGCTTGCATGTTTCGATTCAGCAGTAACAAATACATCTGGATCTGTGGAACAAGACTGCTTTGGGAGACCTATAATGACAAGGAGTGATGTAAGCAACTGTACATGATTTTGATTTGGGTAGACTAGACACAATTGGTATATACAACAGCATAGGCCTACTACAGTCCAAGGCAGGATGTGTATCTAATGGATGGACCCATGAATTTCCAAGGTCATAAAACCACAGAGGCAATTCTGATTCTGATTCAGATTCAGATTCCGAAATCAAATATCTCTGCATGAAACACCCAGCGAGGAAGTCTCTAACATTCTGCAGATGAGCCGATAAAAAAACGATCCATGTGAACACGACTGCATTGTTTGACTTCTATGCAGTGCACTTGAATGTTTCCGTTAACCAGTAATGCATTTGAGACATGTCAGCTGGATAGAATGGGGCAGAGACGGTCTATCCACCACATTACGGACCGCAGTCCTCTCGCTTCTTAGAGCACTACAAACAAACTGCCTCGTGTCTCATTGGGGAAATCACTCAAGTGAAGTGACCACTTACAGACTTATTGTGCGCTTGTCTGTGTGGCTTCATCATTGGTGGGCTAAATGGGGAAAATAAATATATATATATATATATTTTTTTTAAAGGGAATGCCAGTGTACAGTCAGGTAGGTTGAAGAGTAAGAGAAGTTTCTAGTTGGTGGATAAAACGAAAGAATCTCTGAAGTTGAATCTGATGTCCCATCACCGTACTAAACCACCAGCTTGCCACTCCTTGGCAACACACACACACACACACACACACACACACCTTTCATATCAAGATGCTGTTATTCTAATGAATGAATATTAAAAAGAAGGTCCTTACAATTGCAGTAGCTAATCATGAAACGAGACCAGAGGTAATCCTGTGATCAGACACTGAAGTGGGTTGGTATGTGTGTGGTTATACGGTACCTCTGCCTTACCACATGGAAAACACTAATGGAATCAGTATTTGTCCAAATTTAGACAAAATACAACATGATTTGTACTGGGGACGGAAAAACCTGGATCCATACCAGTTCGCCTACAGAGCCCACAGGTCCACAGAGGACGCCATAGCGACGACTCTCCACGCCACTCTATCCCACCTGGAGAGGGGAAACAGCTACGCGAGACTGCTCTTCGTGGACTTCAGCTCCGCCTTCAACACCATCCTTCCAGACAGGCTAGTGACCAAACTACTAGACCTGGGTCTATCACACTCTATATGTGCGTGGATCAAGGACTTCCTGACCGACCGCCCCCAGAGGGTGCGGGTGGGCCCCCACACCTCCACAGCCCTCAGCCTCAGCACTGGGTCACCCCAGGGCTGCGTGCTAAGCCCCATCCTCTACAACCTCTACACCCACGACTTCACCCCCATCCACCCCAGCAACTACATCGTAAAGTTTGCAGACGACACCACCGTGGTGGGATGTATCTCGGGGGGGGACGAGGCGGCGTACAGGGATGAGGTAGAGCAACTGAGCAAGCTGTGCAAGGTTAACAACCTGCTGCTAAACAAGTCAAAGACCCAGGAATTCATCGTAGACTTCAGGAGGAAAAAGTCAGAGATCCAGCCCCTGCTCATCGACGGAGAGAGCGTGGAGAGAGTCTCAACCCTCCGATTCCTGGGACACAACATGCGGGATGACCTGGCCTGGAAGGACAACACTAAAGGCACCATCAAGAGGGCACAACAGCGGCTATACACCCTGAGATGCCTCAGGAAACAACACAACAAGCAGGAGATACTGGTGGCCTTCTACCACGGCGCAGTGGAGAGCATCCTCACCTTCGGCATCTCCAACTGGTTCCACAGCTGCACAACAGCGGAGAGAAACGAGCTACAGAGAGTCTACAGAGAGTCGTGAGAACAGCACAGAAGATCACCGGCGCCCCCCTCCCCTCTCTGGAGGAGCTGTACAAAACACGCTGTCTCAGGAGGGCCTCCAAGATCTCCAAGGACCCGACCCACCCTGGGCACGTACACTTTGTCAAGCTGCCCTCGAACAGGAGGTACAGGACCCCGGCCGCTAAGACAAACAGACTGAAGGACTGCTTCTACCACAGGGCCGTCAAGGCCCTGAACACAGAAAAGGCCTAAGTTCTGGGCCCAGGACAGTCCGGACGGATTGTATGGCAGCTAGTGCTGAGGCACAAACATGTACATTTTCAAGCCTGCAAACTGTGACACTTTAAAATAATGTGAAAAAATACTTTTTGTGCAATATGACAACCCTAGTTGACTATCTGTGCAGTATAGTACAGTGGATTGTGTACATAGCCTCTAAGACTGTTAACTGCATGGTTTTATAGGTAATTGCTAATCCTATAGAGCTGATCCCCTTTGCAGTGTAATTGTGAAGTAATTACCACAGAGTCACATTTGCCCTCTTTGCCATTATAAAACAACCACTCAGCCCAGTCGCCGGCATCTCATAAAAACGCTGTTACAATAGAACCCACATTTGCAACTAAAATATGGCCTAGTGTCTAGACAGAGACACAGAGTCTACAGGGATACAGAGTGCTTTTAACATAATGCTTACTAAGCTAAGGGGAACAGGGTCCCTCATTTATGTAGGGCCCTCTCCCTCATTGTACAAACCTCTGAGTTAAATGATAGTATACTGCCCTCCACTGGTGTCCAAGAGTATGGCTGTGTTCGAAATGGCATACTAGCATACTGCATACTACATACTCACGTCAGAACATAATAGCTAAACAAGTTGTAAAATGATTTGGAGGCCAATATCTTTAGCTAGCTAAAGTAACTAGCTTTTATTGTTGTCTTAGCAGTTGGTAAAAGAACAGGATTCAAATAAATATATATGAGCAATAACATGTAGTGCGGCTTGCTACAGCAAGCACAATAAAAACCAACTTGTTCCTTCTGAAGCTACAATATTGGGACCATTCGTGAACGTGTGTGTGTGTGTGTGTGTGTGTGTGTGTGTGTGTGTGTGTGTGTGTGTAAGACACTGGATTTTATGCATTTCAAGTGGCATCTTTGTAATCATGACAACGTAGTCATGTCTAAGAATCAGTGGTGTGCCGTCAGGGCCAGCAAGGCCTTCTCTGCTGGCCTAAACATCATCAGAATATACATTTTATTTTAATATATTTTTTCCACAAATATGTATTAATGATTCCCCATAGTCTATTCTCTTCATTTCATAGCTTTCCTCTTGGTTGCGCTGCTTCCAGTCTCCGATTGAGATTTGGAGGGCTGGCCTTTATGTTAGAGCTTTTATCCAATCAAAATGTGTTGCTAGGGGGCTCCAAAATCTGCCCGCCTGCACATTAAACGGTGCCGCGAATTCGACCTGTAACTTAACGTTGGAACGAGAAAACCTGTGGCGTACCTAGTAAACCTACGTAGATGCGAGCAAAAGCAACAACCGCGCCTGCTGTAAGGCTCAATGATGTCAGCACCCAGCACGTCTTTTGATTGGATACGCACTATTGATACGCACTATTGATACGCACTATTGATATTCACTATTGAGATGGGTAACTATGCCGGTAGATGTGAAACTTTTGAAAGTGCGCAGGGAAACGGAGCGCCACAACGAAAGCTTTCGTTGACTGATCGATAATACTGATCGATTGTGTCCTGTTTTTGGGTAAACAATAACTACGGAAACTACGTTGAGCTTCTTTCTTTTCTGGCTGAAAACAACCCAGATTTACATTACCACCTGTCCACAAACAAAGTGTTTACTGGGACGTCAGGCAAAATACAAAACGACCTGATTTTTGCTATTGCTGAAGTGATATGGGAGAAGAGATCAAAATGGAGATTAAAAAGGCACCCTTTGTCGCTATTATGGTGGACGAGACGACAGACGTGGGTAATGTAGCGATCTTAAAGATGTTAGTTTAACACTCTTCATTGTAAATGCGGATTTATTGATTAAAAATGCTTCGGAAATATTAATATAACTCTGTTGTACTTGTCTGACTATGTTAAGGTGATGCAACGCCCGGTTATACTGTGTTTCTGTCTAGTTTCTAGAGCCATGGCGTCATAACGATGGTATTAAGAGGTAGAATAATTCAGGTAGGAATGTGTCGGACATCACTGAAGGCCTAGGTGTGAAATGCACCGCCCGCCACTGCTAAGAATGCATTTCACCATGTAAATTCCCCAAATAGTGAAAATACCACTGCTCATCCGTGATCAGACTTAGCTGGGGTGCTGCAGCTGAAGAGTATCAAATAGAGTGCAAAAAAGCAGCATCTGCACACTCAAATATGTGCAAAAAACTATGTTTATTGCGAGCTTTCAGTCTCCAGGCTCTCGGATCATGTAAACAACAGCTGTATAACAAGTTTGTAATTGTATGACGCAGTTTGACAAGACTGAAGAGACGCACAATGCATTTTGGGGATTGAGTAGTGGAATAGTGTGGTCTCATCGCATACTCAGAGATTGGGAATAATCTAGTATTCATACTGGATTTCTCGCATACTAAAAATGTCACATACTATACAGTGTGAACGCACTGCATACTCAAAATCTACGTCCTACCTACTATCAGTAGTATGCTAGTATGCCATTTCGAACACAACCTATGAGTGGTATTCTAGTATGACATTTCGAACACAGCCATAATGAATAGTATTCTAGTATGTCATTTCGAACACAGCCATAATGAATAGTGTTCTAGTATGCCATTTCGAACACAGCCTATGAATAGTATTCTAGAATGCCATTTCGAACACACCCTATGAATAGTATTCTAGAGTGTCATTTCGAACACACCCTATGAATAGTATTCTAGTATGCCATTTCGAACACACCCTATGAATAGTATTCTAGAATGTCATTTCGAACACACCCTATGAATTGTATTCTAGTATGTCATTTCGAACACACCCTATGAATAGTATTCTAGTATGTCATTTCGAACACAGCCATAATGAATAGTGTTCTAGTATGTCATTTCGAACACAGCCATAATGAATAGTATTGTAGTATGCCATTTCGAACACAGCCTATGAATAGTATTCTAGAATGCCATTTCGAACACACCGTATGAATAGTATTCTAGAGTGTCATTTCGAACACACCCTATGAATAGTATTCTAGTATGTCATTTCGAACACAGCCTATGATTAGTATTCTAGAATGTAATTTCGAACACACCCTATGAATAGTATTCTAGTATGTCATTTCGAACACAGCCTATGAATAGTATTCTAGAATGCCATTTCGAACACAGCCTATGAATAGTATTCTAGTATGTCATTTCGAACACAGCCATAATGAATAGTATGCTAGTATGTCATTTCGAACACAGCCATAATGAATAGTATGATAGTATGTCATTTCGAACACACCCTATGAATAGTATTCTAGAATGCCATTCCGAACACACCCTACGTCCCCCACTGACCGGTATTCCTGATTGGTCCATTTCTGTTTCTTCGCAATGCATGTTGGGTAGGTTACCATGGTCACAAAAACATGGCGGATTCGGACGAGTCGTAAGTAGTTAGTAGGAGAAGGAAGCAAGAAAACAGTCGTTAACTGTCCGAAAGATGCTTCCAATCTCACTAACGGATGAAAGCAAAGCATTGAAGAACCTTATTTTATTCTCTCTTTTAGGGTGAAGAAAAGAAGGAGAGTAGTGGAGCTGACTGAGAAGTTAAGTAAGGGGAGTGGCTTACGTCAAAGTGGGAGGGGCTTAGACAGTTAGGGGGAGTGGCTTATGTCAATGTGGGAGGGTCTTAGACACTTATGGGGAGGGGCTTATGTCAATGTGGGAGGGGCTTAGACAGTTAGGGGGAGTGGCCTGTATCAAAGTGGGTGTGGCTTAGACAGTTAGGAAGTCCTGAATACTTCGACAGCTGAACCAAAGCCTACAGAAGCATAACATCTTATTTTCAATAGTTTAATATTGTCCATACAAATGGCCTTTAACTACCTTGAAACCATTCAACCACATCACTGTAGGCTGGTTAGCTAGATAGATAGCGAGCTGTCACTCACCCACTGACACATTCCAATAGTTTGAAACACAATTCTAGTCGTGACGTTAGAATTATAAGTTTCTAGGATCTCAATTTTTTGTCAAAATTGAGTTTTGTACAGAATCTGATCCATTGGGTGTTTATTAATGCCTGTGTGGTGTTTGTAACCAGGGAGTAGCTGAAAAGGACTGTATACTTTTAGGAAAGGGCTGGTTATCTAACTAAGGGAGCTAAATAGGCAGTATAAGAGGATACAGGCAGGGGGCGACAGCAAACCGTTAGACTAGCAGTTAAGGTCGTTAGCATTAGCAAGGGAACTAGCATTAGCATTAGCCTTCAAACAACTAGCATTAGCATTAGCGCTACAAACAACTAGCATTAGCATTAGCGCTACAAACAACTAGCATTAGCATTGAAGCTACAAACAACTAACACACGGTATTACAGATGAACAACACATTTATTACACGACGGTTGTATACATCCCCATATATACATTCCCACCCGGCCGGCCACACACACTCTCAATCACTCACTGACAGTCTCTGGCCTGAACAGGCATTATAGTCCAGTGGCGTGGTGCGCGTTGAGGCCTGGTTGACTGGCATGTGCGTCGACGAAGTGGTCCGCGTTGAAGCTCCGCTGGAGTCTGTGTTTGCTCGTGGAGACGACGATTAATGTCCAGCTGGCGTCCCGCTTGGTCCCACGGTGAACAGCCGGCTGCTGGCAAGACGGTCCAACGGGAACACAACTAACAGGCTACAGTGGCTCACTCAAGAATCGCTTTTCCTGGCGTCTTCAGTTGCTGCACGGTGTGCTCGCTGCTGAATCCGCCATCTTAGATCGGCTTCGTTGCTTCTCTCGTTCTACTTCTCACTCGTTCGGCTTCTCTACACACACTGACTGACTCCGCCCTTCCGTCTCTTATATACCACCACCGAACGTAGCATCCGGGTCACAGACACACCCCGGATACTACGTCATCAAACATATGCATAAAACATTACAAGAATAATACATATACTTCACGAAACGTATATAATTGTATAGAAAATAACAAAGGAAATACTAGGGGCAAAAATAGGGCTGGTTTGGGGAAACTAAAACTGGCACTAAACTGTGGGCCTTCACAACAGCCGCCCCATGAAACCCTCGGTTTCAGTCAACTAAGAAGGCACACTGGCTAGGCCGCTCCAGCAGCGTGAAGTAGGAGGTGAGAGTGTCGACCACTCTGCCTGTCCGCCAGGCGGCGCGCGGAAGGGACTGGTCCATCCCCAGTACCACGGCACCTTCGGACATCTTGTCTCTCTCCCTCAGCAGAATCTTCTGCTTCTCCTCCTTCTCCAGGGCGCGGATGTGCTCCTCGAAGCAGATCAGAGCGTCTTCCTTGTCCATGTTCTCCAGCGCCTCGTACTCAACGAAGGTGGGGTTGTCCAGCAGGTACTGCTGGGCCTCGGACCAGGTGGTGCAGTGGGTGACGTTGGCCATGTTGTCCAGAATGCTCGTCAGCGCCTCACAGTTCCTCTTCCTGAGCTGCTTGGCTTGTTCCTTTTCCTTCTTAGCCTGGTAGGCCTTAAACGCTTGCTTCTTCTCACTCAGCTTGGGCAGGGCGCTGTAGCGTGGGTCGTTGCTGATCATTCTCATGGTTTGCTCCCATGACGCGTCGGATGAACCACCATCCTCCTCCAGAAGCTCTTTGAAGGCCTGCTTGGCCTCCTCTTCTGGGTTCCACTTTACTCTCTTCTTCGCCAACTTCGGCATTTCCTCCTTGGAGGCGTCTACAATACTGGCTGAGACTTTCATGGCTGACGTGTACTTGACGGAGTTGACGGGTGCGTCAATGCTGACCTCGGCCACGTGAGGGTGCATGGCCACCTGCAGGTGTTCCTCGGCAACAGCCGTTGCCGCCATGGCACGGTAGCGCCACCACCGGGACTCCTTAGTCTGGGAGTTGTAGTAGTAGGTCTTCCCATCCAGAGACTTATGCTCTGTCCACAGAGACTTCTTCCTCGGTTGGTCATCCTGTGGTGAACCATTTGTGGTACTAACTGTTCCAGGTGCACTGGCAGCAATAGATTCCACTCCAGGCGGTCCGGTTGGTTGGTTTGCTTCTTCGGTTCGGACATGGAGGGATGACGTAGCTCTCCCGTCCCTCTCTCTCCACTCGGTAGCGCCTTGGAGGGCCCACCCAAGCGCAGTCTTAACAGCCATCGGGCAGCCTCGTGGTCCTCTCAGCGGAGGACGGAGCGACACGATCAGTTCAGCGTTGTCCGAGCCGATGAGAAGGGTTGGCTCCGCTCCTTCTATCGGATGTAGGTCTACTCCCCGTAGGTGGGGATATCTTGCGCGTAACCTCTCCAGGGGGTAGTCGTAGCGGGAGAGCGCTAGCTGGTCGGCGGTGAAGACATTCTGAAGCCGATGTCTATCCGACGGCCGCCCCGCCGGGGAGATAGAGAAGTTGATTCTCGCCCCGGTGACCTCTTTAAGGTCGCGACGTATCGTGCGCAGAGTCAGCTTCTCCGCAGTCCCTTGGAGCCCCAACTGGCGCACTGCCCCCTGGAGAAGGATGGTCCGTTCCGACCCGTCGTCTAGAACGGCGTACGTGTCGTACACAGCGTTGTTGTGGTGAAGTCGGACCTTCACCACCTTCAGTAGAACCTTGGAGCCGCTGCTCTGTGGCGAGTCTAGGTAGTAGACAGGGGTTTCCTCTTCCGGTGCGCGACCGGACCTAGGGCTTCTGTTGCCCTCCGTGGACCTGGCGAGGGAGACCTCGTGTAGGATGTGGAGGTGGACCTCCTCACAGCGGTTGCACTTCCTCCTCAAGGTGCAGTTCTTCGCCAGATGGTCGCGCCCACAGTTCCAGCACCTCTGGTTCTTCTCGAGCCACCTCTGCTTGGCCTCGGTACTCAGGTTGTTGAAGTCACTGCACTCATTGAGCCAGTGCTCGCTGGTGCAGTACGGACATGGCGGTGGACCTCTCCGTCCCTTTGGAGGGGGTTGAGAGGAATCCTTTCCCTCAGGTCGGGTGGTCCTCTCTCTCCGAGGCTCCTCCTCCGTGTGCAGCACTCCTACTGGGCGTCCTCTGTTTGAGCTCGGCCCGTCCCAGCGGTCTCCCTTCTCCCTCTCCTTCTTCGGCTCAGCGTAACCCATGGCGTCTACGTTGGTGTCATGCACTTCCTCCAGTAGGAACTCCGCGAAGGCAGCCATGCTCAGACCCAACTTCTCGGGGTTACGAACGCGCTGCTGTCGCCGGAACCTCTCCTGCCGGAAGCGTGGGATCTTGCGAAGCAGCCGCTCTACGTTGGAGGTGCTGTTGATCTCGCTGGCGCCAGCTGGGCCCTGCGTCTTCAGCATCCCAACCAAGGTGTGCACGCGGAGCGCGAAGTCATCCAGCGCCCGGTCATCCTTGATGGGGGCCTGCTGTTCGAGGGCTTGCAGTTCAGCAAGGGCGTGGTTCCAGGGACGACCGTAGCGGGCATCCAAGTCAGCGAGCGCTCTGGTGTAAGGTGTCGGTGCGGAGGCATGGGCCAGTACCATGTTGTGGGCTCTGGGGTTCCTCACATGCTGAAGGAGAATCGCGTATTTGTAGGACTCGGAGCAGGAGTTGTCCAAGAGCGTGTCTAGGCAGATGCGTAGCTCCACATACTGGCTCCTGTCCTCGTCCTTGAAGAAGGGGAACTTGGGTCCCTCCACCTGGGGGAACATCCTGTAGTGGATCATCGGTGCTGGAGTGACGGTCTGGGTGTCCGGCCTGCATGCATTTTGGTGCACTGGAGGACCTAGGGGTGTGCTACGCTCTTGGGGGATGACTCCCCCCCCGGGCAGCGACGCTGGCTCCCTCTGGGCCGCGTAGCGGTCGGGTCCCTGGTCCTCTTCCTTCCAGGTGGTCAGCTGGGCCTGTAGTTGGACAGTCCTGGCGGGGGTCATGGAGCCATCGGCGGGGGGTTCAGGAGATGGCACTCGAGAGGGCCGTGCGGATGATACTCTGGAGCTACAGGCCGACGGAGTTCTGCTGATGCACACGTCGCGCATGGTCTGCATCATTTCCTCCATCTTCTCTGCGTGCAGTTGCTCTCTCGCCATCTGCCTCTCCGCCGCGCGTTCCGCCCCCTCCATCTGGAGGCGCTCGCGCTCGTACTGGATGCGTTCCCTCTCTAACGCCTCCTGGCGCTGTCTCTCCGCCGCACGTTCCGCTCCGTTCATCTGCCTCTCCGTCTGGAGGCGGTCGCGCTCCATCTGGAAGCGTTCCCGTTCTAGCGCCTCCTGGCGCTGGAGGCATTCACGTTCTAGCGCCTCCTGGCGCTGTCTCTCCGTCTGGAGGCGGTCGCGCTCCATCTGGAAGCGTTCACGTTCTAGCGCCTCCTGGCGCTGTCTCTCCGCCGCGCGTTCACGTTCTAGCGCCTCCTGGCGCTGTCTCTCCGCCGCGCGTTCACGTTCTAGCGCCTCCTGGCGCTGTCTCTCCGCCGCGCGTTCCGCTCCGTCCATCTGGAGGCGTTCGCGTTCTAGCGCCTCCTGGCGCTGGAGGCGTTCACGCTCGAACTGGAGTCGTTCCCGCTCTAACGCCGTCTCGGCCTGTTGGCGCTCCCGCTCTAACGCCATCTCGGCCTGTTGGCGCATATATTCGGACAGCGCGGCACCACTCCCTCTGGAGTGCAGGCTATCCGCCCCAGAGGCAGAACTGCCCACGGAAGCCCTGGACCGGTAGGAA
This sequence comes from Nansenia antarctica, assembly GCF_963989245.1. NCBI lineage: Eukaryota > Metazoa > Chordata > Actinopteri > Argentiniformes > Microstomatidae > Nansenia > Nansenia antarctica. Next base: position 4,401,108 of record NC_137685.1, on the reverse strand, counting down.
GCCACTGAGCGGCAGGAGCTAGGTCTCGAGCGCGCCGTACTGGGAGGCAGATCGTTAAGGCTGAGGCCCTCCCTCTTCCGCCCGCAGGCGCTGTCGGACCGGGCCTCTCCTTCCTGTTCTTCCGTTTCCACGGCAAAACCCTGCGGTTCTGCCATCTCATCCTCAGGCTGGTGCTCTTTGAGGGCTGTCTCAGTGCTAGCCACCTGCTCGCCGGCGGACACCTCGGCCTCTCCGACCACTGTATCCCGTGGAGTGCGCTCCTCGCTACCACTCAGTGAGCTTTCAAGCTCAAGCTCATACTCCTGTAACCTCGGAGGCAACCGCGGGACTCTCTGTGGTCGTGGCTCTGGCTCAGGGGGCGGAGAAGGGGGGGTAACTGTCTGGTCTGGTTGGCTGCGCTCAGCCATGCTATCACTACACTACCGATCCGGCTCGAAGGACCAATTGTAACCAGGGAGTAGCTGAAAAGGACTGTATACTTTTAGGAAAGGGCTGGTTATCTAACTAAGGGAGCTAAATAGGCAGTATAAGAGGATACAGGCAGGGGGCGACAGCAAACCGTTAGACTAGCAGTTAAGGTCGTTAGCATTAGCAAGGGAACTAGCATTAGCATTAGCCTTCAAACAACTAGCATTAGCATTAGCGCTACAAACAACTAGCATTAGCATTAGCGCTACAAACAACTAGCATTAGCATTGAAGCTACAAACAACTAACACACGGTATTACAGATGAACAACACATTTATTACACGACGGTTGTATACATCCCCATATATACATTCCCACCCGGCCGGCCACACACACTCTCAATCACTCACTGACAGTCTCTGGCCTGAACAGGCATTATAGTCCAGTGGCGTGGTGCGCGTTGAGGCCTGGTTGACTGGCATGTGCGTCGACGAAGTGGTCCGCGTTGAAGCTCCGCTGGAGTCTGTGTTTGCTCGTGGAGACGACGATTAATGTCCAGCTGGCGTCCCGCTTGGTCCCACGGTGAACAGCCGGCTGCTGGCAAGACGGTCCAACGGGAACACAACTAACAGGCTACAGTGGCTCACTCAAGAATCGCTTTTCCTGGCGTCTTCAGTTGCTGCACGGTGTGCTCGCTGCTGAATCCGCCATCTTAGATCGGCTTCGTTGCTTCTCTCGTTCTACTTCTCACTCGTTCGGCTTCTCTACACACACTGACTGACTCCGCCCTTCCGTCTCTTATATACCACCACCGAACGTAGCATCCGGGTCACAGACACACCCCGGATACTACGTCATCAAACATATGCATAAAACATTACAAGAATAATACATATACTTCACGAAACGTATATAATTGTATAGAAAATAACAAAGGAAATACTAGGGGCAAAAATAGGGCTGGTTTGGGGAAACTAAAACTGGCACTAAACTGTGGGCCTTCACAACAGTGTTATTTTTTTTAATGTTGACATTTCTGAGTTAGTAATTCATAAAATACAAAGGTTCCATCTCATAAAACATAATGGAATGTCAAAACTTTGACGCTCAATATCTCTGAACTACCCTAAACGGAGATAGAACCTTATCATTCTAAGCTCACGACATTCCAATAGTTTGAAACACTTGTGTGCTGTCTCCACCATCCTTCATGACACAACAACATTCACATAAGAGTTCTAGTTAGCTAACTCATTTTGTTTTGTGTCTTATCTTTTCTCTCTCTTTTTTTTGCATGATTTATTGTGGAATTCACACAGCTGAAATATTATGAATACCAGATGGGATATCATCTTGAGAAGTTTGTCATAGGGATGTGTATATAAAAATAGAGCCTATGACTTGGATAATGGCCATATATATTGAGTAGAATATCGCTATTTCTATAAGCAAAATAGAAGCTTAATAGCACTAGCAGTAACTCAGATACTTAATAGTCTCCTAATAGTCTGTCTCCTCCTGAGACATCCACTACCCCCCAGCACTGCGTCTCCTGAGACACCCGCTTTCCCCTTTACTGTGTCCCCTACTGTGTTCGCCAATGTCTATATATGAAAATAAAAATAAACTTTTCCTTCTATCACTGAGTCTGCCAATGGCCCCGGGCCTGAGCTGGATTACTCTTCCTGATATGACGGGTGGATTGATGATTCACTTGCTTAGTCAAATGTACAGTATATCTCAAAAGTGAGTACACCCTTTAGATTTTTGCAAATATTCTGTCATATCCTTTCAGGGGATAACACTATCTTAATGAAACGTTGATATAACTTAAAGTAGTCAGTGTGCTGCTTGAATAACAGTATAGATTTATTGTCCTTTGAAAATTACTCAGTACACAGCTGTTAATGTCTAAACAGCTGGCAACAAAAGTGAGTACACCCCATAGTGAACATGTCTAAATTGTGCCCAAAGTGTCAATATTTTGTCTGACCACCATTGTTATCTAGCACTGCTTTAACCCTCCTGGGCATGGAATTCACCAGAGCTGCACAGGTTGCTTCTGGAATCTTCTTCCACTCCTCCATGACGACATCACGGAGCCCACGGATGTTGGACACCTTGCACTCCTCCACCTTCCTCTTGAGGATGCCCCACATGTGCTCAATTGGGTTTAGGTCTGGAGACATACTTGGCCAGTCCATCACCTTAACCTTCAGCTTCTTCAGCAAGGCCGTTGTCATCTTGGAGGTGTGTTTAGGGTCATTATCATGTTGCAAAACTGCCCTACGGCCCAGTTTCCGAAGAGAGGGGATCATGCTCTGTTGCAGGATGTCACAGTATATATTGGAATTCATGTGTCCCTCAATGAAATGCGACCAGTCGATGCAAGAAGGGAGAAGAGTCAGATGAGGGTATGAAGCCGATACGTTTGTGGATAGACTAAACTAATAGATACAAGTCAACTTTACACTCACCACAAAGAGTGCCAAGCGTTTTATGTGGTATCTACCTAGCAACAACACTTTGATTGGCTACAGGGTTAGGGTTAGGTATTGTTGAACACAGGCCTGAGGACGGAATGAAGACTAGAGTGTCCAGTGTTTTATGTGGTATCTACCTAGCAACAACACTTTGATTGGCTACAAAATGAAGCGTCATAATTGATGCATTTTTTGTGAATAAAGTCTCCCTTGGCAGTCTAGAATGTTGACAATGTGGGCGACTTTATTCACCTTAATAAATTAATCACTCATTCAGGTGACAGGTAACAGGGACTTTATTCATCAGGTGTTGATGTTTGATATGCAGTGATGATAAAACCACCACAGCAACAGACCATTAGACAAACTTATAATATCACATAGAGAAGATCTATCTCTCTCATATTACCATCACAGTCACCCTTATTAAACAGGTTTTAAGCATATTCGATTCCCTTTGCAAGCCATTAAATCAATAACATTATTATCAAACGTACATTCTGTTAAATGTAATTACGTCACACACATGCAGAGACTGAAGGACAACTTATGTTTTTGTTTTAATAAGACAGACAGCCAGTCTGCTACCTCACCATCACCGTTCTAAAGCTCTGGGACCTGGACTAGACTGATTATTAATGTGATCAATGGATCTGATCAATCCAAGTGAATTTAATGGAATGGACTTTATTTGTCATTGCTACAGTACAGGTACCAAACAACGAAATTTAGGAGGGGTGGCTCCCCTGGTGTTAGGAAAGAAAAAAAAAGAAAAAAATTAGAAAAAGCACAAAATCACAAGGTAAGGTAAGGAGCTGGTTTACATAAATAAAGGCTATGTACACAATCCACTGTACTATACTGCACAGATAGTCAACTAGGGTTGTCATATTGCACAAAAGTATTTTTTCACGTTATTTTAAAGTGTCACAGTTTGCAGGCTTGAAATGTACATGTTTGTGCCTCAGCACTAGCTGCCATACAATCCGTCCGGACTGTCCTGGGCCCAGAACTTAGGCCTTTGCTGTGTTCAGGGACTTGAAGGCCCAGTGGTAGAAGCAGTTCTTCAGTCTGTTTGTCTTAGCGGCCGGGGTCCTGTACCTCCTATTCGAGGGCAGCCTGATAAAGTGTACGTGCCCAGGGTGGGTCAGGTCCCTGGAGATCTTGGAGGCCTTCCTGAGACAGCGTGTGTTGTACAGCTCTTCCAGAGCTGTACAACATCGTCTGAACATCCTCAATTATACACACCCAGTATTCATTACACTAAAAATCGCCAAAATACTTAAACATTACAATGATAACTAGCTAATAATGAAAATACAGTATGTTGAGAGCATCTGATTTATAATAATGTGAACACCCTGAGAAGGCAAACAGTCTCATGTACATAGAGTCATATTATCTTCTTATGAGACTGGAGAGGCTGGGCTGTATCTGACATTGCTGCTGCATATTCACCATCTCTAGCAGACACACTGAGAGCACAAACTATGATAACAAACGATAACCAGATCAGAAATTACTCTGTGGTAAATTATACCATAACCTTCCCTAATGAGTGACAACAGATACATATAATTCTAAATGTGCTTATTTTACTGCTTGGTCAGAGTTGAAGGTTAAAAATCAGTCAGTGTGATTGACAGGAGAGATGATCAGAGGGGCAGAGTTTTTACCAGCATCAGTCATACCAGGCCAGAAGTATGGATAGAGTTTCTCAGTGAAGGTGCAGCCAGTGAAAGAGTAGATCAGAGACCTGGCCTCCACATCATAAAAGGAGACCTGGCCCTCCTCATAATCCACAAACACCCCCACCTTCTGGGGCTTCTCTCTCAGGGACAGGGGGACAGAAGGGCCAGCAGCTGCCCAGTAGTCATTTACATTCCTCAACGCTACAGTCCAGTATCCATTCCTAGGTTTCAGTTTGATACTCCCCTTCCTGTTGATGGACTCTCTGGCCACTCCTACAGTCCACCCAGTCTTCTCCTTCACCTCCACTTCATAGTAAAACCTCCCTGAGGAGAAACCCTCCTTTCCCAAGACAAAGACACACAGGGAAAACCTCTCTGCGTTATCAGGGACATTCTTACTTGTGGCTCCACGTCTTGCTCCACGTCTAACTTGTTTCCCATCCTCAGACAGAATGAGACATGGATGTGCTGTATCAGGGTCCAGAGTCACGTCCACTGCATACTGCTGACTTCTCTTCAGCTTGACTTCAGACATCAGCTTCTCCATCTCTGTATTCAGCGTCTCCTCCAGCTCAGACAGAACTCTCCTCACAGACTCCAGATTCAGATCACTGTGGACGCTGACCTCAGACCAGTCCTTGGTGTGTGGAGGGGTGGACAGGGAAGGGAAGCTCTGGAGGAGGTGGAGGTGGTCCTCAGTGTGTGAGAGCTGCTCCAGCTCAGTGCTTCTCCTCTGTAGCTCAGTGATTTCCTGCTCCAGCTCTTTAATCAGCCCTTCAGCCCGCCTCTCTGCTGCTTTCTGCTTCTCCTCGATCACGTCAAGGAGCTCAGCCTGGCTTCTCTTCATGGAGTCCACCAGAGCAGTGAAGATCTGTACGCTGTCTGCTTTCTCTCTCTGTGCATCTTTCTTACTGAGATCTACTGAGTGTTTGATCTCTGAAACCTTCTGCAGTCGCTCCTGGATCATCTGCTGAACATCTGCCTCTGTCTTCCCCAGCTGAGCCTTCCTCTCTCCATACTCCTCCTCTATGGGGACGGTGTCATGGGTCTTGTGGTCTGTCTCAGTGCAGAACTGACACACACACGTCTGGTCACGTCTACAGAACAGCTCCAGGAGTCTGTCGTGCTTCTTACACATCCTGTCTTCCAGGTTCTCCACAGGGTCGATCAGCTTGTGTCTCTTTAAGGCTGCGACTCTCTGATGAGGCTCCAGGTGAGTCTCACAGTAAGAAACCAGACACACCGGACAGGACTTCAGAGCCTTGCGCTTCGTCCCAGTGCAGATGTCACAGGACACTTCTCTAGGTTTGGCAGGTGTGTCTGGGGCTGGGCTGCTGGCTGCCTTCACTTCAACTGACTTCCTAAACTGAGCGGCCATCTCAGAGATGAAAGTATTGACAAAGAGCTCTGGTCTCTTATCAAATGCTTTTTTACACATTGGACACTGACACAGGTCTTTGCTGTCCCAGTACTTTCTGATACAGGCCATGCAGAAGTTGTGTCCACATTGAATAGAGACTGGGTCAGTGAACACATCCAGACAGACAGAACACAGGAACTGCTCCTCAGACAGGAGACTGCTGGAGGAAGCCATATCTAGAGAGACCAGAGGTGACACCATAAAGCATTTCCTGGAATCAATCAGATCTCGATAGTTTGAACTATGGAGCTGTCAAGACTGTCTTATGGGATCATACAGCAAGCAATAATGATAACATTATTCTACATCACATAGGAAATAGTCCTTCAACCAAATCAATACGTTTTACATACTGAACCGTCTATAAAAAGAGTGTGAACACAATAGTTTATCTTGACTTGTCATTGTAAGTCTCTCAACTCACCTGTCTGTGATTCTGTGAGGGTGATAGATGGCTCGATATGTGTGATAGATGTCTCTGTCCTTTCTACTGTATGTGTGATAGATGTCTCTGTCCTTTCTACTGTATGTGTGATAGATGTCTCTGTCCTTTCTACTGTATGTGTGATAGATGTCTCTGTCCTTTCTACTGTATGTGTGATAGATGCCTGTTTGAGGACGATATCTAACAAGTTTGAGAGAGTCTGCCCTTGTCCACGATACACTTCATGTCTCTACACAGTTTAGTTTCATTTCAGCTGCCTGACGTTGAGATTAGGGATGCTCCGATCTGGATTTTTGGGGCCGATACCGATCACCGATTTTTTTCCTCAAGATCAACCGATACCGATGCCGATTTTTTTTTTAAATACATAACTGTAGGCCTACTGACTGGATAGCCTACATATTTTTTGCTTTTTAGACAAAAGCTCTGATCCATTAGGCACCAAGCAAACGCAGACCCATTTTTATGGCATAGTAAAAGTCTGGCCTATCACCCAGTTAGGGCCTGAAGCCCAAGTCAGTCGATATGGCTGTATAAAAGACATCATAAACGTGGCCTTCATGGTTTACATACTGTTACGTCCTCCTATGTTTTCTGTTCAGTTATCTGTCTTCCCCAGGGGGAAAAAAAAGAAGAAAAAAAAAAAAAAAGATCGGTTTTGCGATCGGCCATTTTTGCCGATCACCGATCGAGTCATTTGGAGTGAAATCGGCCGATTTAAATCGGTGGCCGATAAATCGGAGCATCCCTAGTTGAGATGCTCCTCCCCTCCCAGTACAGCTCTCCTCCCTGGAACAGAGTTAACCCTTTACAGGCTGGTCTGTTTCTAGTTGCTTTGGAATAAGGCGTTGGCTAAATGCCAAAAATGTAAATGTAAATGTAAATGTCTTCAGTTCGTAGTTACTGTATTTTACTTGTACTTTATACAGCAATACAACTATAATGGTGTATTAAGAAATGTGGAATCTGAAGTGCATCCTTCCTAACTGTTACGTGTTAAAGATGTAAGACTAGGGAGCAGTGGCGGCTGGTGCTACAATTTTTGGGTGGGGCACAGTAGTGTGGCGGGGGGGTCTGCGCGCGCGATTTTTTTCCCGCGTGCACGCGCATAAAACACGCACTGGCGCTCGAAACAAAGACGTAATTTCACTTTACCCACGCAATACCCACTTAAACATGTGTGAGGATACGTAACGGCGTTTTGTGACAGAACTATCACTTTCATTCATGAAATTCACGTACAATCACAGTGTGACAGTCAGATGGAGCATTCGGTAAACAACAACAGCAAGGTAATGCATCAGCTGAGTTAAAGAAAACCAACTCTTACCTTCCCCCTGAGCAATAGACGTCTTTTCAACCTCGCGTCTACGCTTGGCCATCATATAAACCAGCTATATTACGGCTATATTTTCTACTTATCTTAAATGCATGAAAACCGTTATTAAACCCCTCTAAACTGTCAGAATACGTCCCAGACGTCATGTAGTATGAGATTCATATAGTCTAGCATAGTTATCCTAGCAGAAGTGGTGGTTTAAATTGCGTCTATACGTCGCTGTCCTTTAACCCAGATAAATGCGGTCTGTGTCTAAACCTGTTTTAGTCTAGCAGCACGTTGAGTTTAAATTAATACCCTAAACACCTGTAGATTGTCAAAATATGTACCAGACCGTCATTTAGTCTGAGATTCCATGTAGTCTAGCATAGTTATTCATGCAGAAGAGGTGGTTTAAATTGCGTCTATACATCGCTGTCCTTTAACCCAGATAAATGCGGTCTGTGTCTAAACATATTTTCTACTTATCTCAAATGCATTAAAACCGTTATTAAACCCATTCTATTGTCCTTACGCTCTACTCTATGACTATGAGGCTGGGAAGACAAATCGGCAACACACTACATGAACTGAATTGAGATTATATAGAAAAATAGTCATAGTACCTGGTGTTGATGACTGCAGAGGAGAGTCTATCATTGTAGAGTCATCAGTGGCTTTTCAAACAAAGATCAAAGCACATGAACAACTTTAAACAGGAACAAGTAGCACAGAATGACAGGAAAGACCAGTTATATTTTAAAAATACAAACGCATTGTTTCTCCATATCCTCGGCCTGTTTCTCCATGTGGTCTATCAGGCTTCGATAAACACTGGAGCGCCTCACTCGGTACTCACTTGCACTGCTTGGACTCTGGCTTCCACTGGAGCGCCTCATGCTCGGGGACTTCCTCACACCGATTAGACTCTGACGTCCACTGTGGTGCCTTTTGGGGGATGCACTTGGGGGGACAGTGGAGTGCCTCCCTCCCTGGGAGACACTAGGCGTAAGTCCATTGGGGCGTTTAGGGGGCAAGTCATCCTCACCACAAGAGTCAGATTCGTCTTCACTTGAATGACGCTGGTATTTGCTTGATGGCCTATTCAGATAAAAGCATACATTTTAGCACATTAAACATGAAACATGAAAAGTGAACTTAAGGGAGCACATCAGCCATTTTCAAACTTGTAATTACTAATACTCAGATGGCTCAATTTCTGTCTACTAGTGACAGTGTGTAGACAGACATGGTGCCTGAGCATTAGTGAGGACTAAATAGCCAATTGTACATATTAGCTGTAGACCAGCTAGTATGAAGCTGGGCTGATATGAAGATAGGTTGAAAATGGGTGAAGTGGTCCTTTTAAAAAGGTACCTACAAGTGAACCCACTGAAAATTTGGGCTGGGACGCTAACAATTGATAAAAATCAATATATTGTTAGAGATATACGTACTTTCGTTTTCGCTTGCTTGGCGTTTCACCGTCCGTCGTCAGATCAGCTTTTCTCTCTGCATCTGACAGCTTCCTTCGGGCGTCTGAGTATGTGTCTAAAAGACAAAATGGGGAAACAAACGTTAAGCAATTTTTCTAAGTTAAAGTAATGCAAATTGTTCACGTTTTCAGACTTATCCCCCTCCCCAGAAACTATGATTTTCATACCTGCACTTCTCATTATCTTGACAGGGCATCTGTGCCATGTCCCATCCGTCTTCGGCTGCATAGCCTTTGCCACCTTTGAAGGTGCATTCTTTCGAGGATACCAACACTCCTCCTTGTCCTCATCAATTAACCAGCAGGCTGGTATGATGTCGATTGTCACCGCATCTGCAATTCGCGCAGCGGTGAACTCCACAACGTAGAAGTGGGGCATACTGCAAAGTGCACATGTTGTCAGTCAGGTCTTTTTTTCTTTCTTTTTTTTCTTTGTGGTTAGTTACTGGTTAACTGAGGAAAAGCCACACTCCCATCTTGGAAAGGTAGTAGTATGAGCTTTTCGGTTAAGTCAACCGTACAACAACTGTATTCAATATTCTTCACTACAGCAACTCTTCCCTCAACATTAAAACAGTTGTTGCCTTGAGAGATGGAGATAATATTTCCCTCAAGCCTGTACTGCTTGTACTGCATACGTGCAGGACGATCTGGGAGAGTTGGACCAGCTACATGTGGTTGCAGAGGCTTATCCCCCCTTTCCTGTCCATTATCAAGCCTGTTCCTCTCACCTAAACGCCTCACAAGTTGGGGCACAATGCCTTGTGGCCTTCTTACTAGCCGCGTCAGTGTCCCCAGATAATTTTCAAAGGGGAAGCATGAAACATTGTCCAAGGCACCAAACTTTCTTGCATCATCAGCCAGATGTATGAGAGAATGGGTGTTATACAACAGTTAGTTCCGACCAAGTCATTTGATTGGACAAGAGGCATTCCATGAGTTACGATATATAGTATAACAGCACTGGGACTTTTAACTATGTGTATCACTCCGCCCGCACAGGTGTTAAATTACCGTTAATTATACAACAGTTAGTTCCGACCAAGTCATTTGATTGGACAAGAGGCATTCCATGAGTTACGATATATAGTATAACAGCACTGGGACCTTAAAATATTCTGCAACATTAAATCCAGACTATCCAAAAGGTTTACTGAACAAGGTCTGGTATGATATTCAGTTGCACTTTGGACGCAGGGGTAAAGAGGGGAACCGGGATCTCAAACCTGACTCATTCGTACTAAAACGTCATGAGAATGGAGAAAAGTATTTCACCATGACATTCAATGAAGAAACCAAAAACCATAAAGACCCACTTGAGCGAGACAGAGAAAATCGTAGGGGCGCAATGTTTGAGGAGCGAGGAAATCCCCTCTGCCCGGTAGCATCTCTCGAAAAATACCTGACCAAAATTCTGCCCAATGCAAAAGCCCTCTATCTGCAGCCCAGGAGGGTAACAGCCCTCTATCTGCAGCCCAGGAGGGTAACAGCGGAGACAGACAGCTACTGGTACACCACCGTTCCCCTGGGAGTAAACCAGCTGGCACAGATGTTGCCGAGGATGTGCAAAGAGGCAGGGACACACACATCTTACACCAACCACAGCCTGAGAGCCACTGCCATACAGAAACTGTCCGATGCGGGACTCGAGGCGAGGGAGATCATGGCAGTGAGCGGGCATAGGTGAGATTACGATCTGAATTGTGATTTATAATGAATGAGTAGCGGAACATAACAATCTAAACAAAAAACGTATGTGTTTTGCAGGTCTGAAAGCTCGCTAAAAAGTTATTGGAGACCATCCGCCGAGAGCAGAAAACGATGGAGCAGCGTGCTGTCTGATGTCAACTCGTCTGACTCTTAATCACATTCACACATGATGCCACCAAAGCGACTGTCAACCGAGTCATATTTCACTGGTTGCACAATACATGGAGATGTACAAATAAATGTACACGATACAAAGTAGCTAGTTTGTGTTCAGGTTACTAGGCAACAGTCCAGTTGAACAGTCCCGTTGCGGGAACTATTTTTTCTTGACGGAGCCAAAATAAATGATTGAATAAACAAACAAATAATAATCTGTTGTCACTTATTACTGTTAACTAATAAATATGCGCTGTAGAACTGTTGTATAAAAGCAATATCACACTCGAGGTCGTGTGTTATACTGAATATCACTACCTGCGGCCTCGTACCTACGACCCAATCACAGCCGTGCTGATATTCAGTATAACAGCACTCCCTCCCGTGTGATATTGCTTAAATGATATGACAAATATAATTTCACAAGTTTCTTACCTTAATTAAATGTGTTTCCAGTGGTCAATAAATGAAGAAAAGACAGTAAAAGAGTCCGTGTTCTGTTGACGGAGCAAAGCAGCAGGACGTGCGGTGTGTGTGTGTGTGTGTGTGTGTGTGTGTGTGTGTCGTGTCTACCGCTCTGGATATTTAAACCTTAAACAAAGAGGATAGGCTCGCGCTCTGATAGGCTGTCGTCATGACCAGCCAGTTCCCTCCCCCCACCTCTCTCTCTCTCTCTTTCTCTCTCGCTCACACACACACACACACACACACACACACACACACACACACACACACACACACACACACACACACACACACACGCACACACACACACACACACACACACACACACACACACACACACACACACACACACACACTACTAACTAACTAAAGTACATTTACTTAAATGAGTACTAACCCCTAGAACAACATTGGGCTCACACAATAGACTACACCCCCACCTGGACTACCCTCTATATATTCTTGTTGTTTTGTTGTTATGTCTCCCACCCCCCCCCCCCCCACCCGAAATACCCTCTGCACATACTAGTTGTTTTGTCCCACCCCCCTACCTGGTCTAGGTAAGCCAGTGGCTTTCTTGGGTTTTTATCCTGTTAGTTGACCTTGTATGTAATATGTACTTTCATGTACCTACTTCTGCAAATCTTCTAATAAAGTTTTCAATCAATCAATCAAAAATCACCTGGTACATTGTAATACATTTCTATAGATGATATTGATCTCATATAATCCACAAACTCTCGACTGTCGTCATGACAAGCCAGTTCCCTCCCCCCACCTCTCTCTCTCTCTCTCTCTCTCTCTCTCTCTCTCTCTCTCTCTCTCTCTCTCTCTCTCTCTCTCTCTCTCTTTCTCTCTCACTCATACAGGTCACCGAAATTCAAACTCACTGAGTTTGAATAACAATGACATTGGCTTCACATGTATTCTAGAGAAGCTATTTTGCATCTGTATGCTGTAGTCGTTGCACCCTATGGTGCACACACACACACACACACACACACACACACACACACACACACACACACACACACACACACACACACACACACACACACACACACACACACCGTTTTGTAAGCCCACACACATGATAAATAAATTAGACTTGGATGAATTTAGTGGTATTTTAACAAAGGTAAACAGTTGACTGATGTATGTTGAAAATGGAGAAAGATTTTAGTTGTATGGGAGTATGTTATTACAATTTAACTTATACAATTGGTGGGCTGAATTTTTGTCTCCCTTCTATTGTAAGGTGACCAGATTTCTCAGATGCAATCTGGGGACATTTCCAACTTTTTAGGAAAAATGTATACATTTTATCATGATGAAATACAGAAACCGGGACAATTGCTGTTTCATTTATTTTGACCAATGTATACACATTCAAGCAAGAATACTCAAGTGTAACAACTGGAATGTGCCTCTCAACATTAGTGTCAGTGTACTGTAAGTGGTATTAAAAGTAATTCTTAGAACTGTTCAGGTTGACGAGCCAACCATCAACCAAGCGGGGGGTCTGGGGGTCCTCCCCCAGAAAAAAAGAGGATTTAACACTTAATTTCCTGCATTCTGGTGAATTTGTACACACTATTGTGCTTTTTATGCCCATTTTTATCTCCACTACCCTACTCATACTTTAAGCCTAACATAATGTTTAAGCCTAACATAAGACTAATGATGTTGTCAAAATTCTGTATATTGTATTGTATTTGTATTTTTATTTAAAACAACTTTAAGTTCTGGGCCCAGGACAGTCCGGACGAATTGTATGGCAGCTAGTGCTGAGGCACAAACATGTACATTTTCAAGCCTGCAAACTGTGACACTTTAAAATAATGTGAAAAAATACGTTCTTGTGCAATATGACAACCCTAGTTGACTATCTGTGCAGTATAGTACAGTGGATTGTGTACATAGCCTTTATTGATGTAAACCAGCTCCTTACCTTCTTGTGATTTTATGCATCTATGCTTTTTCTAAAATGTGTTTCTTTTTCCTTTCCTAAACACCAGGGGAGCCTCCCCTCCTAAATTTCGTTGTTTGGTACCTGTACTGTAGCAATGACAAATAAAGTCTATCTAACTTTATACACCCACTGCATATATTTCATTGTATTATCATTGAGACTGTCTGCGTGCTTTCCCCACGCTTGGATGTAATTCACTGAGTGGTGAAGAATGACCTTGTCATTGCTCCATTCAATCATAATGAGCTCGTTAATGGGGAACAATCGGGGCTGAAATGCTTTCTATTGAATGTAACGATCGTCCATTAACGGGTAATATGCATACATTGACGTTATAAAGGGGTGGAGGACCCCATGGGTAGGACCCTTGGCAGCAGGTTCGGTGACAATACAAGCCAAGATTTTAAAAATAAAATAAAAAATGAAATGCTTGAAACGGGGACTTTTCCGGGGACAGGTCGCCCAAACCTGGGGGGCGTCTGGTTGGTCGCCGTATTCTATTGAGACATATTTAGATTGTGTCAAAGGTTATGTGGAAAAAGAAGCAATCATAATTGTTTTCTTTTGCCTAAATAAAGAAGAAGTTGTCCATTTACTTCCGGCGCCCTGAGGGGCAAAAAATCATATCCGCCATCCGTTGGCCATACATTGACACACATTTAGAATTTAAAATGTTGCTCAATATTACAATAGAGCAGGCCAGGCCGAATATGGCTGACCCCCATGCCTAGAGCAAGAACAAGAATTCTAACAATTGACTGTGAAGTTGATTGCATGGCAGAAAAATAAATTATTATTAATTATTATTATCTGGGTTGATCATGTTCAACCCAGATTTGACTCAACAATTAAGGGAATGAACTCGTTCTCATGCTATTCAACAAAAATGTGGAATGCCCTACCCAAAGGAGTAAAGGAGTGTAAAACTCTACTCACTTTCAAAACTTCGAAAATGGCCCCCTGTCAAAGTCTTAACTTAACCCCCCCCCCCCTTCCAACCCATGCCAGTGAGCCCACATGTAGCCCACGTGGGACACACATGGGCTTGCCCACTTCCAACCCGTGCCAGTTAGCCCACATGTAGACCACGTGGGAACCACATGGGCTTGCCCACTTCCAACCCATGCCAGTTAGCCCACATGTAGACCACGTGGGACCCACATGGGCTTGCCCACTTCCATCCTGTTGAATCTCTACTAGACCTTGCAGAATCGAATCAATAGTTAATAACTGGGGACGACACGTCGAACTTCAGGTCTTCACTCGAGCACGCTTTATTACAGAAAGAACTCGCCTGAGGGGCGTGGCAATCATAGACATGACATCCCCCCTTTTCTTGGCATTAAACTCTTACTAACCAACAAACACAGCTGATGATTATACTAACCTTAATGTAGCTAAATTGCATTCTAAATCATATTTCAGTAATTATCAAAATATCCTTTGACACTTCTTAATGGTCAGCTGGTATAACATCAGGTAACATTTTTTTCTTATTATTATAAATCACTGTATTTTCCAAATTAGAAATCAAAACATTGTACAACTCTTTTTTTTTTTTTTTTACACATTGAGAATCCTCTTCACTTCAAAACATAGTCAGACAGTCTACTGGGTGTTCGCTTGATCCTTTGCGGCCTGTCTGGCACGCCTGTCTGTATTTGTGTGTCATAGTTATGTTCAGCTTGTGGACTCTGATTATCAGTGGCGTGTGTGTGTTCTTCTGTTGCCTCTCTGATTTCTGTGTCCTCAGTTTCCTGTGTGTGTCCTCCTCTTCTTGGAATGTCCCTTGTTTCAGTCCTTTTCCTTCGTATCTCTTAACAAAGGTGGTGTTCCTCGAATACCGTGCTCCTGTTGGCGATTCCACTACCACCTTGTTTCCGGCCCTACTGATGATCTTGTGTGGTGTCGCATTGAATGTGGTAGAGAACTTGTCAGTTTTGTCCTGTTTCAGGAGAACAGTGTCACCGACACTGACCTCTGACTGCTGTGCTCCTCTGCGTGTATCAGCATACAGCTTACTCTTTGCCTTCTGCTCAGCGTCACGGTCACACACTTCCTGATCTGTGTTCACTTCAATCAGTTCCGGTAGCTTTCCTCTCATCTTTCGGTTGAAAAGCAGTTCGGCAGGGCTTTTACCTGTGGAGGGATGGATGATGCTCCTGTAGATTGTCACATATTTTCTCAGTTCCTTTTTCCAATCCAGTCCCTCTGATTGAGCAATCCGAATCCTCTTCATCAGTGACGCGTTCTGACGCTCAACTTCTCCGTTGGCCTGAGCGTACTTCGGTGTGGTTTTGATGTGTGTGATGCCGTTTTCCTCACAGTACAGTCTAAATTGTTCAGATCTGAACTGGGGTCCATTGTCAGTCTTGATTGTGACTGGCAGTCCATGTCGACTGAATATTGACTCCAGACTGTCTATGACCTTTTCTGATGTGGTTGTGGTCATGACGTCATATTCATAATACCGGCTGAAATAGTCTACTACCACTAAAATTGAGTGGTTGGACGGGAGAGGCCCCAGTAGGTCAATGGCGACATCCCGCCAGGGTCCATCAGGTAGCGGTGTGGGTCTCAGCGGTTCAGGTGGGTCAGGTCTAGCCACTATCTGACATCTGTGGCAGGCTTTACAGTGTCTCTCAGCTGCCCTATCCATGCCAGGCCACCACACTTTAGTCCTGAGATGCTGCTTTGTTCCCACTATACCCAGATGTCCTTCGTGGGCTAGTGCAAGTGCCCGCATCCGCAAGGCCTGTGGCAACACTATGCGTGTGCCTCTCAGAACAAGGTATCCTACTGTGCATAGCTCGCCTGCAACGACAGCATATGGTTTGCACTTTTCAAAGTGTCCAGTCGCTATGGCTTCGCGTACCTCCTGAAGCTCAGGGTCAGCGGCGGATGCCTCCTCCACTTCTCGGGTGGTGAGTGCTCTCGGTGTTGCGTTCACCGCCACAAACCTCACATACTCATCAGCTCCATGCTTGTGCTTGGCCTGTTTCACACTGCTTGACAGGAGTCTTGATAGCGAATCAGCGATGTTGCTCTTCCCTGCTATGTGGACAATTTTGAATTCGTAGGGCTGTAGCCTAAGAACCCATCGTTCTATCCGCGCACAGGGTTTGGAACGGGGACCATAGATCACTTCTAGTGGTTTGTGATCTGTGACTAGATCAAACTGTCTCCCATACAGGTATGGATGAAGTCTCTCGCAGGCCCAAACTAGACCTAGTGCCTCTCGCTCTGTCTGCGAGTATCTCCGTTCACAGTCTGCCAGGCTGCGGCTCACGTAACACACAGAAACGTTGATTCCTTTCTGGTTCTGCACCAGGACTGCACCTAATCCTACAGGGCTTGCATCAGCTATTACCTGCGTCGGCGCGTCCTTGTCGAAATAAGCAAGGGTGGTCGCTCTGGCGAGCGCTGTTTTAAGAGCACTGAATGCTTGCTTCTGGTCTGGCCCGAATATGAATGGCGTGTCCTTCCTTGTCAGGCGTCTCAGTGGCTCTGACATTGTAGCAAACTGAGGGATAAATCTGCTGCTGTATCCGACCAGCCCCAGGAAACTACGCACCTCCGTGTCGCTCTCTGGCTCCCGTGCTTCTGTCACAGCTCGCACCCTCTCTTCTGTTGGACCAATGCCCTTCTCTGACAACAGAATTCCCATGAAAATTAGTCTGTCCATGTTGAACTGACACTTCTCTGGATTTAGTGTCAATCCTGCTTCTCTGAGTCTCGCCATAACGGCGTGCAGTCGTTTGTCGTGCATGGCTTGGTCACGTGCATGTATGATCACGTCATCGGATATGTTTTCAACCCCTTCAATTCCAGCCAAGGTATTGGCTATCTCGTGCTGGTATTGCTCGCTAGCAGATGACACACCGAACAACAGTCTTTTTTACCTGTACACGCCGTTGTGCACAGCGAACGTGGTGATCTCACGCGATTCAGGAGTCAGTTCGAGTTGGTGGTAGCCCCACTTCAAGTCTAACTTGCTGAATATGGTCGAACCATTCCCTTTCCCAGACATGGAAAGAGGTACATTTGAACTGGAATAAATGTTTTCCTGACTGAACAATATGGCATATTATGGAGGAGTTAAATGTGAGGGGCAGTTTTTCTTGTTACATATCCATTATGTTATGTCAATGTGAGACACCACATATACAGTGGGGTGCAAACATTTGGGCACCCCTGGTTTAAATGTCTGTTACAATTAATAATAATAATAATGAATACATTATTATTTATTTATTAATAATAAATGTGTGTGCAAGTGTTTTTCCACCCAGATTGTGGAATGCACTGCCAGTTTACATTAGGGATGCAACCTCAGTAAATATGTTCAAGTCAAGACTAAAAACCCATCTTTTTAATATTGCCTTTAAATGACTAAATAATTAAATCATGATTATATAATGATTGGAGCTCTTTGAGCTGCAACGTTTGCAGGAAAAGCTCTATACAAATAAAACGTTATTATTATTATTATTACTATTATTATTATTATTATTATTATTACTATTATTATTATTATTATTATTACTATTACTATTATTATTACTATTACTATTATTATTATTATTATTATTATTGTTATTATTATTACTATTACTATTATTATTATTATTATTATTACTATTATTACTACTATTACTATTATTATTATTATTATTACTATAACTATAACTATTATTACTATTACTATTATTATTATTATTATTATTATTATTATTATTATTATTGTTATTATTATTACTATTACTATTATTATTATTATTATTATTACTATTATTACTACTATTACTATTATTATTATTATTACTATAACTATAACTATTATTACTATTACTATTATTATTATTATTATTACTATTACTATAATTATTATTGTTATTATTATTATTATTATTATTATTATTATTATTATTATTACAGAACGACTATCACGTGGTCAGCGACGTCACTGTGGTATGTGGGGTAGTCTCTCCTCTGCTACGTGGAGAGGAAGTCCTGTCTCAGCCAGACGACAACAGAACCAAAACAAACCGACAAACCTCCACATCTGAGCTGTCATGCGATGTCACTTTGGCTAAACTGAACAATAACATCTATGGATGATCTAGTTAGTCGCTACAACATCGACCAGTCGTGAATTTAGGAGTTTTATTGGTTGTTTTGTAGTTAGCGAGCTAAGCAGCTAGCTAGACGTTTAGCTAGCTACCTAGCTGCTGTTTTGTCTCTTTGGAAACCGACAGAAAACGACAATTTCGGGGAATTTCCATCAACCAATCACATTGTCGTTGATAACACAGTGTTGCCATGGTAACCGAGCTAGAATGGGCCACCTCGTAGCTAGCTAGCCAGCTAACCTCAGTCTTTTGATGTTAGCTCAACGCTAGCTAGCTAACTTGCAGCTAGCCTCGAGAGGGAGGAGGAGTTGGCCTGGTTAGTTAGCTAGCTGGCTTACCTTGTTAAGCAAGAGAGAGCCAATATGAGCTGGTTCAACCCTTCCCACCTGTCAAGCTTCGCCAAACAAGCGTTGACCACAGCTCAGAAATCCATCGACAGAGTTCTGGACATCCAAGGAGAAGAGGGCCAATGGGGAGAGACTGTCGTGATGCCTTATGATGGTAGGTTCACCTGCTTGCTCTCTCTCTCTCTCTCTCTCTCTCTCTCTCTCTCTCTCTCTCTCTCTCTCTCTCTCTCTCTCTCTCTCTCTCTCTCCTCTCTCTCGCCCTCTCTCTCTCTCCCTCTCTCTCTCCCTCTCTCTCTCTCTCCCTCTCTCTCTCTCTCTCCCTCTCTCTCCCTCTCTCTCCCTCTCCCTCTCTCTCTCTCTCCCTCTCTCTCTCCCTCTCTCTTTCTCTCTCTTTCTCTCTCTTTCACCTGCTCTCTCTCTCTCCCCCCCCCTCTCTCTCTCTCTCACACACACAAGCGTTCATCCCCTCACATACAGTAGACATCACAGGTGTGTCTCAGCTGTAAATCACATCCATGTTCTCTGAATTGTGACTGCTGGAAGGCAGCATAACATCTGGCAACATGGTATGCTTGTTTAGTGCTTGATGTAGTGTAAGCAAAGTAGATGTTATTATTAAGGTGTTATTGACATGTATGCTTGTTGTTTAGTGTAAGCAAAGATGTAACCCCTCCCTTCCCCCACCACCCCTCCCCTACTGTTGTCTCGTGTCCCCCTCCCCCCCATCTCCCCCTCTTTTTGCAATCCTGTAATCATTGTTTTCTATTGTAAAGACAAGTGCTTTGAGTTGCATTCATGTACGAAAGGCGCTATATAAAATAAAGTTTCACTTCACACTTACGAAAGGCGCTATATAAATAAAGTTTCACTTCACTTCACTTCACAACATGATCTGGAATTTAATCTGAAGCCTTTGTCTTCTTATTTAGATTTACCTGGTAAGACACCATGTCCTTCTATCAATGGCCCCGGGCCTGAGCTGGATTACTCTTCCTGCTACGACTGGTGGATTGATGATTCACTTGCTTAAGTCAAATGTATGATTGTAAGTCGCTTTGGAATCTGCTATGCCAAAAATGTAAATGTAATCTGAAGCGTTGTCTTCTTATCTAGATTTACCTGGTAAGACCCCGTTGAGTGGAGGCTGGGGGATGACACAGTGGGATTCCCCACCTGAAGAGATCACGAACACCCTTCCTGCGTCATCCGAGGCCATCACCACCCCGGTGACCCGCACGGTTGTGGACGAAACTGAGAACTTTTTCAGTGCCTTTCTGCCCCCGGGAGAGTCGAAGGGTGTCAATAGCACACAGGTGGTGTCAGTTCCGCCTGCCAAGTCCTACCGGCGACCACAGGAGAAGGACGAGGAGGTTAGAGACACTGTAGTCAAGGATGATATCGTCCCTCGCCTGCCAGGGCTGACGGAGCCTATTAGACAGAAGAGCCAGGACACTGCTGAGAACCAGTCTGACTACCAGTTTGTCCAGGCTGAGCACTCAGAGACAGACCTCTTCTCAGACATCGTCCTCATTCAGCTAGACTCTCCAGCACCCCTCCAGGGTGACGCTCCTGATGACACTGACAGTCCACTAACCAGCGAGAGCAGGCTAGAATCTGACGACACAGCTGTTGATGATTCTGAGGATGCTCAAACAGAACAGCCGTTAACATTCTCAGAGCCCCAACCTGACGATGACGATGTCGTCGACATCTCCGAAACGACAATCCCCACCGAACCCAAGAGCCCCTCCACCCCGTCTCCCCCCGCGTCCCCTAAGGAGATCCTACTAGAGCCCAAAGACCCGAAGGCGGCAGAGGACAGGCAGAGCGACACGCCCTCCCCCCCCGTCAGCGCCTTCTCCTCGGGCACCTCCACCACCAGTGACATCGAGGTGCTGGACCACGAGAGCGTCCTGAGCGAGAGCTCCGCCAGCTCCAGGCAGGAGACCGCCGAGGCTAAGGCGGGTCTCCACCTGATGCAGGGCTCCTTCCAGCTGCTCTCGGCGTCCGCCTGCGGAGACTTCCCCCGTCTGGAGGACTACCCCAAGCTGACGGAGAGCTGCGGCTCCTCCTCGGACGCGTTCGAGCGGATCGACTCGTTCAGCATGCAGTCGCTGGACAGCCGAAGCGTCAGCGAGGTCAACTCGGACGACGAGATCCCCGGGAGTAGGACGCTAGCGTCAGTCACTTCAAGTTCAGGATCCACGCCCCCGGCGCTTGTCGTGTCGTCGACCACGCCTCCGGAACAGGGAGAAGAGGAGGAGGAGGAGGATGAAAAGGAGGATAAAGAAGAAGAGGAGGAGGACGAAGAAGAGAAGGACGAGGGGCTGACGGAAACGATGAGAGACCAGACGTTGGACGAGAACGAGATGGAGGAGAGCGGGCGCAGTGCCACGCCTGTGAACTGGGAGCAGCCCGAAGACCTGACA
Organism: Nansenia antarctica; assembly: GCF_963989245.1. Classification (NCBI taxonomy): domain Eukaryota; kingdom Metazoa; phylum Chordata; class Actinopteri; order Argentiniformes; family Microstomatidae; genus Nansenia; species Nansenia antarctica. Next base: position 4,379,636 of record NC_137685.1, on the reverse strand, counting down.
GAGCAGGAACAGGAAGTAAAATCGGAGGCAGACCTAACGTTATCTGCTCCCGTCCCTGACGTAGAGGGACAGCTCACCCCACCAATCACAGAAGAGAAGAGAGGCGTGTCGACATGCCAGATTCTGGAACTTCAAAAGGTGACACACCTGCTCAAAGGGTTGTTGGGTTTGTTTGAAGAATGTTTGTGGTGTCGTCTCCCAACATTCATGTAGTTCCCATCATTCTTTTAAAGCTTTCGTTTTATAACCCTGTCTGCACTACACACAGGTAATTGACGAGCTGTCAAGCCGCCTTGAAAAGAGGGAGTCTCAGCTACTGGTAGTAAGCAAAGACAAAGCCAGGCTGGAGGAGGACTGTGACAACCTCAAAGAGTGAGTATATATGGTTCACACACACCTAGATTAGATTAGATTAGATTCACTTTATTGTCAGTACATGGTACAAGACAATGCAATTATTGTGCGTGACCTACCCACCTGTCTGAATGGTGTAAGCACAGAAAATGGCATTCTGAAGTATTGCCATTCTGTCAATATTCAATTTTTCCTATGCTATTTTAAACAGAAATACAAAATATTAAATAAATTACACACTTTAGGACATCTTTCATGCATTACACTAGGATAGTAGATTGATTTAGAAAGAAACAACATGTTTGCCTGCGAAGCTGTTCGGCTATGGATGCATCGTCATGCATGTTTGACTCCCTCTCTGTGTTCTGTTCAATACTTGGGGCAGCTGTGGCGCAGGAGGTAGAGGAGCCACCGTCTAATGACCGCAAGGTCGGCAGATCGGCGGTTCGAGCCCCGGCTGGCCACATGTCGAAGTGTCCTTGGGGCAAGACACTGAACCCCAAAATTGCTCCCCAGTGTGCGGGCCGGCGCCTTGCATGGCAGCTTGCCGCCATTGGTGTGTGAAAACGGGTGAATGAGAGGCCGTTGTAAAGCGCTTTGGATAAAGGCTCTATATAAGTGCAGTCCATCCTGTTTTTTTCATTTTATTGACAGATACAGTAGAGATTTTAGACAGGAAGGGTGAGAGAGAGAGGAGGGTTGACATGCAGGACATGTCCCCGGCCGGAATCGAACCGGGGACCCTGCGGTTACATGGTCAACGCTTAACCCGCTACGCCACCTAAGCGCCCAGTCCATCCTATGTTTGACTCCCTCTCTGTGTTCTGCAGTGAGGTGATAGGGCTGAAGGAGGACAGCTCCACGGTGCTGTCTCTGCAGGAGGAGTTCACCCAGCGCATCGCAGACACAGAGAGGAAAGCCCAGCTGGCCTGCAAGGAGAGGGACATCGCCAAGAAGGTAACATAACCTTGTAACTACTGTATGTGGACTGCGTCTCCTGAAGACACCCGCTTTTCCCCTCTACTGTGTCCCCTAAAAACTTCTACCCTTGTACTGTTTCTCTGTTTCTCCAGTGTCTATAAAAAATAAAAATAAAATAACAACAAAAAAACCCTAGGTTTAGAAGAAGGTTTGTCCTTCTATCAATGGCCCCGGGCCTGAGCTGGATACTCACTGAGCACTTTATTAGGAACACTATACTAACACTGGCTAGGGCCTCCCTGGTCTGGAACCCGACGTGGCCTTCTGCTGTAGTCCATCCGCTTCGAGGTTCGATGCATTGTGCATTCTGACATGGTTTCTGCTCACCACAATGGAAGGTGTACAGGTGTTCCTAATAAAGTGTCCGGTGAGTGTATAAATGACCTTAGTTTCTATGACAGCCAAATAGCTGAATCGTGATGAGCCCCATATCAAGCCAATTCTATCCAGGGTGTCTACAGCCAGGGTTCCCACGGGTCCTTGAAATCCTTGAATGTTTGTGAATTTGAGGAAAAAAAATCAAGGCCTTCAAAGTTTTTGAAAATCAACATGGGTCATTGAAAGTGCTTGAATTCCCCCCCCTCTCTCTCTCTCTCTCTCTCTCTCTCTCTCTCTCTCTCTCTCTCTCTCTCTCTCTCTCTCTCTCTCTCTAAAAAAAATATAGGTTACATGTAGAAGGGAATAAAACAACCATACTAGTTACTAAGGTTAATTCGTTTTTCTAGATTTTAAACCCACATAACGCCGTTAGATTTGAAAACCGTTCATGCTCATTCCTAATACATTCTCATCTGGATCTGTCTCAAACTATGCTGTGTTGGGCCCTTGAATTTGAGGGAATTGAGTCTTGAAAGTCCTTGAAAGGTGCTTGAATGTGATGTTTCAGAAGGTGTGGGAAGCCTGACAGCATTCTTTCACTTCCCCCCCATAGGAGATAAAGGGCATGAGAGAGGAGCTGTCCACCAGGCTCAACTCAAACGAGACCATGGAGATCATCAGAGAGAAGGAGGAGCAGATCAGGGGGCTGCTGGAGGAGGGTGAGACTCTCTCTTTCTCAGACCAAACTATCGCACAGACTTTCTTTATTCAGCCAAAGACACAACTGAAATATAATACATAGTTATAATTCACAGCTAATTCCTAAAGTGGCAAGAAAAAAGTATGTGAACCCTTTGGAATTTCCTGGTTTTCTGCATTAATTGGTCATAAATTGTGATCTGATCTTCATCGAAGTCACAAGTATACACAAACACAATGCTAAGCAATTATAAATGTTTATGTCTTTATTGAACACATCCCATTGAACATTCACAATGCTAGTGGAGTTAGCATTAAGTATAAAAATAACTGGTCGAACCTCCTTCGGCAGCAATAACCTCAAGCAAGCGCTTCTGGTAGTAGCGGATTAGACCAGAATTTGTGTGTTATTAGTTAAAACAGATTGTGTTTGTTCATTATTGTAACTTAGATGAAGATCAGACCACAGGAGACAAATGTACACATACATGGAGGTAATTCCAAAGGCTTTACTTGCTTTTTCTTGCCATCTTATAAGAAAGATGGCTTGAGTGCCAGTGCACATCCGTTATTCCTCAGGAGCTGGGTGAGAGTCATTCTAATGAAGACGGGGCACCTGTGTTATTTTACTTTAAAGATACTCAGTTGAGTTGTGAGCTACATGCCAGTTGACTGATGTTTCTACCACTCTCAGGCGAGAAGCTTTCCAAGCAGCAGCTACAGCACTCCAACATCATCAAGAAGCTGCGTACGAAGGAGAAGGACAGTGAGACCAGACTGACCAAACAGAGCAAGAAGCTGAAGGAGCACGAGGAGGAGCTCACACACCTACAGGAGGTCAGTGGGAGGAATCAATGGAACCATTTATAAAACAGCTCGTCGAATTAGTGTCAGGAACTACACTGAACTACAATGATATGACTTCTGTTGAGGTGAAAAATATGTTTGACACCCAGCAGAGAGAATCAGAATCAGAATCAGAAGACTTTATTGCCATGACATGTAAACATGTTAGGAATTTGGTTTGGTACCATGGAGCACGGTTTACAACAGAGACAGGTGCAAGACAGGACAAGACAGTGCAAACTAGGGATGTCCCGATCCGATACTGATATCGGATATCGACCCGATATTGGTCCTGAATGCTGGATCGGGGATCGCACCAGGAAAAAAAAGGCTCCGATCCGATCCTACTGTCATGCGCAGTCAAACTTATGTGTATAAGCGATGAGGGAATGAAAACATTCCCTCATCGCAAACGCGTGTCACAGAAATGCTTCACGCGAGTCGCAGAAATGCTTCACGCGAGTCGCAGAAATGCTTCACGCGAGTCGCAGAAATGCTTCACGCGAGTCCTATATGCGCTTAAAATGCGCATAGCGCTGTGTGCTTCCGGTTTCATTACAAAGAGGTTAACCCTATATGTGCCTGACGTCTAACAACATTCAAATGACTCTAACTTCATATTTTTTCGGATTTCAATGTATGACACATCATTTGAAAGCTTATGATCCGTAGTTCCAATCCACAACACGTCGCATTTGTTGCTTTAATAAAGGCTGGCAGTCTTTAATTTAACTGTTGTTGGTGTGGACTATATACTGGGGAGGTATTTGTTATTATTCAGGGGTCAAAAAATGTATACAAATATCGGATCGGTATCGGTATCGCCGATACCCGAAGCCCAGGTATCGGTATCGGTATCGGTAGTGAAAAAGTGGGAATCGGGACATCCCTAGTGCAAACCAACATCATAGTGCAAAAAGTAATAAATAAATATAAATATAAGAAGTGCCAATAGATCAAGTGTTCAGGTCAAGACAGTCCATAGCTCTCTGAGTGGGGGTGGAGGGGGGGTAGATAGATGGGGGTAATATAATATGACTGACTTTTGTTTTGTATAGGTACTATGAAAAATGAGTTGTGTCCAGTTGTAACGTAACCTGTGTGTAACCTGTGTGTAACCTGTGTGTAACCTGTGTGTAACCTGTGTGTAACCTGTGTGTAACCTAATGTGACCTGTGTGAATGTCTGCAGGTTCTGGACGGGAAGGAGGAGGTGGAGAAGCAGCACAGGGACAACATCAGGAAGCTGAACGCCGTAGTGGAGCGCCAGGAGAAGGACACGGCCAAGCTGCAGACGGACTCCGAGGAGCAGCAGGAGACCAGCAGGAGCCTGCAGGCCGCCCTGGACAACGCCTACAAGTAAAGATACTTATTAACACACCCACGACCACTCCGCTATCTCTGCTTAGTGAAACAATGTCATAATTATCACCTAGTAATTACAACTCCTACAGGTAACGAACGATACACACTTTTACCAGTGCTTGACTTGTCAAGGGTTAGGGTTAGTGATGCATCACATCAGTGATTTTTCAAATGTTTTAGTGTATATGTTACGGTACATGTGGGAATACGATACATGTGGGAAAACTAGGGTTAGGGTTAGGTGCTAGGGTGCTACGGTTAGGGGTAGGGTTAGGGTTAGGGTTAAGGTTAGGGTTAGGGTTAGACATATCAGCATGTACCAAGTCACCCTAGCACCTAACCCTAACCCTAGTTTTCCCACATGTACCGTATTCCCACATGTACCATAACATCTCATCCTACAAAACTACCATATAAACCAACTCCAGTGGAGAGTGACTCTCTGGTGTCTCTCTGCCTGTCCCTCAGGGAGCTGGGTGAGATGCACAAGGCCAACGCCACCAAGGCCAGCGTGGTCCAGGAGGCGGCGCTGAGCCGGCAGACCCAGGCCAAGGAGGAGCTGAGCCTGGCCCTGGAGAAGACCCAGGACGAGGCCCGCATGCAGCATGAGGCGCTGGCCAGCCAGGTGAGAAGGACTACATGTGTGTGTGTGTGCGTGTTTGCAACATGTGACTCAGTTACTTTGGATATATGCTATTCGGTTGTTAAGTCGTGACGTGTTTCCGGGTCCAACGTTGGCTGAGGCGCTCTCTTCGAAATGCCGCAGTAATAATAATAATTCATTATATTTGTATAGCGCTTTTCCGAGGCTCAAAGACGCTGACAAATATGGGAAAAACAGGAAAGTGCTGTGTCCCTTGTTGTACTCTGGTGCGGGGAATTTTGTATTTGGACCCGGAAATTGCTCAACGTCACGCGTGACGTCAGACTTAACAACCGAATTGCTTCCCCCCAGTGCATGAATATGAACCCCCTCTGACCTCTGACCCTGTCTGGTTATGAACCCCCTCTGACCTCTGACCCTGTCTGGTTATGAACCCCCTCTGACCTCTGACCCTGTGTGGTTATGAACCCCCTCTGACCTCTGACCCTGTGTGGTTATGAACCCCCTCTGACCTCTGACCCTGTGTGGTTATGAACCCCCTCTGACCTCTGACCCTGTGTGGTTATGAACCCCCTCTGACCTCTGACCCCGTCTGGTTATGAACCCCCTCTGACCTCTGACCCTGTGTGGTTATGAACCCCCTCTGACCTCTGACCCCGTCTGGTTATGAACCCCCTCTGACCTCTGACCCTGTGTGGTTATGAACCCCCTCTGACCTCTGACCCTGTGTGGTTATGAACCCCCTCTGACCTCTGACCCTGTGTGGTTATGAACCCCCTCTGACCTCTGACCCCGTCTCCAGGTGGCTGACCTCAGGCTGGCTCTGCAGAGGGCTGAGCAGCAGCAGGCCAGGAAGGAGGACTACCTGAGAGAGGAGATCAGTGAGCTGCAGCAGGTGAGAGACGGTCACGTTCAGACTCCCAATACAGACCCGTTCACTGTAAACAAAACCAAACACACTGACGACTGACATCCAATGCTGTTAGCTAGGGGTGGGCATCGACGATCGATAATTGATCGATAAGGATCTTGGTCGATCACAAAATAAAACATTTGGTCGATCACAAAAAAAAAAAAAAATCGACCAAATGTTTTATTTTGTGATCGACCAAGATCCTTATCGATCAATTATCGATCAATTATCGATCGTCGATGCCCACCCCTTAGCTATAGGTATGAGCTCATAAGGCCTGTTGTAGGCCATGTGCTATGATGGTTTCCCGATGATGGGTGGGTGGCCGAGATCGTTGGTACCCAAAAGTCATTTAAGATTTGCTCAAGGTAGACAATTAAGATACAAGTTTATTACGACGTCGGGTGTGCTCAGTCACAGGGAGACAGAACGCACACGGTATGTAGTCTAGACAGTACCACTTATAGGCGATAGGTTGATGACCGAGCAATCATCTGTCCATCACAAATCACAACACTCATTGACAAGGCTCCGTTGAGTCTACCTTGACCCGGAAGGGTCCTCCCAACCTCTCCATAAGGAGATGACCTATTGACCCTATTGATGTTCTATACTGGTCACCAGTCAAGTTACATGCTGCAAGGTAGATTGGCAGAGCATGAGACAGAGAGGGTGAACCCGTGTTTGGCTGAGTGTCAACAGTTTAGATGTCACAGCTTGATTAAGATTGAAGTTTTGAAGTTGCACAATGAAAAACGCATCCTATCACCATGCGTACGTGTATTAGGGTGTATTGGTTTATGCACACGACATATTCCTCGTCACACACATTCTGTTTTTCTGTCTCCCTCCATAGAGGCTTCAGGAAGCCGAGACCAGGAACCAGGAGCTGAGCCTGAGCGTTACCTCGGCGACGCGGCCCCTGCTCCGACAGATCGAGAACCTGCAGGCCACTCTCGGAGGCCAGACGGCATCCTGGGAGAAACTGGAAAAGAGCATCTCAGATAGACTAGGTGAGTCTGTCTTGAGGATGAAGAAGCTGTTCCTTTTTTTACTTACAATCTCAGGGTTCGACAGTAACGCTGTTTTACTTGCCCGGAGCAAGTAAAACATTCGCCGGGTTTGTTTGCGCGAGCCCGACGACGCTGCTAGGTATATTTTTACCTGTGTGCAGGAAGAACAACGGACGGCGCAGGCACGAGACTAGACTAGATGATCGTGGAGTGAAGATATTATCAAAGCGTACACGCCTGTCGATCACCTGTACACTTTGATAATATCTTCACTCCACGTTCATCTAGTAGCGTCGTCGGGCTTGCGCAAACAAACCTGGCAAATGTTTTACTTGCTCTGGGCAAGTAAAACAGTGTTACTGTCGAACCCTGCAATGTTACTAATAACTTCAGTCGAAGTGTTCTAATCCCCCCCACCCACCCTCTCTGTCTCTTTCCCCTTGCACCTCTGCACCAGTGGACGCCCAGGCCCAGCTGGCTGTCGCCGTGGAGAAGGAGCGCTCGGCTACCGAGGAGCTGCTGTCCATCAAGGCCCAGCTGGTCACACTGGAGTCCCAGAATTCCCTGCTTCGACAGGAGAAGGGCCGTCTCCACGGTCAGCTAGACGCAGAGAAGAACCGGAGGGAGAAACTGGAGGATGACGGCAGCAGGTACTAGAGGCTTTTAAACATGAGTTTGGATGAGAGCTGAGAGACTAACTGTTTGTGTAATGTCGCTGCTTATACCACAGATGTAACCTGACAATTCTAAAGCTGTTATGAAGCCACTTATTTGCATTATAGCATTGATATGTGAATGGTTTTATTTCCCCAAACTTTAGCTTAGAAAATGAAAATGTACAGCACTCCAGAGAATCAACTGTGTAATCATAATATTTACTGCAAGGATGTGTTTCAGCTTGTGCCTTCCTCAGGTGGGCAAGAATCTACAATTCATGTACGCTGAGGAACCACGCCTGTGCATACATATTATGATGTAGTGCTGTCTGTTTTGTCTATGATTTTCTGAGAGGATTCAGCTCCTGAACAGTAGTTATTTTTAAAGTAATTTTTTCTGAGTGGGGCAGTCCCACTCATATTTTAAATGTTTTATTGAGGCCTTTTTTTATGATACAGTAGAGATTTAGACAGGAAGGATGGGTGAGAGAGAGAGGAGGGATGACATGCAGGATATGTCCCCGGACGGAATCGAACCGGGGACCCTGCGGTTACATGGTCAACGCTTAACCCGCTACGCCACCTAAGCGCCCCTGAACAGTAGTTTTGAGTAAGTTTTTGTAGTGAGCACCTTGTTTTTTTTTTATTCTTAACCTTAACTAATCATATTGTCTGTCTGTATCGTCTTCAATCAATCTTTTAGGGAGCATGTGGAGCTGGAGAATCTGAGAGGAGAGCACACCAGAGCAGTGGAGGAAGGCAAGAAAGAGAAGGTACAGTATGTTCCTCCTGCCAGTCCTACCTAACCTGCTAGCATCGCAGCTTGTAAAATGACTCACACTGTTGTGCGGTCCTCCTCTCTCCAGCTTCTACTGACCAATCAGCTGGAGATGGAGAAGATGAAGGTGGAGCAAGAGAAGAAGAAATGTTACCTAGCACAAGAGGCCCTCAAGGAGAAGGTAAGGCATTTTTTATTTCACCCACCATAATGGTGCCAACTGGCTTGGCAGATTTTGGTTGTTATTTTTATACACTTAGGCAATATCACACGAGAGGGAGTGCTGTTATACTGAATATCAGCACGGCTGTGATTCGGTCGTAGGTACGAGGCCGCATCAGTATAACAGCACGACTTCGAGTGTGATATTGCTTTCTACAGCACAATTTATTAGTTAACAGTAATAAGTGACAACAGATTATGATTTGTTTGTTTATTTAATCATTTATTTTGGCTCCGTCAACAACAACAAAATTCCGCAACCGGACTGTTGCCTAGTAACCTGAACACAAACATCTGCAGGATGGCTACTTTGTATTAACGGTCATTTCGGAGTGATACATAATAGTTAAAAGTCCCAGTGCTGTTATACTGTATATCAGCACTCATGGAATGCCTCTTGTCCAATCAAATTACTTGGTCGGAACTAACTGTTGTATAATGTTGCGTAACATGTATGTGTTTCTCTCCGGTTCACATCAGGAGAGGAAGGCGATGGTCCACTCTGTCGGGGAGCCCCCAGCCTCGTCCACCCCCACCCTGTCCCGCTCCAGCTCCATCAGCGGGGCGGACCAAGCAGGCCTCCACGGCTCTCTCTTCACCCAGGTACACAACCCCCAGCACTGGTCTCCAGTCGCCAGCCAGTCGCCAGCCTCCCGACTTACTTCTCAGGTTTAGCTCAGTAATATGGATTGTAAACCAACCAACCAGTTCTCGTACCCCATATCCAATTATCCTATATGGTACGTGTGACCTTTATATATGTATTTATCGGAGGGGCCAATCATTTCAGCTACTTCCATCAGGCCCCCGTTACAGAATTCCACTGGCCCGGAAAAACACGTACAAAAAAATCATTCATCCCAACTGCAACCACCGCCCTGAACATTTTTAAAATAGAAAGCGCATTGTTTTTCTTTTTAAACCACAACATTTTAGCTTTTTAAACCATAACACTGTTTTTTATTATTATTTTTAAATGACTGGACTTTTTTAAATAGGCACTGCATTTTATAAACACTGCTATGTCTGTCTGTCTGTTTTTATTGTATGTATTAATGTATGTGACCCTATGTGTGTTTTTAATGTGGAACTGTATTCTTGAGCTGCACTTCTGAAGCCTGTCGAAGGAGAATTTCTGTCACTGTGTGACAGACAATAAAGCTATCTTGAATCTTGGGGCACATTTGATGTTGTGTTGTTTTTCATCAGGAGGACTCGCTGGATCACTCCTTTGGGAACATGACCATGTCCATGTCTATGAGCGGAAACAATCTGTACGAGGCGGCTCGCCTGAGTGGAGGCTCCAGCATCATAGAGAACCTGCAGTCCCAGCTCAAACTGCGAGAGGGAGAGATAGCACAGCTACAGGTAGAGCCCTGGATCCACATGATTACACAACTACTAAAACAAACATTTAGGCTTTTCCACAAGAATTAACTTTGAACAAAGGACTTTAATCTAATCCTTGGTTATTGTCAATTGTTGCTGAGACACCTCTCACTCTCTCTCACTCTCTCTCTCTCTCACTCTCTCACTCTCTCTCTCTCTCTCCCTCTCCCTCTTTCTCAGATGGAAATCTCTAGTTTGGAGAGGAGTCGCTCTGTCATGGCAGAGGAGCTCATCAGACTGACCAATCAGAATGAAGAGATGGAGGACCAGGTGAAGGACATCCCCGTAATGAAAGTCCAGTTGAAGGTGAGGCTCTCCCGGTGCTAGGGTCATCTGGCCTATACGGACTATAACTGTTTATATTCCTTGTCTCTTCTTCTGTTCACTCTGGTCTGAAACAACTGGACCGGAGAAAGCAATACCACCCGTAGGAGAGGAAGCCACATACAGTGGGGTGCAAAAATTATGTTTCGGATTATTCTTCTTTGTTACCTTTCGAGAAGATGATTACTAAGGCCCAGACCAAGGTGATTTACTCGTTAGGGCCTCAATGGTTCCGGTGAATATAATTCCAGCTTTGAACTATATATTCAGAAGTAACTCCATGCCTTCTAAAGTATCCGACTGCGGTGGCTGTTGTGTCTGGTGTTAAAAACCACGAGTTCCTCTAGGTTAGGTTTGCTTCTTTTCACTTACATATTAACTGTAAAAGGCATTTTGACTAGGGGTGCCCAAACGTTTGCACCCCACTGTATAATTATTCAGATAATGTTCAGATACTGTATTTTTTGTACCTACCGTACTCATCCTGAGCCTGTGTTGTGTGTATGTTCCAGGAGCTGGAGCAGAGGCACAACACCATCCTGCAGATGTACGGGGAGAAAGCTGAGGAGGCTGAGGAGCTCAAACTGGATCTAGAGGACGTCAAGAACATGTACAAAACCCAAATTGACGAACTGCTCAAAAACCAAAAATAGACTGTTCTAATTAACGTCCAGAACCCTTACAACTCTCTCTCACATACACAATAAATCAATATTGCATTTACTGTTACTGAATAGTTTTTGTTTTTAGATGTTTCCATCACTGTCTTCTCAAAAAGGAAATCATTAAGGAGATTATCTTTTTGTTTATTTTTTTTGTGAGTATTTTTTAATTATCAGAAAATCTATCTATTTAAGAGGGAATTATGGGGAATAGTGGAATTATATGGACATTATATTTCGATTATATTTCCTCCTTGGCTTAAACACCCTGATAAGCATTAAGCCAGTGTGTTTTTCTGATCACTATAGCTACTGCACATCTTCACCAGGATGAAGGGACTGAGATGAGAATAGATAGTATTTATTTCTTGCCTTTACCATAGAGAATTACTCTTGCAGAGCCAGACAGTATCCCTATGAGTAATATCGTGACGTTAGAATTATAAGGTTCTATCTCAATTTTTGTCAAAATTTAGTTTTTTTGACATAATCTGATCCATTAGGTGTTTATTAATGCCTGTGTGGTGTTATTTTTAAAATGTTGACATTTTTGAGTTAGTAATTCATAAAATACAAAGGTTCCATCTCACAAAACATAATGGAATGTAAAAACTTTGACGCTCAATATCTCTGAACTACCCTAAACGGAGATAGAACCTTATCATTCTAAACTCACGATATACTGGTAGCTGTAAAGTCTGGGGCGAGATTACATAGAGACAACTGAACTGTGCTGAGGGTGTGTGGGTGTGTGTGTGTTTGTGTGTGTGTGTGTGTGTGTGTGTGTGTGTGTGTGTGTGTGTGTGTGTGTGTGTGTGTGTGTGTGTGTGTGTGTGTCAGTGGACCAGGAGAAAGAGCTTTTTATCTGGAGAAGCATTGTCCTTCTTTGAGTGATAATGAAAAGTTATCAATATCTCCAATCCATGTAAGCCTGGGTAATGGTACAAGATGGGTGTTTGCACTAATATGTTTATGTCTTTCCTTACATTGTTAAAAGTTGACAGCTAACCCTGAAACAAATGTAATTGGGGGGGGAAATGTAATATTGCACAGTGGTGTATAGTTGTCACGTTGTACATGATTCCTTCAGTTCACAATAAATCATCGATGTTGATTTACAGATGCTTAGTATCCTGAACATTCAGGTTTTTAAATGTATACATGTGTAAATAAATAAACAAAAAATATTGGGATGGAGAGATCTTGTAGTGTGTTTTTTAACAGTGATGATCAACTTGAACATATCAAAATATGTTAAGGGAATCCACATTTTGATGACCTAGTATTACATTATAGGTTGCAGACAATCCTGCAAAAATAAGCTCATTGATATTAGGGTCATTTTTTTAATAGGGTGCCGTTTCTCTCCCCAGTACAAATCATGTTGTATTTTGTCTAAATTTGGACAAATACTAATTCCATTAGTTTTTTTCATGTATAGTCAGTTGTTATTTATTATGAATACAATGATATGAGTTTCTATTTTTTTTTTTTTTAAATTACATTTTAAAAGCTTTGGTTAAAGATGTAAATGGGATTTTGCCATGTCCCCAGTGTTGTTCATTCAACTTCAATCTAAAAAAATAACAAATAAAAACATACATTTCCAAATATGTTATTATTATTATTGTGTCTGAGCAAAATCTATTGAATCAAATATAGCTTTTATCCCCCCACAAAATAAAAACTGTTATGAAGTTATCAAGTCCAAATGGCACCCTATAATAAAAAAACGACCCATTAATAGCCTCTGTGTAGAGAGAGAGATGTCCCACAGTCTTACAACTCCACCTTGTGACTAATAATATACTGCAAGCCGACGGGAGGTTTCCGGTGTTATGGCGACCTGGTCCGTCAACATAGAGTTTACACAAGAAGGTAAGAAGCTGCATCAGGATTAAATTGGGCTTTAGCCTTCCGATCACATAGCTGTCGTGGCTCTGATCCACATGGGCTTTAGGGAGGTCAATGGTCACACATAACGGACGCATGCCTCCTTTCCACTTGGATCGCTCTTTGACTTTCTCATGTCTAACAGCTAAAGAAGCGATGCCACCAAGACTGTTACAAGCTTAGATGTCTAGGGAGGCAGGGGTATTTATATTGATTGTACGACACGTACATTAAGAGAGAGCTGTCATTTAAAGATGCTCTTTTATTGTAAGTGCTTGATGCGATTGTTGCTTTCTGAAGCGGTTATGGTCATCGTTATTCCTATAAGCCTACAGATCAAATCTTACATGCACAAATTCAACAACTGCACAATTATGATTAAATGTAACTTTGAAAAACGCGTCCGGTTTTATGATTGACACATAGTAGCAGCGTGTGCATTGGCCTTTACATTTACATTTACATTTTTGGCATTTAGCAGACGCCTTATTCCAAAGCGACTTACAATCAATACAATACGTGTACCGTACCTCCAACGATTCTAGCACTGGAAGCGAGCGAAGCATTTATAATCTACAGACGCGACACTCCTTATAAATGCCTTATTATAAATCTAGACAGTTAAAGGTGGGACAACTTTAGGGAACAGACACGGAGTCTGTCATAAGTACCCTGTGTTAAACAGACGTTTGCATTGTATATCACAGTCCTGAACAACAGGTAATAACAGGGGTGCTGGGAAGATTGGCTTGTGGAATTTCCCACTCACTCACCAAATATTTGGCTTAAGTACAGAGTATGGTGTTGGTGTGGATACAAAGTCAAAGCTCTCTGTGAGGCATAGCCTATATGCCTACAATATAGTACTAATAAAGTAGTAGTACATATTTAGTACTAAGTTTAATTAGATGAGACATTGGGGGGGTTGGGTGACTAGAATGTTAGAATGCATAATATGTATAATGATGCATTCTAACATTCTAGTCTGCCCTTTCCTGGATAGCTGTGTGCATTCTTCTCACAAGTCACATGTCACGCAGCTCTCTGTCCCCATACTTGTTTTTGATGTCAATTTCCCCTATCCCAGCCCCGATTGCCCAGACAATGGTAGGAAAAGGGTCACTAATATTTCCTGCAACAGGACCTCTCCTGTTCCTACACAGAGTTGAGATCCGCCTCACGGCTGCTTCCCACACTTACTAGCCCATACCCACATAACTTGTAAACTGCGGCATCCTATCCATCCCTTACCCTAGATTACAGCCTCTGTCTCTCTCTTCTGCAGAGTCTGGTGTGATGCTGTGAGCCAGTCCGACTCTCTCATGTGTGAGTGTGGCTCTGACTATGCTGCTGCTGGTAGCGCTGGTAGGCATGGTCTGTACTTACACTGTGGTCACTGCCGAGGAGGCTGAGGACACCAGCCACAAACCACCTCTGGAATACAGCAGCCTCTCCTCACTGCCAGCAGAGCATATCCCCTACTTCCTACGGAACAACCAGAGAGTGGCCAAGCTCTGCCTGGAAGACCCGCGCTGCCCTTTTAAAGTAAGATAATTATGCACTTTGAATGGTTTCCTCGGGTGGGTGAGATGTTGTGTTGTTATTACTGCATCATTATGGGTTAGGGTTATTGTTTTTCTCTCTTCCACAGTTCTGCCTGTTCATGTTCAATTCCAGATAGCTTTATTGTCTGTCACACAGTGACAGGAATTCTCCTTCGACAGGCAGAAGTGCAGCTCAAGAATACGTTTCCACATTAAAAACACACATAGGTCACAGACATGAATACATACAATACAAACAGACAGACATAGCAGTGTTTATCAAATGTAGTGCCTATTTAAAAAGTCCAGTCATTTAAAAATAATTATAAAAAACAAGTTAAGTGTTAAGGTTTAGAAAGTTCACAGGGCAGTAAGCTTATTTTGACTTTGAGCTCAGTAGAAATGTTGGCAAAGTAAGTCTGTTTAAGCAGCACAAGGCAACCTCTTGGTGACTGGGAGTGTCAAAAGCTTAGAGTTTAATATTTAACATTCTTGGCATTTAGCAGACGCCTTTATCCAAAGCGACTTACAACAAACACATTTGACTAAGTAAGTGAATCATCTATCATCTATCCATCATAGCAAGAATGAGTAATCTATGCTTGGGCCAGGGGCCATTGGCAGTCATAATGCTAGAAGAAAAGCTTAAGAATCTCCTCTGCTTACAGCTTTTGCTTTGTGTCAAGATGGGGGTGTATTGTACGTTTAGTTGGGCCTCTCCAGTGGGTTGTCCAAGTGTGTGTTAGCACGTCTGTAAGTGTCCCACCCCTCCTCTTCTGATGTTTTAACTACAGGATGCGCTGCTACATGTGTCGGCCTGTTGGGGCTATGAGAAGAACTGTACCCCAGGCGACCGCTTCAGCTATCCTGTCTGCACCAAGCTGGACTCAGGATGGTACGATACCTGTCATTGCTTTCACTTTAGTGGAATTCTGTTTTTTTTTACCCTGTTCTTTGTGACACGAAGTTCAATTTGTATGTTCATGAATAATAATAATTTGTATGTTCCTGCGTAATTAATGGGACAGTGAAGTTGGACAGCAACAGCGCGCTCTAGGGTTTTGGAGAAGAATGATAGGTTGGAGATGGGGCGGAAGTAGGTGGTTGTTTTGGAGGCGATGATGATGTTAGTGATGAGGGAGGAGTCAACGGGGGAGGAGGTAGTGAGAGAACTAGGGGGGGTGTAGTCAGGGGTTCAAGTCTGAACATTAAATCAGCTGCAGGCTTGTTACCCCTTTCACCAGACCGTGTCACAAATCAGTTGGCCTGATAGTGCTCTCTCTCTCTCTCTCTCTCTCTCTCTCTCTCTCTCTCTCTCTCTCTCTCTCTCTCTCTCTCTCTCTCCCTCTCTCTCTCTCTCTCTTTCTCTCTCTCTCTCTCTCTCCCTCTCTCTCTCTCTCTCTCTCTCTGTCTCTATCTCTCTCTCTCTCACTCTTTCTCTCCCTCTCTCTCACTCTTTCACTCTCTCTCTCTCCCTCTCTCTCTCTCTCGCTCTCTCTCTCTCTCTCTCCCTCTCTCTCTCTCTCTCTCTCTCTGTCTCTCTCTCTCTCTCTCTCCCTCTCTCTCTCTGTCTCTCTCTCTCTGTCCCTCTCTCCCTCTCTCTCTCTCTCTCTCTCCCTCTCTCTCTCTCTCCCTCTCTCTCTCTCTCTCTCCTCTCTCTCTCTCTCTCTCTCTCTCTCTCTCTCTCTCTCTCTCTCTCTCTCTCTCTCTCTCTCTCTGTCTCTCTCTCTCCCTCTCTCTCCCTCTCTCTCAGGGCCAGCTCAGTGGAGGCGGCCCAGGATGTGTTCTGGAAACAAGCAGACTTCGGCTACGTCAGGGAACGCCTCAGTGAGATGAAGACCCTGTGCAAGGCCTCCAGTCCTGTAAGCCTTCCTCTCCTTCCCCCCTTCCTCCTCCTCAGTTCCCATCAGTTCCCCTCAGATGCCCAGTAGTGAACAGAATAACATTTACATTGACCTCATCGTCACATAAGTCATAGCAATGGAAAAGTGATCTAAACTCGGATCAGGGACCAGTCATAATGCTAGAAGAAGAAACAGAAACAGACTCTTTGGAAATATCTGTTCGATCACAATAAAGTTATAATCATTCAGACTCATTCAAGAATTTCCCTGAATTGATGGGTGTGGTCCACACATAACACAAACACCATGTTTCGTTAACGTTAATGTTGACTGGTTATCTGAATTCTAGCGATTACTAAATGCTACAACTGTTGTATCCTCAGATGGACTCATCGCTGAAATGTAGCAGCTACACCAGGTTCTGTAGGGCGACTAACCTGTACCTGGACCTGCGGAACTCTCGTAGGGGTCAGGAAAGGTTAGTACACCTAATTAAGCAATATGGTGATATTGCTTTTATACCACAGTTCTACAGCGCAATTTATTAGTTAACAGTAATAAGTGACAACAGATTATGATTTGTTTGTTTATTTAATCATTTATTTTGGCTCCGTCACCCAAAAATTGTTCCGCAACTGGACTGTTGCCTAGTAACCTGAACACAAACATCTGCAGGCTAGCTACTTTGTATTAACGGTCATTTCAGAGTGATACATATAGTTAAAAGTCCCAGTGCTGTTATACTGTATATCAGCACTCATGGAATGCCTCTTGTCCAATCAAATTACTTGGTCGGAACTAACTGTTGTATAATAAGGGATGAAGCCTTGGGGCAGGGGGGTGTTCCCCAAGGTTTTGGCTCTCACCCTTGTTTTGTTTCCAGGTATATGGAGGACTTCCTCCAGAAAGGGGAGATCGGGGGACACTGCAGTCTGAATAAGAGAGCGCTGGCAGCTGAGGGGCAACATAAGAGCCCTCTACAGTCCTGGTGAGACACACCAAGACCGTCGTCACTCTCTGCCTCTACTTGATTTAGATCTAACCCACCCTGCACCACACGACAGTGCTGCATTGTTCCTCTTAAGGTTTCTTTGAAACACTTAAATAGATTTTGTGTGTTCCTGCTGAAGGTATGCTGAGCTGCAGACGTACACGGAGCTCGACTTCCGGCCCACGGAGGCGGGGCATTGTGACATCATCGTCGAGAAGCCCACCGTGTTCATGAAACTCGATGCAGGTGGGAGGGGTCTGTCACTACAGTAATGATAACGAACTCATTTGACCTCTGTGACGTTAGAATTATAAGGTTCTATCTCCATTTTTGGTCAAAATTGAGTTTTTTACATAATCTGATCCATTAGGTGTTTATTAATGCCTGTGTGGTGTTTTTTAAAATGTAGAATTTTTTTGAGTTAGTAATTAATAAAATACAAAGGTTCCATCTCACAAAACATAATGGAATGTAAAAACTTTGATGCTCAATATCTCTGAACCGCCCTAAACGGAGATAGAACCTTATCATTCTAAGCTCACGCTCTGTGTGTAGCCCAACAGTGTGTCTTTTTCCACACTCTTTCATGTTTCATGGACCATATTCATGAACAAGCGTCCAGTATTGTATTTTCAAGTTGTGTGTACATGCTACATGGCTGAACTATGTATACATAGTGAGTGACTGACACAAGCTACTGATGCTGTATGAGAACAGAACAACTTGACTGTGGCTTCTTGGCAGGGGTGAATATGTACCATCACTTCTGTGACTTTGTCAACCTGTACATCTCCCAGCACATCAACAACTCCTTCAGCCGAGACGTCAACATTGTCATGTGGGACACGGTCAGTACCCCTGCGGACCGACGTCCCTTTCACAGATCTGATAGGAGGGGGATGGGTGTGAGCGATATAATAACGGCAGAGTTGAGCTACGGCATTATTTTGTTTTTCATTTCTCCAGTACAGTTCAGGTCTGTGAATAAAGAATACCCTGTTAGATGGCATCCCTGTGAAAGTAGCCTTGCGGTAGCTTTCCTGTCTATAGGGCTGCTTTCAGGGCGTAGTGATTTGTTAGCCATATGAAAAAGGAAGCGAAACGGTGGTTGTTTATCAGTTTATGAGTATGTATCTCCGAGATGTATTTCTCATTTTACAACTTACTCTCATATACGGTTTTGCGTGCAGAGGGGGAGAATCAAGGGGAAGCACCGGGTGAAAAACAGAATGATTTATGGGGAACCTTATCCTGTCCATTGTTCCCCCTCTACTGCTTTTGGAGGAGAAGGAAAGAGTAAAGAAAGGGAGGGAGAAAGGGAGGGAGAGAAAAAAACTGTCAGAGAGAAGGAGAGGAAGGGCCTTTCATCTGTCAGACAACACAACAGAGCAGGCCCAGCATAACAGGTGGCTGTCCTGAGAATACCGCGATAAGAAGAAACACAAACCTTGTCTACAAAAACAGACTTTTATAACAGACTCGTATCATCATAACAGATGTTACATGAAATATGACACGGCCGTCGTTGGAAGAAGTTCAGTTAATTAGTGAATGCTTTCTTTTCACATCATTTTGCTGTTAGTGTTACACAAATCAGATCAGTATATTAATGTCTATATCTCATCATTCTCACTTATGATATTTGTACTTTTCAGAGTTTTTATGCGTATGGGGATCTGTTCAGTGAAACATGGAGGGCTTTCTCTGAACATGACATCATTCATCTTAAAACCTTTGACTCTAAAAGGGTAGGTGTTCAAGAAATCAATCTGGCGTGTGTGTGTGTGTGTGTGTGTGTGTGTGTGTGTGTGTGTGCATGCTTGTGCATTTGCTTAAAAACAGCATATGTTTGTATAATAACCGCAGGCATCTGTTACTTGTTTTCAGGTGTGTTTCAAAGACGCCTATTTCTCCCTCCTCCCAAGGATGAGATACGGGCTGTTCTACAACACTCCACTGGTAGGTGTCCTATCTCTCTCTATGTCATTGCAATACAGTGATAGGATGGGTGTGTGTATATAGATATATAGATATGGAAAGGGGGATGTCTTTGAAGTGCTTAAGGATGCTCCAGCCGTAGTGAGTTCAGTTTTTTTTTTATTGATTTGATCACATTTGCTCTATATGTTTTCTTGATGTATTCCTTCCTGTCTGCTTCGATATCCTGTTTGGTCGTAACACAACAACAATTTAGGGTCAAATATGTTGATGTTATGCATTCAGATGCAAGGCCCGGCGCTGATGTTATTTAAATGATAATTTCAAGGAGATTCGTGTAAAGATATCATGTAAATGTGTAGGTCTTGGAGGCCAGCCTTGAGGTGTAAAATATTGATAGGTTAGCCTCATATCTGAGGTTCTGATTGCTCTGCCCGCTGCTTATGTTTATATTCATGCGGTTATATGACTGCTGAGCTTCGGCATATGAGAGGGAATCACTGGCCTGTGATATGCATGGATAATGTGTTTCTTAGAGTTTGTATTATATGGAATATGTTTGGAATGGGCAGATATCTTCTAGCAAATGACCAATTTCGCACAGTGTGTTTGTGTCTGTGTGTGTGTGTGTGGTGTGTGTGTGTGTGTGTGTGTGTGAATGTGTGTCATCCAGATGAAACTAACAGATGTATTATTTGTTGTGTTAATCCAGATATCTGACTGCCACAGTGAGGGGATGTTCAGGGCGTTCTCCCAGCACGTCCTACACAGACTCAACGTTCCACAGGAGGGGCCCAAGGTAGGGAACACTGACCACACTGAAGACAGACACACACACAGACATACACACACACACACATGAACACACACCACCCTGTCGTCCCTCATCTTCTCTCCCTACTCCATACACGCCTTACCTTTTGAGGTCTATAATTCACAAACACATAGCCTTTACCCTCATCTTTATGACCGAAGGCTAAAAGCACTTCACTGTATCTTTACGACCGCTGAAGTCGGAGGCGGCGACTCCCGGACGCACGCAGCTCCTCGTTCAGTATTCACGGCCTGATGCCGACAATATGCTAAATATGCTTTCCAGCGAGATGGTGGTGCTAGCGATAGCGCCGGGACCGCTGAATGAAAAGGTTTGCCCCGGCCCTGACCTCCTCTCTGCCTCCTTCTTTCATCCACTAGATTAATGGCTAGAGAGAGAGACACTGTAGCCTCTCTCCTCTATTGTGCTCCCCTCATCACCCTATCAGCTCTCTGTATGCACAGCCAGAGCCCCTTTCAGAGCCGTCGCATAGAATAATATGACTGCTTTCAGAGGAGCTAATCATTTCAGTTAAACTGTTAGCCTGAAGAGCTCCGTTCTAAATACAGACGGTTTTCAAGTCTAAGTTTCAGACTACATAGTCTTTTCCGACGTAGTCTTTTCACAGCCAACGGCACAAAACCATACCGTTATTCTGGAAAGAGAGACGGGTAGGAAGTATAATAGCACCTTTAACCACTAGATGGAGATGCAGTATAAGATATGCTGGCTCTTCTCTCAACCCCAAGACCCTGGAGCTCCATGAGCTCACAAAAGAGAGAGTGAAAGGCTGAAAAATTATGTGAAATCATCCCTTTTCTTCTGTGTTTGTTTATATTGGTTTGTCGTAATAATATATGTTGGTAATTGACTCCTGCCTTTGCTTATTCATCTTATGGATGACGTTAGGGTTTTTCAAGATCGCTCTTACTGTATGGTATTAGGTATACAAGTCGTGAGCTTAGAATGATAAGGTTCTATCTCCGTTTAGGGCAGTTCAGAGATATTGAGCGTCAACGTTTTTACATTCCATTATGTTCTGTGAGATGGAACCTTTGTATTTTATGAATTACTCACTAAAAAATGTCAACATTTACAAAATAACACCACACAGGCATTAATAAACACCTAATGGATCAGATTATGTAAAAAGTGGAGATAGAACCGTATAATTCTAACGTCACGAAGTCACGAAGTCACACAGTCAATATGGAGACTGTCTCCCCACCACGTATTGATGTAATTCGTCCTAGACACTGATCAGTGTTTGTATTCCCGGTTTCAGGAGGGGCGGATACGCCTCACCTTCCTGGCACGGAGCACAGACTACCGAAGGATATTGAACCTTCATGAGGTGAGTCCAGCACGTCCCGCTCTCTCCCCCTCCCACCCCCACCCCCCTCATTCTTTATTTTCCCTCTCTCCCTCCCCTCCCATCCCCTCCACTCCCCTTCCCCTCCCTCCCCATCCTCCTGCCCTCCCTCCCTCCCTCTCTCCCCTCCTTCTCCCTCTGTCTCCATTGATTTACTGCCACGCACTCTTAAATGGCCATTTAAAATCTTATTTGCTATAAACTACTGGAGTAAAATGCCTCTGATTTATACAGCCAGTGTCCATATTTGTTTGCGCTCTCATTGATCAAAGAATGCATCTCACTGTGCTCCCTGCAGCTCGTTAACGCCCTGAAGACCGTTCCTTTATTGGAGGTCGAAGTGGTCGACTACAAATACAAGTGAGTGAAACAGTGTTTGTGTTATTTGGACACGGCCAGTTCGA
Source organism: Nansenia antarctica (assembly GCF_963989245.1). Lineage (NCBI taxonomy): Eukaryota > Metazoa > Chordata > Actinopteri > Argentiniformes > Microstomatidae > Nansenia > Nansenia antarctica. The sequence continues at coordinate 4,357,713 of NC_137685.1, read as the reverse complement.
CCAACAGCAGGTCACTGTTTATAAATGATGTGGCGCTGCTGGAAGACAGCAGCCCGAGGAGAAACTAAGAGTAAAGGAGTTGCTTAACTAAACACATGGCAAGGATGTGAGAGAGGGATGAGGATGAGGATGAGGATGGAAAGGGTTAGTATGAGAATTACTCAAGTCAACCCCGTGTTTCGTTTTTTGTCTAACTACTGTAGCACGGTAACTGGATGGAAATGGAATGGATTTGTTCAGGTAGAAGAAGATATGTGGAGCATCAAGTATCGTGTGGCGGAGCGGCGTGTGTGACCTCTCTCTCTTTGTCCGTCTGTCTGTGTGTGTGTGTGTGTAGGGACTTCCCGTTCCTGGAGCAGCTCAAGGTTACCTATAATTCGGACATCTTCATCGGGATGCACGGGGCGGGGCTAACTCACCTGCTCTTCCTCCCTGACTGGGCCGTGGTCTTCGAGCTGTGAGTGAGACTTCTCGTGATGTTAGAATTATAAGGTTCTATCTACATTTTTTGTCAAAATTTAGTTTTTTACATAATCTGATCCATTAGGTGTTTATTAAAGCCTGTTGACATTTTTGAGTTAGTAATTCATAAAATACAAAGGTTCCATCTAACAAAACATAATGGAATGTAAAAACGTTGACGCTCAATATCTCTGAACTGCCCTAAACGGAGATAGAACCTTATCATTCTAAACTCACATTCTGTCCGTGTGTGTCCAATGTATGGCTCTTGTGGGGGCCATCTGTCCTATGTTTGTGTCCGTCTGTGTGTGTCCGTCTTTCGGTCTGTCTATCTTAATTACCTATCAGTGTGTGTGTGTGTGTGTGTGTGTGTGTGTGTGTCTCTGTGTCTGTCTGTCACTAATCTGTTCTCTCAGTCTGTCCCAATTACCTACCTTGTTGTCCCTCTATCTGTCTCTCCTTGTCCCCCCCTCCCATCCCTCTATAGATGGTGTATAATGGGGGAGACCAGTGCAAGGGCCCTCCTGTGTGTTGTGAACGTGTCTGTGTATGATTGTGATGGGAGTCTGGCTCCATGCTGTGCCTCTGTTAGCCCTTAGCTGTGTGGTGTGACGGTGAAATACGGCCTAATTAACCAGACGTTCATCATCGTGTCGGCCAGGGCTGGGAGGAGGAGCACAGAGAGAGAGGGAGAGTTTGTGAGAGAGAGAGAGAGAGAGAGAGAGAGAGAGAGAGAGAGAGAGAGAGGGAGAGAGAGAGAGACAAGAGGATAAAGTGTCTGCATCTGTTCTCCGCAGATATAACTGTCAAGACGAGAGCTGCTATCGCGATCTGGCTCGGCTGCGGGGGATCCGATACGTGACTTGGCAGAAAAGGGACAAAGTGCTCCCGCAGGACAAGGTAGGGAAACTCCACCGCCGCTGCTGTAGCCACCTCCTCCCCCGCCTCCTCCCCCGCCTCCTCCCTCGCCTACCTCACTGCCCCAGGTCCCCAGAGAGACCTTACTAATGCTCATCTATAGCTAATGCATTTATCACCACATTCATCTGACTCTAGTAGGAGTACACACACACACACACACACACACACACAGGTGGTAGAAGTACACACACACACACACACACACACACACACACACACACACAGGTGGTAGAAGTACACACACACACACACACACACACACACACATACACACACTTCTGACTCTAGTAGAAGTACACACACACACACACACAGGTAGTAGAAGTACACACACATACACACACACACACACACACACACACACACCTGCGGAGTTCATAAAAACACACTCATCTGGAAGCGTTCGGTCCACACTGCATCGCAGGGAGTTCAGGGACGCTCCCACTCTGTCCTCCTTCAAACGCTCTATAACACCACCTTTTAAAAATAGCTTTTCATGTTGGATTCATCGAGCTTCTATTTTAGTTGATGTTTATTTTATTTTTCTCTTTGTTTTCTGATGTGTGACAGTGTCTTTGGGTTTCTAGAAAAACACTTGAGAAATAAATGTGTTATTATTATGTTTGTTAAAATATTATTATGATCGTTATTATTATTATATTCATATCAGATATAGAGTGAAATGAGATGTCTGAAACAACCTGAAAACACTCTCTGTTCCCTCCCTCCCTCCCTAACTATCTCCTTCCCCCCTTCCTTCCTTCTCTCTCTCTCTCTTTCTCTCTGTCTCTCTCTCTGTCTCTCTCTCTGTCTCTCTCCGTTTCTCTCTGACACACAGGGTCACCACCCCACCCTCGGGGAGCACCCTAAGTTCACCAACTACTCCTTTGACACAGAGGAGTTTATGAGGCTCGTCCTGGAGGCGGTGGACTACGTCCTGCAGCACCGCAAGTGGCAGCGACGCCCCGGCCGTGACGAGCTGTAGGCCTGAGGGAGAGCCTAACGACTGGCTTAGGAGGAGTAACACACAGGACCTAAACACAGCCTAAATATCACTTTTACCTCAGAAAGTGTTTTTTTAACAATGACATTTGAATGAATAAATGTTATGTTATGTTATCAGGGGTAACTAATGACTCCTGTTCATGTTTGCTGACAATCAGTTGGTGCTCTTGTAGAGAGGGATGGCGGTTTTTAGATGCAGTTATTTGACATGTTATGATGCTCATGTCACACTATGTTGACGTCAGACTGAACAAAAATAGTAGGCAACAACACCTACTGTTATACCCAGACGTGTGTGTGTGTGTGTGTGTGTGTGTGTGTGTTTGTGTGTGTGTGTGCGTGTGTTTGTGCTTGTGTGTGTGTGTGTCTGTGTGTGCGTGTGTGTGTGTGTGTGTGTGTGTGTGTGTGTGTGTGTGTGTGTGTGTGTGTGTGTCTGTGTGTGCGTGTGTGTGTGTGTGTGTGTGTGTGTGTGTGTGTGTGTGTGTGTGTGTGTGTGCGAAGACACTCAAAGCAGGTGGGTCACACTACATTTGTATTTTCACCTCACTTGTGATATAAATATATGTAGTCTTCTTTTTCATGTGTGAATGACAGATGTAGTAATAAAGAAATATGTTTTTTCTGCCTCTTGCTGTGAGGGAACATTAAAGGGCTTTGTAAAATTACATTTTCTGAAACCACCTACTGTTTACCCACTTTTCCTTGTTAAAGAATGTTTAATATACACAAACGTTCCAACACGTCACATGTATAGCCACAGTTATAACAGTGATATATCAACATTGATTTTTTAAAAAGTGAGACTTTAATTTCAATTTGGTGTTGTTGTCATGTAAGGATGTAACTAAAGTGTATCCTTTGGAATTATATTTTATAGTTTGTTTGAATATCACTACAGAAACAGTGAACTTGGCAGAAATTGGAATTAATATATATTATCTGATGCAATTGCACAGTATTTCTATTTCAAGACTTCTGAATATCATGTTGTTTGTTTGTTTTGCCTCTTCCAAAGCTGGATGTATTATTTATGAGGGAAAAAACTCAAGTTAAACTTGACTCAGACCATTTGGTCCATGTTTTGAAAGACTACTCGTTGTATATTCCATGGAATATTTAGAAATAAATATTTTCCATACTGCTGAGAATACTGTTGTCTGTCATTATAAGCAGCTGTGATTTAATTAATCTTAATTTTAATCAATCATCTTCTGAAATGTGACTTAGAACGTAAAAAACAACCTCTCAAGAGCCTATTCCATATTCTAGCTGATGTTAGACAGACCTTCGCTGTGGGTTTCATTATTTTAGTTAGCTCAGGGCAGTGGAGGAACCGCTCACCACGAAAGGGCACTAGGTCAATTCTTACTGTCACGGCCATAAATCTGAGTGACCTCGAAAACCACCAAGTCTGCGCCAACAGTGACGCACTTTGACCGCTAGATGGCGATATAACACCACACATGTATCGCCAACATTTATTGTTGGACCATGACGAAATAGAGCACCATATTGATAAAGAGGGCTGATAAGATTGGCATGACACTGATGTACCTCTCTCAGTCGATATTCACTGAGATTTGGATCTGTTCCGCGTCAATGGATCTTATTATAAATCAATTAATGTGTTAAAAAATACATGGTGATGATCACTGATACGTATGTCTTCAGAGTAGTCAGCATTAGTGTGCCACTCTATGCCAACCACTGCCACGGCAAAGCTCTAATATCTGAGCTCTTCTGTCTTTGCGGATGGTGTGTGTGATCCTACTCGGTATTGACAGACACCGACCGGGGCTGTCTGGGATGGGCACTATTTATGGCCCTGCTTGGGTTACAGAAAGTGACCTCTTAAAGAAATGAAGAATCTCCATGTTAGGGACCTCAAAAGCAGAGAAACTAAAATGTCGACTCTCATTAACCTTCATGGCAGCTCTAAATCGATGCCACCTCCTCTTCTCACCATATGTAATAATGATTCTAACGGACCGCCAACTAAGATCTGGACTTTTTCCATCTCCATGCATCCGAGGAGAAAACAGTTTTGACAAAGTTAAACGCCGAAAGGTGTGTGTGTGTGTGTGTGTGTGTGTGTGTGTGTGTATGTCTGTGTGTGTGTGTGTGTGTGTGTGTGTGTGCGCGCGAGTGTGTGTGTGTGTGTCTGTGTGTCTGTGTGTGTGTGTGTGTGTGTGCGCGTGTGTGTGTGTGTGTGTGTGTGTATGTGTGTGTGTGTGTGTACGTGTGCGCGCGCGTGTGTGTGTGTGTGTGTGTGTGTGTGTGTGTGTGTGTGTGTGTATGTGTGTGTGTGTGTGTGTGTGTGTGCGTGTGTGTGTGATACCCAACTGGCTGTAGGTGTAATTAGTGCATATGCTGGGTGAGTTATGGTTCCACCGCGCAGAAGACTCTCTCTCGACACTCGTTAGGGATTAAGCCTACACGTTATAAATGCTTATGACAGCGACTTTGGGCTCGTACCTGTAGGTCTCCCACGTAGTGCTTGCTTGTAACAGTGGTTGCCGGGCCGGGTGGCCTTATTTTGTCGCCTTAGAAGTAATAGTGCGTGTCTCTCCACTGAGTGGAGTGTTGAATTACTTTCTCTCTCTCTGCCTCCCCCCAATAGGCTACGCGCCTTATGGGGCGAGGAAATTAGCTTGAGAAATAAATGCGCTCGAATCCTTCTTCAAAGCGAGCCCAGAGCTTAATCACGCCGATGTGTGCTGTGTGTGTGTGTGTGTGTGTGTGTGTGTGTGTGTGTGTGTGTGCGTGTGTGCATAAAGTCATTAGAGCACATCTGAGCCTGTGATTCAGACATCAGGATCAAGAGCCGGCCTCGTGCTGCAATACAAGGCAAAGTAATAAGTGTCCATAAAGCTAAGTTACTGTAGACTGGTGACTATTTCTTGTCTTGCCTGCATGCGTTTGAGCAAAGCCATGATTGTCTATCCTGTTCTGGAGCTTCTCCTCCTAGACTGTGCATTTGATTTCGTTCTCATCATCTCCCTCCTCCTTTGTTATCCATTTCCCGTTGTCTTTGTGCAATTTATCTGATAAAGCAAATATTTCTCACCACTGAACAGCGAGAAATCAATTACAGTGCGCTCATCTTACCTCGCCACTTCTACAGGCAAAGCAGGAAAACATTCCCTTTCAGGGATAAATGTGGAACTATTGATTCAAGGGGGAGGAATATTCTTCAAGTTATGACCAGATATTTCCATAGGCCTAATGTTTTTCCTCCCTGAGGCAACGATTATGAAGGGAAATAGTCCCAAAGGGGATCCTATAACCTATGTCTCTGACACACGAGATGCCATTCCCTTTATACTCGAATCTTACCCATTCAGCAATATTATTAGCTCTCTCTAAAACTCTTAACATGCCATTCAACAACTTTGGAAAGCTTTGATAGATTAGAATACAACAATTGTCTTTTTTGAAACCATTGGGTCTCTCATCGCAAAATTGCCTGTAGCTGAAAATAACAATTTGTCAACTGCTCAATGCACCGAGTCGGATTTAATTTCACACCCATTTAACCTCACACCTTAATGCCCAGTAAAGTGTTTTCTCCTCTTGATCTGGTTTGGTCCCATAGGCTACAAGCCGGCCGTTTGTGGAAGATAGATGAGATAGGCCTTTGATTAAATAATATTAACAAAAAATACTTTGATAAACTCGGGTTCATGTCCTTATAATCACATGCATTTAATCCAACTTAGGCTACTCTTAGAATGTATTTTTTCCAGGTCTTCAACTTCACACTCACACCAATTTCAGAAGCAAACTACTTTGGACGGGCCATCTGCAATAGTGCCAAAGCAAAGAGCAGTGAACTGTCCATGGTCCTGAAATCACATTGAACGTTCCTGCCCTTGTTCGTGGTACCTAACTCCTATCCTCCTCAAATCACCTGTATTGGAGCAAGTAACCAACAGACCTCAGATTGAATCATCTAATGAGTGAGGGAATTTTGTGGCATTAGCGTGCAATTTCCCCCCCCCACTATGGTTTTTAGGCTAGATCTAGGCCTATGTAGGCTAACTCACGCGTGCAATGCATGATTGCTTATTTGATGATTATCTGTGGAAAGTGCCCTGGAAAGTGTTTAATAAACCTAGGTCTAAAACTAGTTCACTAGCTTATACATTCTCACATATCTCCATGAGTGGGGGACTGAACATGTAATCCCTTAATTGCATCTCGAGATATGAAAGTGTGTGATATGTTTAAAGCTGCTGACACAACTCCTAGTGCAACCTGGCGTTACAGCTCACATCCTAGCTGCCGGCTCTCTTTAAACCAAGCCATAAAGAGTCTAGCACAGAGCTTCTTTAATAAATATTTTATTAGATAAATGTCTGAGGCAGGGAAAGTGTGTTCGATGTTGGAAAGTATAGTCGCCAGGAGAGAGAGGTTGAATATACTGTCTGAATTGCAACAGGCCAAGCAAGCCACGCGCTTTAGAAGAGCATGCACTCACTGAAACAGATCTTATTCTAACTTCTCCTCACCAAATGCAAATAGTAGGCTATGCATGCAGCTTCCTCCAATGCAATAGGCCCATGTATTTCCATCATGTTCGATACAGGCAGGTTGGCAGATGTGTATAGTGGGTGAGGCTGTAAGGCTGAAGGCCCTCATGTTATACCCTCGAATCCTTGACATGTCAGAACATCTGAGCGTAGCCCTTTTGCATCCTCCACACATTGGGTAGTTCGCAGAGATCTACCTCTTCAAAGCCTAATGACTACACATACAGCGCAAGGCAATCAGCCGCAAACCCCTTAATAGAATATTCCAGGGATCATATATTTGATAGGGGTATTTCTTGGAGCATATCAACGAGGTAGGAGGTGATTAAATCCAGTTTAATATCATCGTAGGGGTTTTTAGGTCTACAGCAACGCGCTTACAGATGGGCACAGCGTCAAGTATCGATATCTATACACCATTTGTAATATGATCGAAGTGTGGGAGTAGGCGAGTTGGCTTATTATGTGATGCTAAGTGTAATCGATTCAATCGGTCGACGGTTAAGCACCTGCCAATCTGTCCAAAACCGTTAGGGGACCAGCCCAGGGGCCTACACACATTGCCCCCGTCTGAAACACACAGGCAACACCGCGACTAAAACAAATCGTGAGTTTAGAATGATAAGGTTCTATCTCCGTTTAGAATGATAAGGTTCTATCTCCGTTTAGAATGATAAGGTTCTATCTCCGTTTAGAATGATAAGGTTCTATCTCCGTTTAGAATGAGAAGGTTCTATCTCCGTTTAGAATGATAAGGTTCTATCTCCGTTTAGAATGATAAGGTTCTATCTCCGTTTAGAATGATAAGGTTCTATCTCCGTTTAGAATGATAAGGTTCTATCTCCGTTTAGAATGATAAGGTTCTATCTCCGTTTAGGGCAGTTCAGAGATATTGAGCGTCAAAGTTTTTACATTCCATTATGTTTTGTGAGATGGAACCTTTGCATTTTATGAATTACTAACTCAAAAATGTCAACATTTTAAAAATAACACCACACAGGCATTAATAAACACCTAATGGATCAGATTATGTAAAAAAACTCAATTTTGGCAAAAATGGAGATCCTAGAACCTTATAAATCTAACGTCACGAGGTGGCAAATGGGGCGGGTGTAGCCGCACGTGTTCGGGATGGGGGAGACGCGCCTCGCGTTTCTCGCGTCAAATCGATCCCAGCTCGGGAGGAGCGCGCGCGGGGAGCGCAACTATCATTCTACGATCTCCATCACTCTCTCGCATCTCTCCAGCGACTTACGGAGACCCCCATCTGACCACAGTGCGCATGCATGGGGGAATCTTCTTTGTCAATAACACAATTAACTTGTGTGGAACATTTAGAAAGCATTAGTCAGTTGTCTTGTCGCGCTTATTTGGATTTATTCACTTTTGGTGACTTTTTTTTCTTTCCCCGTCTGGAACGACGAGTGCATGAGTGACCTCTCCATCTCCATCTCTATGCCACCGATGCATGCATTTTTTGCATTTTGCAATTTTCACACATTTGCTTTTCTTCTGTAATGGGACACGGCGAGATCATCCTACCTGAGGAAGGACCCATCAGTCGATACGACCCAGACAGAAAGCCCGACAGCGGAGGAGGAGCGGTGGTCGTCTGTAGCCCCCCACCGCCTCCACCACCCGCCTGAGTGTGGCCGGGCTCCGGGAGATGGACAGGCGACTTGGAGGATTGCCTTGTACTGTACTAGTCGGAAAGCAGATTCAGTGGAGTGAAGAGAAAAGTAACGTTTTATAGATAGAACGTGCTAACATAACCTGGATTCCTACGCGCGATCACCAATGGGTATTCCATCGGCTTTCTAGATTTGGGTAAGCAAAGGGAGGATTTTAAAAATCGAATTCATTGCATTGATTCGTATATAATCTCCTTCTTTTAAATTATTGTTTGCTCCCTGCAATGACTGCTGGTGCATGTATGGTCAGTTGAAATGATGAAATAGGGTCAGGAGAAGACTTTGGGCTTTTCAAGGTGGACCGTTTTTCATTGCAGTAAATAACTTTGATGTTCTAGGGGTAGCCGATCTGTCAATTCACCGTGGAAAGGAAAGACGATTTGGAAAGAAATCCCACGGAATTAAACAAAAGTAATCCTACATTTTAATCTTGAAAGTGACTCGTCTCGTGCTTGTGTAGGTATTGCTAAATATAAATGCATGCATGCTTGCATGGAATTGCCACATCATGCATGCCGTGAATTAAAAACAAGAGAACTTCATCTGAATAGGGCTACAATACAATCCACTGTCCTTTGGCTTGGCTGTGTTCGCCGTGAGGGCATAAGGTTCCCGGGGAAGAAGATTGAGGTGAGATTGATGCAGTGTTCACTGGCCAGGTTAAATAAGCGATCGGTCGAGGCTCCGTGCTGCTTAGCACCTATTGAGTGGTCCGCAAAGCTGATCCGCTGACCTGGCTCTTTCCACGGGCTTCTAATCGCTTCGCATGGATCCTGATCGGGTGGGAAATAGACAGTTGAGCGCTGAAATGCTGTGCTTGTGAGTGCTCTAGTTGTAAGTATAAGGGGTTTAATAATGTGTGTATGCAGAGAAATCCTTATGAGTGTGCATACACAAATGCAAGGGGATACAATATTATGGAGAAAATACTCTCTCTCTCTCTCGCTCTCTCTCTCACACACGCACGCACACACACACACACACACACACACACACACACACACACACACGCACGCGCACACGCACGCGCACACACACACACACACACACACACACACACACACACACACACACGCACACACACACACACACACACACACACACACACACACACACACGCACACACACACACACACACACACAAAATGACTGGGTGCATGTTAATGGGTGCAGTAGCCTAATGAGACCCAGCCCTCTACTGTGTTGTAATTGTTAGTCATCCTGTCTCCACCCGTCCCCTCCTCTCCGCTCCCCTCCGCTCCTCTCCTCTACCCTCCTCTCCTCTCCTCTCCTCTCTTCTCCTCTCCTCTCCCCTCCTCTCCTCTCCTCTCCTCTCCTCTCCTCTCCTCTCCTCTCCTCTCCTCTCCTCTCCTCTGTTCTGCAATTTGTAGGCTACAATATCGAGAATGTCATTATTTATCCGTGGTTTGTCTGTGCGGTAGTGGCTGACACACACCACACACCACAGGAGCCTGTGTCATTAGTATAACAGAGAGGAGGGAGAGAGAGAGGACCACAGGGAGAGGAGAGAGGAGGCGGCTTGGGACTTAATTCTCATTGACAGTCACATTAACAGAGGAGCAGCTCTTTTAATCCCACGGAGATTACTCTTTCAAACCTGGCACCCCTGTCACTTAACCGTACCCACACGCACACACACGCACACGCACACACACACACACACGCACACACGCACACACAGACACACACACGTATAAACAGGCCTTTCGACTTGTCATGTCACACGCACGCCCATACACACAAACACACACACACACACACACACACGCACGCACGCACGCACAGACACACACTTTATTACAATAGAATTCTTGAACACAAACATTAGTAGCTGCATCAGCAGATCACACACACACACACACACACACACACACACTCACACACACACACACACATACACACACACACACACACACACACACACACACGCACACACACACACACACACACACACACACCACCACCACCACACAGGGATACATGGCATTAGCCTCTCCTATCTTATCCTGGAGAGAGAGGGCTGGTTGTGAATGAGGAGGAGCGTTTGTGCTTTGCATGAGTACTGTACATATCTGAGCAGCGAGGCAGGAAGGAGGGAGAGAGTGATAGAGAGAGAGAGAGAGGCCGACTCCTGTGCTCCCGATACAGAAGATAAATAACACAGGGATTACAGGTTTACTCTGAGTTGCGCGACAGTTCTGAGATCAGCTTCTTTCCGGTATTAGCAGATTCATTGGTATGCTCCTGTGATGAATGAATGCTCCACCATCCGGGAAGGAAGAAATCCTGCATGCCAGGAGGGAGACGGAGGGATGGAGGGATTGAGGGAAGGATGGAAACGAGGGAGGCCTCTCATCTAGTAATGGGGTAGTGGTGGTCTAGTGGATAGTGAGTTGGAAGGTTGTGAGTTCAAATCCCGCCTGAAACCACACCACTACTAGTGTGCCCTTGAGTAAGGCACTTAGCCCTCAGTTACTCCAGGGGGAATGTCCCTGTAATTCGTAATTGTAAATCGCTTTGGATTAAAAGCGTCTGCTAAATGCAAAATTATTTAAATTATTTAGTAAGTGAGATTGGTCCTGATGGCTATCCCTCCTCTCCTCTCTACGTCTCTCCATGTTGTAGACGACTCCAGAGAGCAGGGAGGGAGTCACAGCCTAATGCAGTGCTGACAGGAGCTTGGCTAAAGCCCTGACCTCCTCCATCGGAGCCTCCATAGAGGCCCAGTTCAGTGGAAGTGGTAGCCAGACAACAGTGTCCTGTCCAGGGGTTAAGGCGCTACGGCCGCAGGCCCTTTCTTATGACGAAGGCTGAATGTAGTCTCTGTGACTTTACCACGACCCCCAGAAATCAGAGGACATGACCTCCTGTCAAGAAGAGAGGGGCCAGGCACAACGGTAAAGGTCAAAGGGCACTGCAGCAATCAGGTAACTCTGTGGCAAGACTGATCGCGTGGTGACTGAGTGAAATCCGTTAAGCTCTCTTGATATAGTGAAATCAAAGGCAACCTCTCTCTCCAGGGAATGATTAGCTAAGGATCATCCCATTGAAGAAGAACCCCTCCTATCTCTCTGTGTGTACCCTCCCGTTGTCCCCCCCCTCCCTCTTTCTCTCCCTCTATCCTTTTCACCCTTTCCCCCCCTCCTTCTCGGTAGAGGTGGCGCCCCAGGAGACTGCAGTGATACAGTCAGGGAGATGAGAATGTGCGGTGTGTGTAACAGAGTGGAAAAGTAGTGTGTGAAAACGAGGAAGGGGAAGGGGGAGTACTAGAGGACAGAGAGAGAGAGAGAGAGAGAGAGGGGTAATGGAGGGAGATGGAGAATAGAGGGAGGGCAGGCGGAGAAGGGATGGCGAGCGGAGGGAGGGAGGTGAGACATTGCACCATGGGCCGTTGAGCTGTTCTCCTGTGGCTCTTTTGGGTTCCGCTGCCTCCAAGTGCTCTTTTACAGTACGTGTGTGTGTTTTTGTGTGTGTGTGTTTGTCCGTGTGCGTGCGTCCAGCCCTCACACCAGGCTGATTGAGTCAGAGGTGGTTTGGTCTCCAACATGGCTGTTCAGTTCAGGCCGTTTTCAGATGGAGTCTAATTCCGTTTAACAGGGGTGACTTTGATTGACAGCTCATGCCCGGAACCTCTCGTCTGAGAGAACAACAGTCATTTATCATAAAAAAATAAAAAAAAATAGAAAAGTGACGTTTGTGCCGCCTATTTCCTGTGGACAGTGGCCGTTTTGTTCAAATGTGTGTGGAGCTGAACATTTTAATATTATTCATCAAAATATAATAATTAAACAAATCGTGAGCTTAGAATGATAAGGTTCTATCTCCGTTTAGGGCAGTTCAGAGATATTGAGCGTCAAAGTTTTTACATTCCATTATGTTTTGTGAGATGGAACCTTTGTATTTTTATGAATTACTAACTCAAAAATTTCAACATTTTAAAAATAACATCACACAGGCATTAATAAACACCTAATGGATCAGATTATGTAAAAAACTAAATTTTGACAAAAATGGAGATAGAACCTTAGAATTCTAACGTCACGAAATGGTTCAAACTGGTTCAGCCCAGAGTACCAGAATACTTTTCTCTCACAGTTGCGTTTCCTGATTAATCACAAGAGCTTTCCCTCTATAGATCACATTAATTCTGATCATGACTAATCACCCTGTAGCGATAGTAATGATCGTCAT
>NC_137685.1:4337390-4339890 GCF_963989245.1 Nansenia antarctica | reverse complement strand
GTGCAGACCGATCAATGGCGCTGTAATGGTACCTTAGCTCCAGTGCCATCTCTAAGCCCTGCAGTCAGTCAGTCAATACCATAGAGAGAGCCACAGCAGGTAATGGCCCTGGTATCAGCCATTCTCCCCTTGTTCCTTCTCTCCCCGACATTTCACCAAAGTGAGGGGTCGGGTGAAACCCTAAATTAATTGCCTGTGGATTTCCAGGGAGCGTCTGGTACACCGAGACTTTTGTCTGAGTGGATGACCTTTGACCTAATCCGGTTGACCACATCGGTTTAGTAGTGTCTCGCTGTCTGTCTTGCTTGAATCTCAGTAACACAAATGGAAAGTCTAATATCTGAAGTAGAAGATGTTTTTATCTTAAGTACAACTTGACGTTTGTGATCCACTTTCCTCAGATGCATATCTATCTATACGTCTATGTGTTTACTTGTGTGTGCAGACAAGACACTTTATAAAAAAGAGAAAATCTGGAGTATTTCATTTTGGAATGAGACATGAGCCATGTCTGAAAGAGAAGCAATATTCTCAGTTACGAGGATTACTTACACACTACATGTGTCTGTTAGGGAGACAGTAGGGAACACACACACACACACACACACACACACAGACACACACACACACACACACACACACACACGTTCCCTGGAATGTATTTTACCTCAGGATGGAGCAGAGAAATGGGTCCGTTATGATTAGAAATAACAGTGGGGAGATATTGAATTTAGAACAGACGGAAAACAGTAGGAGAGGAGGCTGAAGTGCTCATCTGCACACAATACCGCAGCCCTGCAGAATGTTAATACTGTCCACATCTGTGGAACCTGGAGCGCCTTCAGAAGTCACTAGCAGCCTGTGTCTGTGCGGTTAAATTTCAATATCTTTACGCCATAGGGATTAGACGCAGTCATTTCATCCAAATATGCGACAGCAGATGGTGAAACCGGGAACAAGTCGGAAACAACAGCGATCAAATGTTAGGACGTTTATTCAGAAAAGTTTAAATAAATGTTGACGTTGTTGAAAATCAATGACACACTCGCTAGTGAACTAACACGGCTTGTTTTGTGAGCATGCTATCAATGTAAAGTAGTGTTATAGTTAACTAGGTAGTAGTGGGGATTACTCACCGAATCCATTGCAATGTTTTGGCTTGACATTGAGTGTGTCATTGATTTTCAAAAACTTTTATATTTATAAAAGAAATTCTGAACAAAAGTCGGAACAATTTGATTGGTTGACGATTTGTTCCCGGTTAATAGAATCAGCATTTAGAGATAGTGTTGATGTGACTCTGTAATGACTCACACACACCCGGTGCTAAGGTCTCACACCATAATCCATGTATGGACAGTTTTATACATGAAATAAATGGACTAATGGGAAGTATTATTCATTTTTCATATTTTACCAAACGATGTTGATTTGGTGAGGCTGCATTCTCATTTTATGCCCCCAGATTGTGGAATGCACTGCCAGTTTACATTAGAGATGCAACCTCAGCAATTATGTTCAAATCAAGACTAAAAACCCATCTTTTTAATATTGCCTTTACATGACTAAATAATTAAATTATGATTATAATGATTAAAGCACTTTGAGCTGCAACATTTTGCAGGAAAAGCGCTATACAAATAAAAAGTTATTATTATTATTATTATTATTATTATTATTAATAAACAAAAGCTTTGCGAATGTCTCCAGTTAATAAGTGAGGAGTTGAATTAGCCAATTTTAATGACAAAAAGACACAATCCCATCCCATCCCATGCTCTAACTGGTGCTTCCACTGCTGAATAGAGATGGCAGACAAGGAACACCGCCCTTAGGGGTCGGTAAGCTACACTCATCTCTACACCACCTCTACGTGATGGTGTAATACGTGAACTCTGCTACCATTCCACATCCAAACCTCCCAGAGCAAGGATTTATGTGTGTGTTCCCGCCTGGTGGGGTGTCTGTACATCCATTTAGGTATTATCTATCTGTATATCCATCTGGGGGGTAAATGTCACCTTTACTAGGCTGACATACTACATCCCTCTTCACTTAATTATTCCAAATTCATCCCCCGTGGGATTGATTTGGTCAGAGTCTCATACTTTTCCCCGGGTGCCGTTTTTTCTTCTCATTGAGGTGTGTTCAGTGTGAGTGATCTGTTTTGCTAGCATGTGTCTCTGTGTGTGCGTCGGTGTGTGCGTCGGTGTGTGTGTGTGTGTGTGTGGGTGTTCCTGTGTGTACATGACTGTGTATGTGTGTGTGTGTGTGTGTTCCGCGAGCGCTGACAGATCTGTTTTGCTAGCATGTGTCTCTGTGTGTGTGCGTGCGTGCGTGTGTGTGTGTGGGGGTGTGTTCCTGTGTGTACATGACTGTGTATGTGTGTGTGTGTGTGTTCCGCGAGCGCTGACAGATGATGGCCTTTGGATGCAGGGCACACAGATACATCTGTGACAGAGGTGGGGTTTGTCTCCCTGCATGTCAATGAGGACCGGTG
>NC_137685.1:4329890-4334890 GCF_963989245.1 Nansenia antarctica | reverse complement strand
GACAAGAAATGCTGGGCCTTGGCTCTGTAAAGTAAACTATATCGCAATCACAGACATTGACACACACACACACACACACACACACACACACACACACACAGTGGGATGCTGATACACTGTGTGTTTATGCAGTGGAACCTTTCACTCAGCTGTAATTATAGAGTCTCCTGCTGTCCTCCAACACTATTTGAATTTACCTAGCAAACAATATGTTGTGTGTGTGTGCGTGTGTGTGTGTGCGTGTGTGTGTGTGTGTGTCAATATTGGGGTTTATTTAATCTGAGTGTGTGCCACTGTATTAGTGATTCTTCTTTATTTGTACATGTCTGTACTTCTGTGCATGCAGCGTGTGTCTGTAGGTGTGTGTGTGTAGGTGTGTGTGTGTGTGTGTGTGTGTGTGTGTGTGTAGGTGTGTGTGTGTAGGTGTGTGAGTGTGTGTGTGTGTGTGTGTGTGTCTGTATGTGTGAGTGTGTGTGTGTGTGTGTGAGTGTGTGTGAGTGTGTGTGTGTGTGTGTGTGTGTGTGTGTGTTTGAGCCTTCTCTCACTGATGTTAGGGAAGAAGGGATCACGCTGAGCCTGGGGGGTAGGAGAACTCACTGAGCACAACAATGCATCTGTCAGAACCCTGGACCCTTCCATCTCTCCACCCATCCACTCTGCTGCTACTACTAACACACAGGGGCCACCGGGGGTGTCGAAGACCCAGAGGGGGTGGACCTCTCTCTCTGACTGTGTCACCCCTTTGTACCTCTCCCAGGGGCCAGTGCTGTGTGAGAGGAGGAAGAGGAAGAGGGGGAGGAGGAGAGGAAGGACGGAAGAAGAGGAGGGGGGACGGACGTGCAGTCATGGTCGTTACACCCTGCCCACAACGGACCTGCTCTGAAGAAGAGTGACCGTAGAGGAGGAAGACAGAGGAGAGGAAGGTAAGACGATGTCACAACGTCAACTACATACGGAAGACTTTCTTTCTTTGCTTCATCCATTCTTTGGAATGCCGAACATACACATAAATAATAAACATAACTTCCTCTCCTCTCCCCTCCTCTTTTTTCTCTATTCCTTCTCCCCCTTCCCTTCTCCCTCCCCCCATCCCTCCCTTCTCTTTCCAGGATGAGGCTGTGGGGGAGGTCAGCTTGGCCTTTGCAGGTGGCTAGTCTCCTTGTTGTCGCCGTGGTGATGCTCTGTGGTGGCCCCGTGTCTGCTGGCAGCCGTAACCATCGGGGACAGACAGGTACAGTAGGTCCTTGCTCTCACCCCCGACTCCACATGAGGTTAATTAGACTGTCACTACAGCCACACGTGTGTCGCCCTTAGTCTGTCATTAAGTATGTATCTCAAAATCCAGGGGACTCAGTGGTGACACTCCCTTTGTCCCTGACCACAACACACAGAACACCTGAGCTCGTGGGCAAACACAACACGGACCTGGTTATTGAATGCTACAGCACACAGCCAATCACATTTAGGTATCATTGGCTGTCAACAGAGATGACGCAGATTGTTACTGTGATGTTACTGTAGTACATTCAGGGTTGATGTGGGGGCAATAGCATTGCCCGTACATGTGGTCTGACTCATAGAGGTTTTGAGTTAGGCAATAATAATGTAGTCCTAATGTCCTGAGAAACCTGGTGCATAAAAAGTGCCGTAGTCATACACTTATCAATATGCATGGCTTTAGCTCAAGCACTAGGCCTGATTTGTTACCCCCACCTCCCCTATTTCCATTATCACCCCCCTATGAGAAAAAAAAAACACGACCCAGGCTTAAACCATGCCCACCACCCAACATTAATTGACACCCACAAGCTCCCTCCCTTCCGATTTGCATAATTCATCATGATTTTCCTACCCTCACAGCCCTCCGAAAGTTACCGAACACACAACCCCATCAATATTTCACTAAGCCAGGAGGTCGCCACCGGAACAGTCGAGTCACAGCCCCCCAGCGCCGCGGCTAGCGCTTCCTAAAAACTCCCCCAGAGAGTCACTCGTTTCTCACTTAATTATGACTATTTCCTTAATTATCCCCTCGTTTTTTTTTCCTCTCCCTCTCTCTCTCTCCTGCCTCCTTGAGTTCTGCCTCCTGATGCAAGGTGACCTTTCTGTGGCATAGAAATGCCACCAGCATCCAGCGTCTTCTGTGACTGATGGTGTTAGTTTCCTTCTGACAGAGCGGAAGCAAGACCGCGTGAGGCGGTGCTTTCGGCGGGGACCGCCGCTAATTGCAGTCCCAGCCTGTTGTGAAGGTCAGCCCGGGTCTCCTCTCCCCTCTGATTTCACACGCTTTGCCAAGGAAAACCGCCAGACGACTCAATCCAATACTAACCGCAGCGCAGCGATTCTCTTTAGAGGTTTTCCACTAATTGGAAGGGGAAGTTTAGAAGTTTACTTGCGGTAAAAAAGCTGCATACACACAGCAGATCAGAAAACGAACTAAAATAATTGGTTAAAGAGTTGCAATACCAAGACCCTAAATTTGTTTTCCTATGTAATGTGTAGTTGTGTTCTGCTAGGCCTGTTTATGTTTGTGTAAGTAAGTAGGCCAATTGCATTTGGATTCCATCAATTCACAGCGATTCAGTACCAGATATGGCCACATGGGGGCTCTAGAGGTCAGAGAATACTAGGCAACCTTGAATCTTTCTCTTCTTTTTCTCCTGCTCATTTACTGTCATCCACATTGACACAGTCTTTTTTTCTGGGCTCACAGGGAAACAGTTACACTAATAGGAACGGATAGACTGAATCTCATCTAACCACGGAGGTGAGGTTTGACTGACGCTTGTCAGTGGATGGAGGCTCGATAGGAAGGGAAAAAATAACAGCCAATCTTTCCTTGTTTTCTGTCGATGTTCACAATGGGCATGAAAAAAAATAGACTGAGAGCTACCTCCTTTGTTCTCTTGGTAATGGTGTCTCATCCCTACCACGAACGCACACACACACACACACACACACACACACACACACACACACACACACACACACACACAGGGTTCGTACACACACACACACACACACACACACGCACACTCACAGGTATACACACACACACACACGTGTGCACACACACACGTACACACACACACACACACACATGCGCGCGCACACACACACACACACACACACACACACACACACACGCATGCTCTCAGGAACACACACACACACACACACACACACACACACGCACCCTCGCAGGTATACACACACACACACACACACACACACACACACACACACATACACACACACACACACACACACACACACACGCACGCACACACACACATTTCTGTACATGGCCCATCAAATTCCTCTTTAGTACACATAGATCATAGTAAGGTGGCCACAGGTACGGGTTTCTCCGGCTGAGAACCAATTTGTGTTGTGCTGTTTTTGGACACGAGCCACAGCGGTGTGTTTGATCAAGGACAAAGTTAGACCCAAGGTGTGGGTTGCAGAATATGGAACCAACCTACACACGTCCACACACCCACCTGCGGACACTAAAGGGTTCGGCTCTGGACTGGATCCACCTAATTCAAAGAAGTCGAAAACATTCGTGTTTCTTCCCCCTCATGTTAACTATAGAACTGATAGGTACATACTGTGTTCCCTGCCATCATTACTGCCTCCACGCTGGGCAGAGGAGGTTTTATAGACATATATGTAATCTGGTAGGCTATAGACCCCACCTTATTAAAGCCAACGAGGCCAGAACAGGGAATAGACACACCATCACACACCATCACAAGGTCACCTTCAGCAGACAAGACTTTCACTCAAACACATGATCCGTTAAAGATATGTAGAGATAAATAAACACACTCTTAAACAGCTTTTGAAAGCTAGATCGTGACGTTAGAATGATATGGTTCTATCTCCATTTTTGGTCAAAATTGAGTTTTTTTACATAATCTGATCCATTAGGTGTTTATTAATGCCTGTGTGGTGTTATTTAACATTTTTTGAAATGTTTTAGTTAGTAATTAGGTTCCATCTCACAAAACATAATGGAATGTAAAAACTTTGACGCTCAATATCTCTGAACTGCCCTAAACGGAGATAGAACCTTATCATTCTAAACGGAGATAGAACCTTATAATTCTAAGCTCACGAGATGATGCTAATGACTGTAGCGCTAGGTCTGTTGTCTTCATGTCACAAATCCCATGATGGGATTACCACAACAACAACAAGAGTGTTGAGCTTTTCTTATTGGCGTAGCGAACGAGAAAAGTACTATTGAAATACAAATCAGGTATTTGTATGAATTCAGAATAGATATTGTACCAAACTCCATGCAAATCTACTTACATATGATCTGTTATATGAATAATACACATTTGAAGTCTTACAATCCAAATGTCTGTTATTGTAACTCTCATTACCATTGAACGGGCTGCTTAGCCTCTCGATGTTATGATGGAAGGATATGAGCTGCACAAGACAGGAGGAGAGATTTATCTGATGTGTCTGGTTTGAATGAAAAGTGTTTCTGTACATATCGTGTGTGTGTGTGTGTCTGTGTGTGTGTATCTGCGAGAGAGAGAGAGAGAGAGAGAGAGAGAGAGGGAGAGAGGGAGGGAGGGAGGGAGGGAGAGAGAGAGAGAGACAGAGACAGAAAGAGAGAGAGAGAGCGAGAGGGAGAGAGAGAGAGAGAGAGAGAGAGAGAGAGAGAGAGAGAGAGAGAGAGAGAGAATAAAAGTGTGTGTTTTCCTCCTTGACAAACACTGCTCTGCGGTCACAGTCAGTGGGTTTTATTGGAGATAGATTTGCGTATAAATGAGGGTGCCTGCGCCTGAGCACTCAGCCGTACAAACAACCTGTTAGATTAGCATAAATCTGTGGACGGGGCCTGATTTGGGCCTGTTAAACACAGATAATGTCAGTGTGATTGATGGGGTGTGCAAGACAGGACAGTTCACACACAGCAGAGGTTAAGGCGGTGGGAGGGAGGGAGGGAGGGAGGGAGGGAGGGAGGAAGGGAAGGA
>NC_137685.1:4314890-4319890 GCF_963989245.1 Nansenia antarctica | reverse complement strand
GTGTGTGTGTCCGTGTGTGTGTGTCTGTGTGTGTGTGTGTGTATGTGTGTTTTGTGTTTAGCTTGGCATTCATGTGTGTACTTGTGTGTGTGTGTGTGTGGCACCTGAACACAGATAGGTTGTTACTAAATCATTTCTGAGAGAGAAGGCCAGTGGATGGAATGCTGGAATGCCAGGGGGCTTCTGTTCCCATCCTGCTCGGTTGGATGGAGCAAATCAAATTCCCCTCTACTGTGTGTGTTTATGTGTATGTGCAAGCATGTGTGCATGTGTGTGTGTGTGTGGAGGTGTCCCTGGAGGTGTGTGTGTGTCTTCGCTTACATGCACCAGATTCTCTTTAAATGTCAATTTGAGCAAGGGCATAGGGCTGACACATTTTGGTGCCTTACACACGCACACACACACACACATGCGCGCGCGAGCATACACGCACACACACACACACACACACACACACACACACATAACCACTGCCTTTGTAAAGTATTAATGGGCGAACACTCAAAAACCTTATGCTTGGATGCACATACAGTATCGTATCATGACTCATATTAAACATTTACATTTACACAATTAAACAACCGGCAGTAGAATGACACAATGAAAGGAATGTAGCTATTGAGCACATAGAGAAAGGTTTGCAATACTACAGTATAACTAGTCTATTATTCTCCTGTATATTTATACAGTGCATACAAATTAAAGGGATAGGGTTGAATCACTTTGTTTGAAGTGGAATTCTGAATTACAGTTTACAAACAGTATGTTCATGTATCACACTACTCACGTCAGCTGTCAAATGGTACATTGGTTTTGAATACAATATGATTGATTTGATCATGCTGATATAGTATTGTTTGTGGTACACTAACACATTCTACATATTTGAATACGCAGCCATGCATGCAGCGGACACTTCTCCAGTCTTTCTTTTTTTCTTTTTGCTCATTTATTTGGTTTTGGTTGTGGTTGTTTAGACCACAACACTCTCAACAAACAAACTGTCCTGAGAGTGTGTGGCTGTCTGTGTGTGTGTGTGTGTGTGTGTGTGTGTGTGTGTGTGTGTGTGTGTGTTCAGATTCAAATAGTGTTGGAGGACAGCAGGAGACTCTATAATTACAGCTGAGTGAAAGGTTCCAGTGTGACTGCATAAACACACAGTGTATCAGCATCCCACTGTGTGCGTGTGTGTGTGTGTGTGTGTGTGTGTGTGTGTGTGTGAAACCCTTCAGAAGCATTGTAACTGAATCTAGTCCTCTTGAATAGCAAGCAAGTATGCTTCCTGTCTTTTGGCTGGTGACATGTTTTCAATTCACACCAAACACAAACACAAATAGATAGGTAAGGATGTCATCATCGCAGATGACAGTTCACACAACACAACAACACATCAGGCCTTCTGGGTATAATGAGGAGGTGCAGTTCCATCTCTGTCCACATGATGTCACAAACATTTCAACAACACAGGAGTCGCAACAACAAACAGGGACGGATGTGATGATCTATCTCACTCGTGCACGCACGCAAGCACGCACGCACGCACGCACACACGCACGCACGCACACAATCCACCCACCCATCCAACCATCCACTCGCACACACACACACACACACACACACACACACACACACACACACACACACACACACACACACACAACACAGTCCCCAAGCCAGGCTTTAGGCATGACCCGACCCATAAACCCATGAGCCTCGTTTAGACAAGCCCAGAGGCAAGCCTAGAACCCAGGGACGCATGCAGCACAGCCTATACCTCATTGTAGGGAAGCGTGTGTGTGTACATGTCTTTTATTAGGATAAAACCCCTTGAGATGTGCCATCTCGTTTTCGAGGGCGTCCTAACAACACTACATAATACATAATAATATGTTTATGAACAATACATATTACATAATAACAGGAGAAACAATAGAAGACACAACCATGACAAAACACAGACAAACAACAACACACATTGCCAATTGAAAACATTGAGAACATCACAACCATAACAAGGCCAAAATGGATAACAGAACAAGGGAAGGTGGATCTACATACCACAATATACATACTACACTTCACAATAAACTTAATACAGCTGAAAATAATATTAGGTGTAAATGTAAGTGGTGACAACTTCAAAGGAAACACAAAGGAATCTCGAACAAGTCATTGAATAGACTTACAATGTGACGTATCAATATGGATTCTAGATGACTATGTCACACTGTTCTCTAGAGATAATTCTCTCATTAAATCGACTCATCATATGATCATATGATATTAATTAAAACGTGTAGAATATGAGCTACTGTATGGGTTGGTGCAAATAGATGAAGTCATGATGTGAGTAATGTTGACACTGCTGCCATTCCATTTCGTTTATCACCTGAACTATCGAGAGGTTTCATTGGTGATGTCATCCATAACAATGGCCTCTGACATCACAAGCCAATAGCGACTCCCGTGTCATTCTGTGGGATGACAGGGGGGGGGGGGGCGGGGGGGGGCTTGGATGTCACCCACCCACCCTGCCCACCCGACCCACCCAGTAGAACCCAGAAGGTGAAGTCTGTTTGACTCTAACTCTTTAATGGCACTTTCAGGCCACGGTCATTAGTTCTAAATAACATCCTCATAGCGCAAAGCACCAAGCGCCCGACACCATAATGGCGACATTAACGAGCATTACACAGCCATTGGTTTTTAGAACCACTTACTGGCACTGAGCTCGTGCATCATAACAGCATGTTCCCCAGCGCTCCGTGACGTGCCATATAATTTATTGCGGTCGGTGACTGCGGTGTCTTTGAATGAATGAATGGTGTCTCCTCCTCTCTCTTCTTTCTCTCATTCTCTCTCTCTATTTTTCTCTATTCTTCCTGCTGCCTCTCTCTCCTGGTCAATTTCCCCCCCCATTCCCTTTGTATCTCTTTCACTCTTTCCCTTTCTCTTCCTCCCTCCCTCCCGCTCTCTCTCTTTCTTTTCTTCGATTTCACTTATTCACTCCCTCACTCCTCCTCCCAGAGTACACAGTCTTGCTAAACTCCCTGCCTTCATTTCTCTCTCTCTCATTCTCTCTCTCTCTCTCTCTTTCTCTCTCTCTCTCACTCTCTCTCTCAGTCGGGGGTTCTTACATGATGCTTGAGAGGATTTGCTCATGTTCTTTTGCATAATTCCGTTTAAAGCCCATTTTGCTGCATACTGCTCCCCCTTCTCCCCCTTTGTGGGAAACAATGGACCATACAACAGCACTCTCTGGGAGACTTCCTCTCAACCGCCATTTATTGGCGTTATTCGAATGTATTGGCCTTGCCAAAGTCGGGTAGGCTACTTAACTGTGGAGAGTTGCCATGCCTGGCACATCTCATCCACTGGAGAAGGAAGAATAGCTGGATGGAGACAGACAGGTTATCAGACTTGTCTGGCTGTCTAGACGTCTAGACATGAGGTGAGATGTGGTGGATCTCCGGGCTTTGATGGGTCTCCTCTGAGAGTTGAGAATCAGGGTTTGAAGAAACTCGAGTCAGATCTTGGTGGGGGGAAAGGGATTTAGAATTCAGAAGTCAATTATTATGCACAACACACGCTTCAGTCGGGACACTCCTGCCAGTTAAACCATTTATTTAATGAGAATGGTAATCCATTTAAGCTTGTTGTAATCAGATTCCAGATCAGATTTCTCTGCTCTTTATAGCTCCCTGGAGTTCAAAGCATCATAACATCCAAATATACAATATGTGACACGTTCTAATGCTTGGTGGTCCTCATATCGAGATCCGATAATGATCTGAGTTTTCTTTCGAAAAAATGTGAATACATTTCCGCGTTGTTAAAAATCAATGGCACATCGCTTGTCAACTAACACAGCTTGTTTTGTGAGCCTGCTAACAATGTAAAGTAGTGTTGTAGTTAACTACAGCTTAAACTTAAACTACAACTACTTCAGTGGGGATTACTCACCGAATCAATCGCGTTGTTGCAGTATTTTGGCTTGACTAGCGAGTTTGTGTTGTGATTCTCAACAACGTTGAAACGTAGTTCCGTGTTTCAGAAGAAAAGTCAGAACATTTGGATTGGTTGCCGATATGAGGACCAAAGCATTAGAACGTGTCACATACACAGTCTGGTGAAAAGTGCCGCATGTCGGCAATTCTCAAATCGCACAAATGAGCAAAAATAAGATGTTTTCATTTTTTGGGCATATTATGAAAGTTGAAGTGTTGAAGAGCCCACTCGATATAACAAACAACAGTTTTAGTAAAATACTAAATACTTATAATTAGTCAATTTGATTCACTGTCTCGTCTGCCCTACGCTACTGGGTAAGTGATACATGGCTTGTACAAACAAACGTACATGTCCAAGGTCTGTGTGATCATCAAATGATGTGTAGTTATGTGTTTTTAGCATGCTCATGTTCTATCAGCATGTTGTGATGTGCTGAACATGCAGTTAGATGTTCAGAGCGATGTTCCTTTTTAGCGCTAGCCTACTAGCAGCTGTTTTGCGTATTTTGATTCGGAGCGCGTTTCTCCGGTATTTGGTTTGAGATGTACCAACATTCAAATAAGCATATCTTCTTCAACTATTTTCAGATTTCAATGTATGACACCCTTATTTAAAAGCTTCTGCACTTTCATAATTTGGAAAAAACTGAAAAATGACCATGCCCTACTCCAGGACTTTTTAACCAGACCCTGTCACATCTCGTGAGCTTAGAATGATAAGGTTCTATCTCCGTTTAGAATGATAAGGTTCTATCTCCGTTTAGAATGATAAGGTTCTATCTCCGTTTAGAATGATAAGGTTCTATCTCCGTTTAGGGTAGTTCAGAGATATTGAGCGTCAACGTTTTTACATTCCATTATGTGTCGTCTATATGTACAGTATAGTATAGTGGATAGTGTACATAGCCTTTATTTATGTAAACCAGCTCCTTCCCTTCTTGTGTTTTTTTTTTCTTCTTTTTTTTTTCTTTTCTTTCCTAGCACCAGGGG
>NC_137685.1:4307390-4309890 GCF_963989245.1 Nansenia antarctica | reverse complement strand
GCGAAATTAAATTTAAAAAACTGTTTTGGGAATGTTTTGTTTTTCTAGTTATTTCCTGTCTTTTTGCTGTTGATGTCACATGGAATCGAAGAGAGGAAGATATTTTGTAACATTTCCGTCTCTGATGTAGTAGCGATGCCAGTTGCCCCCCCACCCTGCTAGAATTGCTGGTTAATAAATTCAAGTACAAAACCAAGGCTCAGATTAACGAGCTTCATAGCTTGTCACTGGATTACGGACTAGGAACATGTGTTTATCATATCTCTCTATTTCTGCCCAGTAACATTCTAAAGTCGAAAGTCAGATTATATTATAACATCTCCTATGTTAACTGTAAAAAAAGACAAAAAAGACAAAAAAAGAAGGACCATAAAATGTTAAAACATGGCTCTGGTTGTGTTGTGTTGTGTTTATGTCTTGGGTACACTCACTCTCTCTTGTCTCTAACCCTTCTTCTTTAACCCTTCTGCCCTTGTATATCGGTCTTTCTTCCAGGTCCTCGAAAAGTAAAGATTTGAGGAACATTTTGAGATTTCGAAGCTCGTGACATTAGAATTATAAGGTCAAAATTGTAAAAACATTTTTTTTTTTTACATAATCTGATCCATTAGGTGTTTATTAATGCCTGTGTGGTGTTATTTTTTAAAATGTTGAATTTATTTAGTTAGTAATTAATAAAATACAAAGGTTCCATCTCACAAAACATAATGGAATGTAAAAACGTTGACGCTCAATATCTCTGCACTGCCCTAAACGGAGATAGAACCTTATAATTCTAAGCTCACGAGCTCTAACGTATTAGTTACGCAATTAGAACGTTTTACGTTTTTTGTTTCCCCCTACAGGCCTCACTACCACTACTCAATGCTCATAACCCTCTCTCTCCCTCTCTCTCTCTCTCTATCACCCTCTTTCTCCTGCTATCTGTCTCCATCTCTGCATCCCCCCTACACTACTATCTCTATCCCCCTGCCCCCTTCAATTGTCTTTTACTCTATTGCTCTGTTCTGTGTGCTGGGTCAGCGTCCCGTGGGGTCCAGGTCCGTACGGCTGCTCTTCTCAGGGTGAGAGGCCCTTCAGACGGGCTGCTTTGTGAGCTATGATAAATCTATTTGAGCTGGTGCATTTCCAGGGCTGAGCCGTGGGGCCAAAGGGAGCTGGGGACAGCAGGACTAGTGGCAGCTCCACTCTCTCATTACGGAGGCCTGGAAAGCGCTGGTCCCTCTCTCTCCTCTCTCCCGGGACGACTGACATGTATTTTTAGGCCCTACCGTATGTGCTCACTCTCTCTCTCACAACCTCCAATGGTCCACTTAAGGTACACACACAGATATACACACAACTGGCACCGTTCTCATGCATTTCCGCCCCCGACACACACACACACACACCTATGCATGCACACACACACACACACACACACCCACACACCTATGCGTACACACACACACACACACACACTCATACTCTCACACACTCACACACTCACACACTCACACACTCACACTCACACTCACACACACTCACACACTCTCACACACACACACACACACACTCACACTCTCACACACACACACACACACACACACACACACACACACACACACACACACACTCATACTCTCACACACTCACACACTCACACACTCACACACTCACACACTCACACACTCTCACACACACACACACACACACACACACTCACACACTCACACACACACACACACACACACACACACACACACACACACACAGCTGGTGTGTTGGTGCAGAATTAAGCCAGAGGATGGCTCTGTTTCCCACCCTCTCTCTCTCTCTCTCTCTCTCTCTCTCTCTCTCTCTCTCTCTCTCTCTCTCTCTCTCTCTCTCTCTCTCTCTCTCCCTCTCTCCCTCTCTCTCCCCTGCTCCTCTCCGAAGGTTTCGTGCAGAGTAGATGAGCTTGGCGCCTGGGTCCATCCTACACGGCTCTCTGCAGCAGAATCAATATTTGAGGACGATTTGCACAGCGCTGCTCCCTGGTGGCCTGAGCCTGCCGCTGCAGCTCCAGTCAGGCCTGGTAGAGGGGGGAGATCAGACCTGCCCATCTGTCACAGGCTCACAGCCCATCTCAGTACACCAAGATTTTGTGAGCTTAGAATCATAAGGTTCTATCTCCATTTTTGTCAAAATTGAGTTTTTTACATAATCTGATCCATTAGGTGTTTATTAATGCCTGTGTGGTGTTATTTTTTAAATGTTTACATTTTTGAGTTAGTAATTAATAAAATACAAAGGTTCCATCTCACAAAACATAATGGAATGTAAAAACTTTGACGCTCAATGTCTCTGAACTGCCCTAAACGGAGATAGAACCTTAACATTCTAAACGGAGATAGAACCTTATCATTCTAAACGGAGATAGAACCTTATCATTCTAAACGGAGATATAACCTTATCATTCTAAACGGAGATAGAACCTTATCATTCTAAACGGAGATAGAACCTTATCATTCTAAACGGA
>NC_137685.1:4277390-4294890 GCF_963989245.1 Nansenia antarctica | reverse complement strand
GTAAAAACTGTGCCAAAAAACTTAGCCCAGCGTGAATAACGACGGTATCACTTCGACGGGGAGGTTTTAAATGGATGATAAACATTAAACCGGCTACTTGTGTCATCGCTTTTGCGATTAAATAAAACCTTGCCGTCACCAAACAAATGGTAGTATGAAGTATTTCAGAGAGATATGTAGCGTTAGCAAACAGTCCTTTTCCAATGGAGTCATTCATGTTGAGAGGAGCTGAGTGGCATTCCCTAATCTTAAATAGGTAGGAGTAATTAACTTTGGAATGTGAATGCTGCCATTTTTATTTGTCTGCCTGTTAATTTGTTAATCCTACGGGAGAAATGTGATGTTTAATTGATAGTTGTATTCTTGGCATTTACGCCATAGAAATACAACAGCACGGTCGGGGGACACACAAAGCTTAAAGTGTCCACAGGGGAGGTCTCTCACTCTGTCCTTACTACTGCATATCTTTTCTATGACGATACACACACTCCACCACTTTCCCATGACTATACTGTAACTGTACACACACTCTACAACTACAGTGAGTCACATATCAACATGTGAGAGACTTGTCTTTGAGGTAAACCCGTATACAGTATACGGAGAATATGTGCTCCTCGTCTAATGGAAGCAGTGTCTAACATACCCTCGATATTGCTTGTTTGTAGCGGTCCCTTTGATGTACTGTGCCCATCAAATGAAACACAGAAAAAAACGCCCTGTGAAAACATTGCTCTGTGTATTGCTCTTGTATAACCTTCCCTGTGCATAGACTTATCCTGCTGTCTGTCTCGTCCTGCGGTTTGTTGCGGCTGTGAGTGACTGTGCTGTAGATTGGGGCCAGGGTCTGGCTCAGGTATTTACTCTAAGTCACGGGACACATCTCTGTGTGTGCCCTGGGTAAATGTTAGAGCTGTGGCCATGCTTGACTGATGCTGCCGGCTCTCAGACTAGAGTAAATATTCCCCTGGTGAGGTTCCCTTAGCCAAGCCTTGCCAGCCAGCCTGTACACAGACAGACAGACAGACAGGACACTCACAGCTCTATTATACCTGGCAGAGTGCGGCAAACTAGACAGCTCAGCTTAGCCATTCGTATTTACACATACCTCAGGCCGCGCGCGGTCCGTGGCTCGAGACGGTAGGAAGGAAGTTGAAAGTCAGGGCTCTCAGGGCGCACAGCGTAAGCTGACCACTCGGCTGCTTTTATTTATTTTATTATTTTTTACATTTATTTATTTTATTTAACCAGTTGACCTCATTGAGATAAGGAATCTCTTTTTCAAAGGGGACCTGTGGCCAACAGGGGCAGCACAAGGACACAATCACACATTCAATACACAGATAATAAGATAAGATAAGAAGAATAAGAAGAATAAGAAATAAGAAATTAAAAGCAGGTTTGGGCGGGCACAGATACTGAATTAAATGCAATGACAATGTTCAATACTTTCACCTTCTAAGTCCTTTAAGATCGTTATGAAAGCATCGTAACTTATTAGTTCTTTTAATTGTAAGTCTTTCTGGAGAGTATTCCAGGCAGAGGGGGCAGCGTACTTAAACGCTTTTTTGCCCATCTCAGTACGAGCACGTGGAACATGCAGTTGTAAAGTGTCCTGTGAGCGGAGGCTGTAATGTTCATGGCTTCTGAGGAGGTATATAGTGTCATTTAACGCTTATAGCTTATAGCGTAATTTAACCATTAGGCCCTCCCAGAACTCAGCGTTAACAATGTAAAGACCCTCAGGCCCCTTGGTGTTTAAAATGTAAGGTCACCACTAGGCCCCCCCCCAGTGCTTACGATGTGAGGGCCCACAGACCCCTTACGAGGTCTTTTTTTCACCTCCCCATCAATCGGGTGTGGCCTTTGTGCCTCGTCTCCACCAAAGTCATTACACTGACTTATCAGAAACCTTTTGTCAGTTGTTCAGCCAATAAAAAAAAGTGTTCAACCAATGAAAAGTTCTGAAATGTTGAACCACAAACATTGGAATAGTGGTGTGTCCAAAAGTAAAGCCAAAAAAAATGAAAAATGGAGGCAAGAGAGGCAGTTTTGTTCCAAAGTGTTCCACTCGTTGCCAACTTCTTTCAGAAACGCCTCTGATAGCAATAAGGATGACAGCAGCATTATTGGCTGGGAGGAAGGAACTAGCACTAGTTCAGTTTCCAGTAATGTTGTCACTGACCCAGGGCCATCCTTTGTTGACAAACCCTCAACAGCTAATGGTATACAAAAACGATCATTTCCACCTCAGGAGCAGTTGGGCAGTTTATAAGAATCCAATCAGAAACCAAGCCCTTCCTGGTGCTATGACCCCTGACCACGCATTATGGCAAAGCACTTCCAGTGACATTGTTAATTGAGTGCTTATTGAAAGAGGAGCAGTCCCCCCCCTTCCAAAACCGCAGTGAAAAATACCCAGCTTCAGTCCGAGAGAGAGTGCTTGGTGGAAAGACTTTCAAGAAGTTTCAACAATGAACTTCTGAACTGTTTATTGCCAAATGGGCAGAAGGTTTCTAGACAGTGGCTACTGTACTCACCCTCGCTGTGTGTTTTGCACGCAAACTGTTCTCCAGCAAGATCGGTGGCTTTAGTCTGGGGTAGGGGTGGGCATCGATGATCGATGATCGATTAATTGATCGATAAGGTCTTGGTCGATCACAAAATATTTTGCTCGATAATCGTTTTTTTTTTTATATTTTTTTTTTTTATAATAATAATAATAATAATGGAAATTAGTTTGTCCACGTTATGTGTGAGAAATGAACTTTGCATTTGCCTTCGCATTGAATTTCGCAACGCAGTACGGCATGACGGAAGTTCCCGTACGTTAGTGTAACCTGACCTCCGGTCAGCGCCATGGCACAGCTCCTCGGGGAGCAATACGCAGCAGGCGCTGCTGCTGACAAGTTTGCACCTTTCTGAGGGAGCCTTCTGCGGGCCTGAACTGCGACCCAACTAGGGATGGACGGTTTTTCGGTTATACCGAAAACCGGGGTTTATAAAAATAGAAACGGTTTTTTATCAAAACCGTCTGAAACCGTTTTTTTTTTTTTTTAATGAAAAAAAAACCTTATTGATTAATCGATAATTGATCGTTAATTCGTTACGATGATCGAACAAAAAATGTTGATCGTTTGCCCACCCCTAGTGCCTGGAAGCACTCGATTCTTCCAGGCAGTGACACATTGCCAGGTTGAGCAGACATTTTCCCTTTTAGGAAGAATAAAACATTTGCTGCGGAGTAACATGTGCCAAACACCACTCAGCTCATTTTCACTTATGTCAATAGAGTCAGACCTTGTCAGACAGCAAGATTTTGACGATCTAGAGGATGATTTTGAACCATGTCCAGTAACAAGCCGGTCGTGATGATGTTGGTCGAGAGCTGTAAATGGACTGACTTATATAGTGCCCTTATTCCAAAGCGCTTTACAATGGCCTCTCATTCACCCATTCACACACATGCAAGGCGCCGGCCCGCTCACTGGGAGCAATTTGGGGGTTCAGTGTCTTGCCCAAGGACACCACCACGACATGTGGCCAGCCGGGGCTCGAACCGCCAATCTTGTCATCATTAGATTGCCGGCTACCTCCTGCGCCACAGCCGCCCCGTGGGTCACAGCAACAAGGCAGGTGTCGGTCGGTTAAGATCTCCTCTGGTCAGACCGCGGCCCAAAGTAACTGTCTCGTTTCCTTTTCCGTCTCCAATTCTGGGGTGTGTTTGGTAAATTAGTTCAGGGAGGGAGGAAGTGATTGGGATTGGCAACAGCTGTCCAAGTCAATTAAGTCTGTGTCACTGCAGAATTACAACATAACAGCGAAGCCAAAAACCAATAGTACCTAATTGAATGGCAAGGCACTGTTCCTTGCAATTCAATTTCACACGTGAGCATGTAAGGGGTAAAATAATTGTAATCAATCATACAGAACAGCACACACGATTTGAAGGCACTCCTAAATAAGGCATGATAGTAAATCACAAAAATATGATAGACCTGCGGATGATAATCACGGCAACTACTGTATAAGGCAGAATGGAAGTCTCTAGAAGCAGTGAGTCGGTATCACTTCCGACATACGCTTCTCACTTCTAACCATCACAGATGGCTTCATTTCAAACGTCAAAAGCATCGCCACTTCTAAAGACAAAAAACCTGGCAGCGTTTCCATCAGAATAGTTGTGAGCGGGCAACATACATGACATACTGGTACGTGACAAGTGAGTAACTGTGTCTTGTCTGCAGATGTTCTGCTAATTAGCAGCATCTAAAATAGTAAGCAGCAGTGTGCAAATGCCCCCCCTCCACCCTAAGGAACCCCACCAGGAGTGCCCAGGGACCTTGGACGGCTGCTGGCTATCACCCCCCGCCCCCCCCCCCACCCCCCACCCCTCCAAACACACACACATCGTACACACAGACATACACACTAGCAGAGTACACACAACCAAGGGCAAAACTTTGGTTTGGGAAGTGGGGGGGGACACTACATACTTTTTGAAAGTAAAATGCATCAATTTGGTGCACTTTGAGGGCAGAATTAAGAGGCTAGATCTATGAAGAACTACACACATCACTCTGTTGACAAGCATAAATGGTTGTGCTATAAGCAGCAGGCACATCAAAAGACGAAGCTTAATAATAAACACATTCGTAAAATACAGATTTCAGAAAGCTCTGAAATCAGTTAATTTACGGACACCGGTCAGTTAAAACAGTCTTTACAAACTAACTGTAAACATGCTGGACACCAACAGTAACATTACCATCATTTAGGTGGCAGCCAACAATTTTACGTTATCGTGTTAAAAAGTGGGGGGGGGACAGAATCTAGGTTTTGAAAAGTGGGGGGGGGACATGTCCCCCCTGTCCCTAGTGGAGATTACGCCCCTGCACACGACGTCACGATGGCCCATAGCCTCATTCCCCTCCTCCCCACATGCCCAGGTCTGGCTGTGACCCAGTGGTGTAGTCTACGTGATACGCAGGACTACGCCGTATACCCACGAGGAAAGGCCAAGGATTTCTATATACCCACTTAAAAATGTGTGAGGATACGTAACGGCGTTTTGTGACAGAACTTTCACACTTTCATTCATAAAATTCACCCCTGTCTGTGTTACAAAGCACTTGAATTGTGGACCATTGAGACTGACTATAGCGTCATATACCATCAACGGGGGGAGATGCGACATGAAATATGTCAAAATGCAGCACTATCATGCACAGATCAGCCTTATAACATTTCATTTATATATATATATATAACGTTAGAGAGGGAGCGCAGATTTATTTTTATGGCGTTCCGAAATGAACGATATGAGGCTGGGAGGGAAAAATCACAGTATACCCACTAGAAAAAGCTAGACTACACCGCTGCTGTGACCCTGTCGACCCCTCCACCTGGGAGATTAAACACTGGGCCTGGAGTGATCTGGGAGTACTGTGGGTTTTAGAGGCTGGAGGAGTAGAGCCTAGAGATTTTTTAGGGGGGGGTGAGTTTATGTGCCTGCTCGCCTGTCTATAGGGGATGCCGCCGCAAAGCCATCGGATACAGGGAAATCAATCTCAGGTCACCACAGAGGGATTTCATACTGTTTGTTATTACATAATGTTGAACCCCCCAGCTTCCTCTCTCCCTCCATCCCTGCCTTTGATTTAACATCACTAGGGAGGGACCGACGGGGATTCCATTGAACAGTCAACACTGTCCACCACCAGAGAGATATACAGGGACAGTGTGGGCCACCCCCATGCATCGATAAAGCTGTTATGCTTTAAGCTCTGAGCTGATCTGCAGTGTTGAGACCTGAGTTGAATGATCTTTGCAGAGCTCTGGCTGGCTGGTGCTGTGCCCCTAGAGTGAAGCCTATCCTTGTCCCAGCAGTCCACGGGCTGAGTAAGCACTGATTAATGCCCTCCACTTGTCTGACTCGACAGAGCTGCTAGGCCCTGGCTGCCTCTATTCTTATTCTTACGTCTTGCTCAGACCTGTGGAATTGTCCTATTATAACTTTTCCTATTATAAACGGCGGCTGTGGCGGAGAAGGTAGAGCCGCCGTCTAATGATCGCAAGGTTGGCAGATCGGCGGTTCGAGCCCCGGCTGGCCACATGTCGAAGTGTCCTTGGGCAAGACACTGAACCCCAAATTGCTCCCAGTGAGCGGGCCGGCACCTTGCATGGCAGCTTGCCGCCATTGGTGTGTGAATGTGTGTGTGAATGGGTGAATGAGAGGCCGTTGTAAAGCCCTAAAGGCGCTATATAAGTGCAGTCCATTATAACCAGTATGCACACTCCATTCAAGCGAACAATTATTCCACTCGAAACATGTATTGCTTTGTGTTGAGAGCCCCATATAGTAATAATGATTTATTGTGAATTAATTAAACTCATCTAACAATCTGCTCACTATGACAATCACACCACCTACCTACCGGTCTTCTGTGATCTCCTTTAATCACCCCCCACCCCTAGATTAAGGGCAGGAAAGACTTACTTACTTACTTGTTCTCTCTAAATCCACAGTAGTCATGTTTTATTAATGTCATATGCTCTCGGGTTGGTCTTCCTCTCAGCTGACTTAGCGGGTCATCCCTTTCCTTGTCACAAATCAAATTAGCTCTGCCGGCGATTAATCATCAGCCTGTGAGAGAGCGCGCGCTGACACCTCATTCATTCTCTTAATTAGATCTCTTATTAGGTGTCGGAATCATCCCCTCTAATTACGCCTTTCTGATGCTTACACTTTCAACCTGCGCTGTGTAAATGATTTCTACAAAGCAAGGTTTTTTAAATGGATTATTATTTCATATAAGTGAGTGTGATTAATGTGTTTAAGTAACAGGGGGAAGGAATTCGACAATCCCATGTAAGCATTCAGTCGAAACTATTTCCTTTGGTGGTAATTAAGTCACGGATAGATTTGAAGGTTGTGTTATGGTAAGTGGGCACATCTTACATTATATTACCTAGTTGTTGCTATTATTGAATGAATAACGGAATGACATAATTAATGACTAAATTAATTAATGAATGAACACAAGTTAATGTATGAATGAACAAACTAATCGTTACTCAATACGTTTGTGCATTTTGTGCATCAGTAACTTTGTAACACATAGGCCTACTGGAAAGCGCCACAGCTTTTAGACATTGCGTTATGACTCAGCTAAAGGGTCAACACAGTCTGTGTGAGGTGTTGGATGGGGTCAGAAAGCGACTGTATGCTGTTGCTGTCATTGTTTGTTGTTTGGAAAGGCAATAGTAGAGGTGCTGAAATGAGAAAGAGAGATTATATGGCCGACTGCACACACCCAGCCTATGATTGGTGGGCTGAAGACTTCACAGTATAATCAATGTTTCAGTTGGCTTGGTCCTTTACTAAGTTGCTATGACCAGAAAGTTATAAAAGTTTCACTTTGAGGTGTTTGGGGGGGGGGAAATGTGATGCCAGTAAGAAGTAAGTCTGATGGTACAAGCTGTCTATTGCATTTAATTGGGTGGAAACCCTCATCTTGCTCCAATGAACTTAATTTTCAGTCGAGACATTTACGTTGGTTTAATCATGTTTAATGAAAATGGTAGTACAATAATTTACAGTAATTGATTGGCTCCGCTCTGTGTAGCTCCCTGCCTGAACTCAAACTTCATAAACTACAAAATAACATAAACAGGGGAGCCCATACTATCACCCCCCCCCCCCCCCCCCCTGTAGGTAGGTAGGTACGTACAGAGTGACCAATAGGGTGGAGGCTGGGGTGGGGGGTGGGACGACCCATAAGTAAACTCTCATATCCAGTGACAAAATAACTGTTTAACCGTGGTGGAGTGTACTCTGCTCTTTTAAACCTTGAACTTGAGACATTTGATGATTGAGGGTCCTGCCCGAACTTATGTAAACTTAATTTCGGTCACGGCACTTACATTGGTTTAATCACGTTGAATAAAAATGGTACAGTAGTACATTTAAGGTCGGCTTAATTGAATGGCTCTGCTCTGTATAGCATCCTGCGTGAAATAAAAATCCAATATAACATAAGCATGCAGAGCCCATACTATCAAAC
The DNA here is from genome assembly GCF_963989245.1 of Nansenia antarctica. NCBI lineage: Eukaryota > Metazoa > Chordata > Actinopteri > Argentiniformes > Microstomatidae > Nansenia > Nansenia antarctica. The sequence continues at coordinate 4,286,824 of NC_137685.1, read as the reverse complement.
CCCAACAAAACAGAACCATCCAAACACCAAGCAACTGAGTGACCTATGTGTGTCACCAAAACCCTCCCGGTGTCCCCCTGCACCTTGGTGAATTTCTCTAGGATACTGTTTTCACTGAGGAAGGTTTTACGCTGATTTAAAAACACTTGTTAAAGTATTTAGCTCATGAAGGGTAGGTTAGATATATGTCTGTAATTACTAAGGATAGTAGTATCTAGATTCAACATTTTAAGTGAGAGGAGGGACATTTATAATCTAGGGTTTATCATGTAGCCTGGAAGCTCATGACCTTTGCAACATTAATTGCTTCATCGTCTGTGAAAGCTACATGACAGTTTGGATCGTAACACAAAGAGACAATATAGAGCAGCATGTCAAAAAGATGTATCACAAATTTAATCATGCTGTATGCTGTCAAAGGTTTGGACACACATTCTCATTCAACGGTTTTCTTTATTTGTATTATTTTCTACATTGTAAATACTGAATCCTGAAGACATCCCAACTATGAAAGAACACATATGGAATTATGTAGTAAACTTAAAAAGTGTTAAAAAACCATAATATGTTTTATATTTTAGATTATTCAAAGTAGCCACCTTTAGGTTTGATGACAGCTTTGGGGGTCAACCCTATGTTCCCACATTTTAAAGATTTTTTTCCCCCAATCAAAAGTAGGCCCTATGTTCCCACAGCCCAGTTCTGTTCCCACATGTAATCACACTGTAAAGGCAGGAATCTCTGTAGGCCCACTGTATGTCTTGGCGGTCTGCTTGCATGGGTTAGGGTTAGTAAATTGTTATGGTGTATTGATCTAAAAGCTCAATAATGCGGTGGGTCCACCAGACCCGCAGACATTGGCTGAGTAACAAAAACACACTATGGGAACATAGACATGCTTGGTGTGTGTGTGTGTGTCAGTGGAAAAGGAAACTGTGAACAGCGCCCAACATTCTCTCCTCTAAAATACGTGGGAGAAAACCACTAAAAAGGCAAAAGGTGGCTACTACTTGTCGCTTTCAAAACCCTGGACAGGGCTCGGGCTGTATATTGATATATACGTAGCTCCGTTAATTAGCCTAGCCTAAATGTTAATGTGGCTTTTCTAGTGTGTTATAGCCTCTGCTCTGATGGTGTTTATTTGAGATTTAAAGAAATACAATTGATAAAACTTGATAAAACGTTCCTACCATTTAACAATGTGCTGCATGCTTTCAATTTTTATAAAGCATGCAAGTTATTGAAGTCTCATCTTTTTACTTTGTTGCACTATAGGCAACCTCAATGTAATGTTCTGTGTGGTGCCAAGCGCTGAAGCGTATGAAGTTGTGGGGAGCAATGGCGCGTTCTGGCCTGCAGGTGGAGTCAGACTGTGGTGGAGGGTGGATGACGGGGCTGATTGCGAACAGGTGTCAGCAATCAGGCTCATCATCCAGCTGGTCTTTTTACAATGTTCTCAGGGTGAAACATTTTAGTATTGTAATGGAATTATTTGAGTCGTCTAAATACAAAATAGAAGAAGGTATCCTGGTTTCTTCAAATGTATAGAAAGGGTATTTAAATGTCTTTTGCAAAAGGAGAACAGTTCACAAGCAAGGACAGTGAAACGTCTTCAGAAAAGTCCAAGGCACAGAGCCTAGATTTGTACTATGTACAGGTAACAGTAAAGTAACGCCCTTAAGTAAAGTACACGCGTTTGTAGAGACACATAGGTGGAAAAGGTCTGGCTTTGGAGTGTTTGGCTTGGGGAAACACAAAGGCCCAGAACTGCTTTCGATTTCTCTGTCTGGTCTAGGCGAAAAGAAAGCAATGAGGTATTTGTCTGTTGTCTAGCCAATGTCAAGTTTCTAGTAGAGAAAACTGGTTTTCATTGTCTATCAGGTTGGGGTCGCTAAGTGGGTTAATTCCTGCCTAGACAGTCTGACTGATAGTCACAACAGTAACAATGACAAAATGTTTACCAGACGAATAAATTCCCCTACAGTATTGAGAGTCAATTTGAGATAAATGTGCTTGCCCACACACAGCTATTAAACATATCTTATATGGGATGGAAAACTAACAACAAAGCAAGAAACAGACAAACAAACAAACAAACAGCAATTATGCCTCTAAATGTCCACTGTTACATTACTGTTGTATCATTCCTTTTATATTGTGAGGAGACAATAATGATTCCGCTTTTTTTTCTTTTAATATTTCTAACATACATACAATAGTTCAAACACTCAATGGGCCCCTGGCATTTCATTCAACTCACCACAAGAAATAAATATAATACATATATAATAATATAAATAAAATGGATCTTTCAATTTCTGCAACCACAAGGGAGACAGAATGTTTTTCTTTCAGCAACTGTAAACGGGGAGCAATCGAAGCAGGAACACCAACGTAATCCTCTCACACTTTGATTCGTATTGATCTGCATAGCTAACATGCCAAACAAGCGTGCTATAAATAAGTCAACTTGATTCATATCAGTACCAATACTCAAAACAATTGTTTGATGTTTTTGTGTGTGTCAAAAAGGCTGAAATGGTTTCCATTGAAGAACTTTTGATCAAAACACTGACAAAACCATTTGGGATTTTTTTGTATGGATTTTTTCTCATGAAACATCTTAAGATGACATCTTTGTTCAGTCACTATCCATCTCTCTCTGCTTCTCTGACATCCATTCATCGGATCATTCAACTTCAAGGTGTTCTGTCTGAAAGGTTATTTATGCTGCAGTGTTTGAAAGAGACTCAATGTCACCCGTCTTTTCTCATGAAATTGTGACACAACATAGGCCTGCACAATGCACAATTTTATCACAAAAAGAGTTGTACAGTCATTGCCATTTCCATGATAAAGACCAGGGAAAGTGACATGTGACTATCCCTTCAGAAGAGAGAATTAGCAATGCGTATAATATCCTTTCAGAACTGAACATGCTGACTCAACAGGTCAGTGGGCAGCACATATTCCATTATTTATTATTATGGGGCGGCTGTGGCGCAGGAGGTAGAGTCGCCGTCTAATGATCACAAGGTTGGCAGATCAGCCGCTCGAGCCCCGGCTGGCCACATGTCGAAGTGTCCTTGGGCAAGACACTGAACCCCAAAATGGGGGGGGGGGATACTGGGGGATACTGAGAGTCATATTGTCATGTGTGTGTGTGTGGGGGGGGGGCAATAGTTCAGCGGGGTTATGTGTGTGTTGTGTGGGGGGGGGATTGTTTATCATAGTGACAGCTCTGTGGAACAATCTGTTCTGTAGCCTGCTGGTACAGGACCTGAGGATCCTGTACCTCCTGAGTCTCTTTGAAGGTAGGGGGTCAGACAGTCTGTGGTTGGGGTGGGAGGTGTCCTTGATGATGTTTGTCGCCCTCCGTCGACACCGGGTTGCCTGGAGGGACTCATCTGTCAGATGATCAAAATTAGCAAAAGGTGTGTGGTGTGTATGTTAGATGTGAGGTCACAGAGTGAATTTACCTTACCTAGAACACGATGTATGTGTGTGTCTTTATGTGTTCTATTAGTGTCAGTAATGTTCATTGTAGAGTAGTTGTAGAGCACTAAGCGCTGGGCACAATAGCGTATTTGAGTGTGTTGTTGCAGCAGCAATGGTGATGGTAATGATAAAGCTGAGCTGGGAGGCAGGACACAATTATTATTCCCAAGGATACAATTATTATTCCCAATTCTACCCCCGTCCAATAAGCTGCTTTGCTCACCGTAGTATGCACATTAACATATACAAGGGCATGCTGGGATCGGTGAAGGACAGAGGCCTTGGGCCAGGAGGAGAGAGTCCCACCCTGGAGGGCCAGACGTGCCTCATTTGGATTCAACACTGTTGTGTTGTTGAGGCAGGTGAAATCTAAATCATTTACACTCTCCTCACTGCCTGGAATTTACATATACACAGCCTATGTATACTCTAAAGTACTCTATGCAATATATTGCTATACAAACTGATCATTTCGCTACTGGTGTTGGCAAAATAGTGGTTAGGAACTACAATCATGTGCTATTTACACTGAATGTGTACCCACAGTGCATAATATGTATGACTATTGTGACAACCCTCTCATGAGACACCAGGGGAATATGCACACAGCAGAGCTAGAGAGAGATGAGGAGACAGAGGGTTTCTTTAGCCTTATCGGCATAGTTATTCCTATCTTTAAGAGAGGAGGGGCTCTGCCCACTCAAAGGAACGACACTGGCGTAATGTTCAACTCAAAAGGATATATAAGGGCCTCTTCACCGGAGGGGCTCGCCGGCTGGCGTCAGGGTAGATCGGTTGATCCGGGATCGTAGGACGGGGTCTCTCAAGACCGCCCGTCTCTCAATCTCTCGAGCTCGCCTCTCCCGGGCTCTCCGCTCTGATCAAAACGACAGTCGTTATTATATTTCTGGATTTAAAATAGTTGCCGGCTCTCAAAGCGGCTCTCACCCGTCTGCGAGTCGTGCTGGTCGTCTCTCTCCCGCCGTCGGTTTGTAGGCGTCCTTTATCTGGGACTCCCCCGGCCCGCACAGCTGTCCTGCATCCGCTTGATGAGCCCGCGGTTGCCGCTGCGTTGATTGGCGGACGCAGTTCAGCTGTGCGAGCGGATAATTCGGTTGTTAAGTCGTGACGTGTTTCCGGGTCCAACGTTGGCTGAGGCGCTCTCTTCGAAATGCCGCAGTAATAATAATAATTCATTATATTTGTATAGCGATTTTCCGAGGCACACTGACAAATATGGGAAAAACTGGAAAGTGCTGTGTCCCTTGTTGTATGAATAGATCCCAGTCTAAAAAACGATTGAACTGTCATTCTACCGCTGTAGTACACTGGTACTCTGGTGCAGGGAATTTCTGGTTTGGACCCGGAAATTGCTAAACGTCACGTTTGACGTCAGACTTAACAACCAAATAGCGCCCTCTGACCACTCAGGGGTCCGGGGTGCTTTCCCTGGTGCTGAACCCCCGGCTCAGGGGTGGTGGTGGTGAGAGGGATGTCACAATATACTGTATATACATACAGTACAGGCCAAAAGTTTGGACACACCTTCTCATTCAATGTGTTTCCTTTATTTTCATGACTATTTACATTGTAGATTCTCACTGAAGGCATCAAAACTATGAATGAACACATGTGGAATGATGTACTACTACAAAAAAGTGTGAAATAACTCTAAATATGTCTTATATTTTAGATTCCTCAAAGTAGCCACCCTTTGCTTTTTTGTTGTTAATACAATATATATTTGTTGTTGTTAATAAAATATATAATAATATTAAATATATATACATATTATTATTAACACATATTATATTAAATATTATTATTATATATTGTATTAACAACAAAAAAGCAAAGGGTGGCTACTTTGAGGAATCTAAAATATAAGACATATTTAGAGTTATTTCACACTTTATTGTTAAATACATAATTCCTATGTGTTCATTCATAGTGTTGATGCCTTCAGTGAGAATCTACAATGTACCAAATAGTCATGAAAATAAAGGAAACGCATTGAATGAGAAGGTGTGTCCAAACTTTTGGCCTGTACTGTATATATAGTCTATGTATCTGCTTGTCAAATAAAACCGTCACAGCTACCCTCACAGCCACAGCAGCTGCATTGCAAATCACAAATAGCCTAATGATAAGGGCAAAACAATAGCTTCTGTAACAGGAACAAAATAGTGTGTATTTGGCAGGTACAATGGAATGCCGACATTTATTGGGTATGCTCCGAAAATCAATTTCTATGTATTCCCATGACAGTTCCAGGGGTATGACTGTCCAGAGAATTTCTATTTTGTATTACCTTCTTCACCTTATTTTTCCCAAGCTATCATGCCCAAATAGAATGGTGTCTGTGTGTCTCAAGGCGATAGCCATTGATTCACATTGGATGTGAGATGCTGAGAAGCACGATGGATTATATTTGTCAGGCCACACACCGAGGAGACCTGCACAACTGCACATAGACAAGGATTATTATTATTACAGCCAGACTGAGTGGAAAATATGGCTTTTGGTTTTTATTATTTATAACAAAAAGAATCCCTTATTATTAGTTGTGTCTTTATCAAAGCAAAACCTCCTTATTTTGTCAATTCCATCCAGTTAGATGTACTGTACATACCTTTGAAAATAACCACGGACTTTCATAACACCGTGACACAAATCTGAGCCATGGAAAGCTAAAGAGCTAAGTGCTAGCATTAGCTTGTTAAACAAAAAGGCATAGCTGAGAACTCTGATGTCATAATGGAGGCCCGAGCCATTTCCAACCTAACTGAACAAGAAGTGAAATGTGAAGATGAGCTTATAATACAATATCCACCTGAGATACAGGGTATTAAAACCAAGAAGATCTACAAAGAGAAGATTTTTTCAAGAGAGCACCCAGAGAGTCTTTTCTCTGACTACTATAGTGAACCAGAGGAGAGAAGGGTGAGGTGTAACCTCATTTCTTACACCCTCTACCCTACCGCCTCGCACACTGCCTTTTGTGCTGCTTTCAAATTGACAAGACTGAGGGGAGTCAGCCGTGGAAGACAAGTCATCATTGACTTGCATGATGAGAGGAAATTCTCCATCAACCATCTACCACAATGGCACGGTATTGATACAGGGCCCAGCGAGCTACCTGACAGAGTTCCACTCTCAAGTTTTCCAACTTTTAAACAACAAGCTGAGAACTTCAAGTCAGAACCAGAGATAGAGACCCACCAGGGGCCTAAACCTGCCTCCACCACGTCTCCTGAATGTCTCTCCCCTGACTTCAACACACTGGAGGTTGATGCCCTGAGAGACAACCTCACTCAGCTAGACAGGAACCGTCTGTCTTTTACAACAGAAACAAAGAGCCAGTCTCAGCCAGCCCAGCAGCCTGATCGCAGCCCAACTCAAATAACTCGCCCAACTAAAATGTTTTGCTGTGAGACAGGTTGAGGAGACAAACCGTTCTCTGTGCTTGGCCCTGAGAGAGGTTGAAGAGTCCAACCTAGCCCTGCGCACAGAACTGAAGAGACAGACAGAGACTCCAGACAGTTCAGGAGTGAGGAGCACAGCACCATCCTGGAGAGACAGCTGGAGGAGATGAGTTCAAGCCTGCTCCTCAGACACCCCAGCAAAGACTCACACACACACACTGCCAAACACAACTCTCCTAACCATCACACAACCGTCTCCCCTGGCAATGTCTGCCACATAGACACCCCTCACTCCACTGAGATACACTCCGAGATACACTCCACATCAAATACTGATAGTCTCACAACAGAACATACCGGAACCACAGAGGAACCAGAATGGAGCTAGGAGCTGGAGGCGGTTTTGAACGCAGATCCCAGAACCCAGACGCAGATCTGGACGTGAAGAAAGACTTGTACCCCTGTGTCGCCCTACCATCCCCAAGTGAAGCAGCGGCTGACTGGTCCCCACGAGGCCTCCTGTCCAAAGCCAGCATCTGTGCCTGTGACACAGTGGAAGAAGGTTCAGTGGCAGACAAGCAGGAAAACGCGACCACCTACCTACCCACGTCACCACCAGAGCTCAGCCTTTCCAACCGCTTCACAGCCCCTAAGTCTCTCATCATCTCAGAGACCACATCCACTGTCTTGCCCCTCCCCTGCCCCGCCCCATCCTCACCACCACTATAGTGATTTATCACTCTCCCACCCCTCACTTGGACACACTGCAGTGCAACTGTTTCCCCAGAGCCCATGTCTTGGACATCGACATGAAACTGCCATCAGTACTGTCAAACTTTTCAAAGCTTTGAGTACCATCGTCACACATGTTGTCACAAATGACACCTCACTGCAACACAGCGGTCTGATGTCCTGAAAGAACATGACAAGACTCTCTTAAAGAACCTCCAGGCGACTCTGAAAAACATTGTCATATCCGGCATATCCGGTAAGTGGAGACGTTTTTGCTCTCTCAACAAATGGCTGAGAGAGCTATGTATGTCAAAAGGGATCCTTTTCATTCATAATTTGGATTTATTCTGGGAGAGACCAGGATAAAGCGTGATGGTTTACATCCCAATTACAGATTATTATCAGGAAACATAGAAAATGATATGGCTCTATGACTAGGCCTGTCTCCCTCAGAACCAACATGTGACTCTGGACAATTTAACTTTGCACTTTGTAATATTAGATAACTATCATCAGATACTATCAGAAAATTATTTTATTATTATTATTATTATTATTATTATTATTACGTTTTATACATTTTTTATTTAGGTTGCTTTTCAAATCCTGGATTTCAGCCATTCTTGATGGAGATAATCTGCTTTGGGACAATTATCTCTTGTGAATGGTTATAGAACTAGGAATTCCTTTAGGAATGTGTTGTGATTGCAATATCGCCATACATGGAGATAATCTCCTATGGGGCAATCATCTCGTGTAAATGATTATGCAGCTTGGAGGTCTTTTAGGAATCTGTTGCAATGAATATTGCAATATGAAAAGATCAAATCAGCATTCTAAAACCATTCTATGGAATGTGTCTATATAATGTATGGGGCGCAGGAGGTAGAGTCGGAGGTAGAGCCGCCGTCTAATGATTGCAAGGTTGGCAGATCGGCGGTTGGAGCCCCGGCTGGCAACATGTCGAAGTGTCCTTGGGCAAGACACTGAACCCCAAATTGCTCCCAGTGAGCGGGCCGGCGCCTTGCACGGTAGCTTGCCGCCATTGGTGTGTGAATGTGTGTGTGAATGGGTGAATGAGAGGCCGTTGTAAAGCGCTTTGGATAAAGGCGCTATATAAGTGCAGTCCATTTATGTATGTAGATTCCTAAATGAACCGAATAGGCTCATACATTTTTAAAAGGAGGTCAAGCTATCTTTAAAATCATTCAAATATTTATAGCACAGAGACAATGTATCCAAATCTTCTTCCCGCGAGAGTTTGATCCGTGGATCTTTATGCCCAATACTTCTGCAGCAAGAGCGTCATTTATAGCAGGTACAGTGTTGTTGAGAGCTGTTTATGGTCATTGTGTACACCTGCCTTTAAATAGAGGTTTCACTACAGCAGTCTTAAAGGCAGTAGGAAACATAATTGTTTCCAATGAGGTATTAATTATCTTAAAAATAGATTGAGCAAACTATTATATACAGTATTTTCTTGGGGGACTGGATCCAGAGCATGTTGCATGTAGTTTGGGTGGAGACAATCATAGGCTGGGCCTTTCCCCGAACAGGTCAGAGTTGTTGACTACTAAAGCGCCAAAAGGAAACCCCTAAAGAGGCACAGTAACCTTGTAATAGGCGTGAAGCGAGAACAGTCTAGACTCCAGACCATCTCTCAGGAGCACCCCTCTGCTGGGTAGGAAGGGGCCCAGAGATGATGATCTGTTTTCCAGTGTTCAACAGGATAGTTAAACAAGCTTTTTTGCTGCTCCAAAGCGCTTTACAACGGCCTCT
>NC_137685.1:4259890-4272390 GCF_963989245.1 Nansenia antarctica | reverse complement strand
ATGAAGAATCGTGTATTCATTTGGATAGGCCTGTGTGCGTGTGCGTGTGTGTGTGTGTGTGTGTGTGTGTGTGTGCGTGTGTGTGTGTGTGTGTGCGTGTGCATGCCCAGAAGTAATTTTGGTTCTGTCCAACAATACTGTTCTTGTGTTGTTGATCGCTTGTTTACTCAGGCGACGAACAGTGGCATCATGCTCGTTCACAACGTTGTTACACTGTTTGGAACTGCTTGAAAGGTTGCTTATACAAGAGAAAAACACAGTGTCTAGGGGTAAAAAAAGATCCATGTACAAAATTGAGACCGATGGAGGAAAAGGAGACAGGCAAATTCAGTATAGAAAACCCTTTTAATTCTGATAAGGCTGCATGTATATCTAATGGGGGTACTGCATGTCTGTCCAGTGGTGTGGCTATTACTTTCTGAATTTCTCGTTCAACTTATACTCAAGGAGCTCTCTCAGAGCCCCAGTGTGAAAGCTACCCACAACAAGCATCGTCACATCCACAACCATTTTCAATAGCAGACACAGAGAACAGAACAATGGAATAGAACGTTGGACTCTTTGATAATGGGCCCAGTTTGCACAGTTGTTCTTCTAGTTTAGCACACGAAAGAGGACTGGGTTTGCTGCTGTTGCAGTTGGTTTCTTTTAGTGAGTCAGTCCTGTACAGTGTTGTTGTCGTCTTTTACCGAAACTACTAGAATGATTCCGGGCTTTTCAAAGCACATCACTGAATGGTGAACAAGACCAATACTTTTTTTTTAATGAAACCATTAGGCCTTTTTTTTCCAGAGAGATCTCAACGCAAAAACACACTGCAAACAGTCCTATACTGTACACTGTGAGAGGAGATTCAACCACATTTTGAATAGGAATTCATTATACTCTAATAAATCGGGGACATTATCGTAGAATTCCATCAGATTTCGATCTCCCCAACGTTGTCTTTTTATATGTACTGTATTTATATAGTATGTTTTATATACACAAAGTATCTTACGTACAAAGGAAAAGCGCCCATGGATCACATAGAGCATGCCGACAGATAAAAGTCAAACTGACATGTCAATCGTAGACGGGGACGACGCGGTGTAGGCCTCTGGGGTTCGACCCCGTGACCTCTCTGAGAGTGTCTGTTTAATCAGCACTGTGTTTCTTGTTCTTGTTCCTGAGGACATCGAGGGAGTGTTGTGTGGGCAGGGAGGGAGGAGGCCAGGGTCGCTACAGATCCACAGCATGCAGCCCAGGTTCCTCGCAGTTACGACAAAGCTGCCCATGCCCAGAGAGCACTCCAAGATGGACGCCCGCCACAAAGGACGATGACAAAACAGAAATTGATCTCAGTGTAAGTTTCCCCCCAAAATGTGCCTCTGATCCAGTCGGATCCCCGCGGTCGGTGCCAGACTCAGAGAGACTCAGGGAGGATGAAGCCAGTTTACCTTCGTTCAGGAGGCCAAAGTGTCTTTAAATAACATTTGTACAACCTCTAAATAACCCCCTGCTAAGCTGTTTTAGTTTTGAAGGAGGAGAGAGGGAAGAAGAAAAAAAAGTATGTAGGAAATCGGCCATGGTTGTTGTTGTGTGAGGAGAGTCACCAATGTGGGAGCTCGTTGATCAAAAACGTGGGATTAGTCTGGTTTCAAATCCTTGGCATCCGCGCGAGCAAAGCTGTTTTTTATCTGGGAGAAGAATATCCTTTTTGCTTTTACAGGTAATCCAGTCAGTCACTGTTGATGTAATAGTTTTAGTCCGTTCGGAGGAGGAGGAGGAGGAGGGGGAGGGAGGGATCCTGACTCGGAACAGCTTCTGAAGGGAGCTCTTTGTTAGGTTCTGGGATGAATCTGAAAGACAGAGAGGGGGAGAGAGGAGAAGAGAAAACACACACACTTAGATAGAACAAAGGCATGAGGATTAGACCCAGAGGAATTCCACCATTCCACACTTCAAAACAAGAGGAGTACTTTTGAACTGTCGAGCCTTTGTACAGCCCCGTCTTATTGCTAAAAACAGACAGCTTTTGTGAGTGGAAACAACATGGAAACGAGGTTCATTCCTCACCATTGGATATATTGGAGAGCTTTCAGTAACAAAAAACCCAGTGTGTTTACATGGCGTGTATGTGTCTGCTCCGAGTAATGTCACTGTGGCATATTTCTGCCTTTACCTACATCCTCCCTCTCTCTCCTTAAACAGTCTTGTCGTCTTCCTCATACAGAAGCAGCCAATCAGCAGTCTGGATGTCATCCAGTCTGAGCTTAGTAAAAAGGACTTGGTTGGTTCTGCTAAAAAGGGATAGAAGCCCCTACTGTCTCAGCTGTCTTCCTGTGACTTAAGTTCACGGAACCTCTTTCAGTATCTGTCGTGAATCCAGAGAGAGATTTCAATGGTACATTGTGCAGCCTTCAGAAACCTATTGAGTTTGTTGCTTTCGTTCTCAGTGCAGACTCTGATGCTCAATACAGTATACAGGATGCATGATGAATAAGTGTAAAAACTAGTCTTTATGAACCTCTCCGACACCCTTTTTCTCTCTCTGTGGTGTTTCTCAAGGCTGGTGTGTGTGTTTATTATCTCAATGTTAACATCTCACTAGGAACTGACATTTAATCCATTACTGTACAACTATAATAATTAGTCATTCATCCTACTACTACTTTGAATGATTTGGAGCAGTACATTTTGGAGACCTAGGGTGCCCTGTACGTTGTGGAACTAATTAAACTCTGTGGCTCTCTCTCTACCTCTCTCTACCTCTCTCTACCTTCTCTCTACCTCTCTCTACCTTCGCTCTACCTCTCTCTACCTTCTCTCTACCTCTCATTTCCCCCATGTCTCTGCTGGTGGCCTCCAGGTGTGTGCATGTGATTGGGACAGACCCTGAGAGCCTATGGGTGCTGTTCATGACAGGTCTGTGAGGTATATATAAATGGACTGCACTTCATATAGCGCCTTTATCCAAAGAACTTCACAGCGGCCTCTCATTCACCCATTCACACACACATTCACACACCAATGGCGGGCAAGCTACCATGCAAGGCGCCGGCCCGCTCACTGGGAGCAATTTGGGGTTCAATGTCTTGCCCAAGGAGACTTCGACATGTGGCCAGCCGGGGCTCGAACCACTGATCTGCCAACCTTGCGATCATTAGACGGCGGCTCTACCTCCTACGCCACAGCCGCCTCTATATTGCAGAGAGAGAAAGGTCCAGTCTGGGATGAACTGTTCGAGACCTCTCATGACCGCTCATCTATGTGTAAATCCAATGATGGTCCTATTGCAAAGCTGTTTGAGTCATGTTATTCAAGTCGTCTTAATCAAATGCACTACTGTAATGCTAAAGGTGATGATTCAACAGTTTCCGTCTAGAGAGACAGCTCCCACTTTCGTTTCATGTTTGGTGAGATACAGTAGACATTTTTTTAACATTCACCAGCACCACCACCACTGGGGAATAGTGTACCATGATGGATGTCATGTCTTTTCAAAATGTCTGCTTCTCTGTTCGACACTCTATTCTGTTTCATCCCATACCCTTAGAATAGAACCTCTCTTTCTCCTCTGGGCCCTCTTTGTACAGAACTAGCCTATTTTGTTCAAGAGCTAATCCTTTTGACTCAGCTGTCGTGCATTTGCATTTTTAGCATCTGTATCAACCGATACAACGAACGTCAAAATGCCACTCTCTGTTCTAGCAGAGAATGACCTCTAATAGAACAAGGGGGATAAACAGGTTGCCATTACACCTTCTTCTTCCAAAAGAGAGAATCCCGTAGAGGTTTGTTACATGGAATAGAGGAAACCGTATGCAAATGCTTGTCATTTCAGCTGTGCTGAGGTGCCCTCTGTTACTACATCCCCGTCTCTTTAAACGAACATAGCTGCAGGTAGGTAAGGATTGTCGAATGACTTCCTGAGTATCCTTTTTTCTGCTTGGAACTAAGCCGTCTGCATTTTAACTGGCTGCATTAAAATGCAATTTACTCAGACCTCAGTGAGTAAAAAGTGCCAAGGACAATTGCCTTGGTGAATTAATTTCGAGAGCAAACATTCCCTTCCCCTTTCGGTCGATCATTAAGAGCTCTACCAATCCATTTACATCTGTTACAAAAGGACTTCTCTTCAAAAAGACAATGACAATACCCTCTGAAAACAGAAGACTGCAGACAACAAAATACATCAGGATCAATTTAATGTAACATTGACATTGGAGAAGGAGTGAAAGAGTAGAGACAATCACTTTAAATCAACCGTCCATCACACTACTTAATGCTGTCCCGAATGATAACATGACAGAGGTCATAACCAGTCAGAACAACTGATGTCATATTTATCAATTTATGACAGCTGACACTGTCATGACACAATCAATTGTTTTGTTTAGCTGATTATCACTTGCTGGCCAGCTATGTATATTGATCAGTCAGTTGTGACGCATGCCACCTGTCCAACCATTACAATGACAGCATTACACATTAGGACGGAGGTTTCATGCAAAGTGTTACTAAACAAATATAAGTGGGGAAAACACGATTGCTTGATGATGTTTTGTATGTGTTGTTGATTTGATCGATCGCTTACTATGAATATCCTGTTATCAGCTCATGTTGACGGTGATGCATCTAACGACAGGTCATTTTTTGCTCTGAAAAAGGCTCCTAGATGAAAAATGCCCCGCTGCAGTGTGCAATTTGCTTGAAAGGTGCCTCCTGCTCGTCCTAATGTAGAACATGTGACTCTTGAAACAGCAAAAGCACATCATATCTGAATCAGACTTCCAACAAGATTCCTTACTTCAAAGTAAGTAAGTATTGAATATATTGTAAATGTAAACTAGCATCCTTAGGCTTTTTTTAAGATTGTCCTTTTTAATGTTAGACCAGCACCTTGACCCAGGTTAATCTACATTTTACACCGATATGTTCTGGAGTGGGATAAAACTGACCTGGGTTGTGTGCTGAATCAGGTGCTCTCTCAGACGATACAGTTTGACCCCTCACTAAAGGAGACACACTCCACGTAACTATTAACTGAAACCCTGAATCACACCAGCACAGGCTGAGGATGCTTGTAGACACGTAGCCACGTCTAGTGCCCAGCGGATAAAGTCTCATCATGCTTAGTGCACTCATTTGTGACATGGTTTGATGAAAGGGTCCGCATGTCGGGAATTGTGAAACCTCGCAATCGAACCAAACAAGTCTTGTTGTGAAAATAAATGTTTTCCGTTTTTTGGCATAGGACGAAAATTGAAGCGATGAAGAATCCACTCAATATCATAACCAACAGTTCTACATTCACTAAATAACTATAGCTTGTTAGCAAACTTGGGTGGGGGTACTATTTTTTGCATAGCCAAACATATAAGTTTGTTAACTATGTAGTGGGTTACATGGCATAGCCAAACATGTTAGTTTGTTAAGGCAAGTTTATTTGTATAGCACATTTCATACAACAGGGGCAATTCAAAGTGCTTTACATACATTATTTAAAAATACAGCAAGAAGACTAACTATGTAGTAAGTTACATGCCATAGCCAAATGTGTTTGAAAAAAAAAAAAAAAACTGTTTCAACAAGTACAGTACAGTATGTTCATGAAAGGCTATGGAAAGCATGCACGCGTACACTATAGAAGTGTCCACACCTCTGACCTGAAAATTGGGTTACAGAATGACGAGATGAGAGGTTCTGAGAGATGAGACCTTGATGTTATTAAAATGATATTTTATCAACAATAGTGTGTTGGTAACAAATCATTTTAAATGTACTGTATTCTTTTTTTATTACAGCTTTGATGCCCAGATGGGATGGGAAGGGACTACACTGAGGTCCCACTAGATGCATTATGGACTATAGTGATAAATGCATGCACACGGACACAACATTATTATTTACCATTCTATTGTTGTATTGCTCAATTGTATCTTGCCTCATTTTTTCCATTGCCATTTTGTTTTCTCTTGCTGCTGCAATGTCGACTGAAACTGAAGCCATAACAATTTTACTCTCTAGTTAGTATGTATAATGGGATGTAATAAACCTTTGGCACACATGGCAATAAAAAATCATGAATCTTGAATTATTATTATTATTATTATTATTATTATTATTATTAGTAGTAGTAGTAGTAGTAGTAGTAGTAGTAGTAGTAGTAGTAGTAGTGGTAGTAGTAGTAGTAGTAGTAGTAGTAGTAGTAGTAGTAGTAGTAGTAGTAGTAGTAGTAGTAGTAGTAGTAGTAGTAGTAGTAGTAGTAGTAGTAGTAGTAGTAGTAGTAGTAGTAGTAGTAGTATTTCGCAATTTAAACATGTCAGCCCTGCAAGTTTGTTTCCTGGGTGTTAGCTGACAACCCCACTGACAGATGACAGGTAGATAATGACAGGTAGTGTAATGGGGGGAATGGTTGTTGTTCCAACCCATTACATACCTGTGAAATGTGGCTGTGAATACTTTGAGAGTGAATTTGTCTACTTGACGTTGATTTGGGGGTGTGAGTAACATGGCGCGTTCTGGCCTGCAGGTGGAGCCAGACTGTGGTGGAGGGTGAATGAGAGAGAGAGAGAGAGAGAGAGAGAGAGAGAGAGAGAGAGAGAGAGAGAGAGAGAGAGAGAGAGAGAGAATTCCCACGGCAAGCAGATCCCGAAAGGGGGTGTGGAGCAGAGACGGAACGGAGAGCGAGTCCCGAAAGGGAAAACAGCTGGGCGTGACGCGCAGAAGCGGCCCCACGTCAGCATTCGTATTAATCAGACTTTATTATCGAGAACTCTCTCCAGCACGCCGGTGGCGTTGCTGAGCTGTGCAACTTGAGTAAAAACGTGTTCCATACACCGTTCCTCTGTGTCGAACCTCCCTCTGTGCCTAGAGACTCTTACAGGGGGGTATCAACATTCAAATATGCATAAAATATGCATCTTCAACTTGTGTCAGATTTCAATGTGTGACACATCATTTGAAAGCTCACAATCTACCCTTTCGCCGTCTGGAAAATGACATTTCCCAGACTTGCAGACCTTTTCATCAGACCCTGTCACATCTATTCATTCCACTCTTCACTCGCTGATTGTCTGAAGCGTAGCTAGCCACAACCTAACTGTTCCACTGATGATTCTCTTAGACTGGTTGGCTGTACTTGAGCCCTGCAGTTTCAGCTCGACCGTACCGGAAGAGCTTTCCAACCTGTTCCATGAAGACGGCCCTTTGTCTCTTGCTCCGCTGCTAAGGCTGCAGCGAGCCCAAGCTCGTCTAAGGCTTGCAAGGAGTTGAATGATACAGGAGGGTCCTGAAATTTGATAGAGTGCAAAAGTATAAACATTTTTTACTCACTTGGTCAAATGACCCCACCCATGGCTGTTCTAGTGTTAATGATAAAACAATGATAGTTATGCTAACTCCATAATACTAATATTAACTTGTGTTAGTTGGTCATGTGATCTAGTGTGTAGAGTCCATTTTATCATGTCCATAACTGTCTGAAGTTGTACTGGGGGAATAAATGTATGTTGTTAACTTATCCAGTCCTTTCTCTATCCTTCAGTGTTTTTATCCCAATTCTTCAAGGGCAAAGCCTTCTCCGCAACCTCTATGACGGAGGCACACGCCCTTGTCTGTCGTTTTATGAAGGAAGCGCACCGTCTTCCTCCTCCTCTCAGACAGTCTGTCCCCTCCTGGGACCCGTCTCTGGTTCTTGAGGCACTCACTACTGACAGCGTTGAACCCCTTCAGATTCAGTTGATGTCTAATAAGGCTGCATTGTTGTTTGCCCTGGGCAAAGAGTGTGAAGCGTGGCCAAGCGTGTGAGTGACTTGCATACGCTCGGTTCATCCTACCATGTACCAAGTTTGCCCCCGGTGGCACTAAAGGTTATGTTACCGCCTAATGCAGTGTTCATTCCCAAAGTCATCTCAAAGGTGTACCGATGCCCAGCTGCTATACTGCTCCTTTTCCATTCCCCACCATTCTGCTCTCCTGAGCAGGAGCGTATGAACACCCTCTGTCAGGTACGCATGCACGCTGTGTATTTACATGTCCTGGATGCCCGTACCTGAATCGCAGAGGAGTTTAGATGAAACCACGCCCATTTCCGCATATGACGTACACGATGCGTGAGGGAGGCGAGAGGGAGATGTTGATGCTGGATCAGGGTTAGGGTTAGGGTTAGGGTTAGGAAAATGTATGCTAGCTATGGTTAGGGTTAGGGTTACGGCCGGGAACTGCGGTGTCCATAGCAACGCAGCGGGCGACGCGCACGTCATGCGGGAGTGGGCGTGGTTTCGTCTAAACTCCGTTGCGATTCGGGTAGTCGCGTCCAGGATGGTTGTCGTTCAAAGTCTGAACAATCAGTTGTTCATCTGCTTTGCAAACCTTGCCAAGGGAAGAGCTGTGTCTACACAGCGCTTCTCCCATTGGATGGTAGGGGACATCCAATCGTTGTGGATTTCAGCCCCCTTTGGGCGTCCCATCCGTGGGTTGGGTGGTGTTGTGGGCCCTGTTTCAGTGTTGTCTCTGTTTTAGATGTGGCTTCTCCACATACCATTCAAAGGTGTGTTAGCCTGAACGTGACCGTGCCCTCCGTGGCGCACACTGTACCTAAGTGATGCTTTGTGGACTGTGTAATGTAGACGGGATACCAGGTTTCTGATTGGACCAGGCAATCGGGGCATTGAGCGTAGTCCCACAGTGATGGATCAAACCGAGTCGACTGAATGAGAACTAGGGGTTATGTACTGCAGTGTTTCCCAACCCTCTCCTCGGGGCCCCCCACCGCACCACATATTTGATCTGTTCCACCACCAGCACACCTGATTCAACTAATCAAGTACAAAGCAATTATGGTTTGTACTTGATTAGTTGAATCAGGTGTGCTGGTGGTGGAACAGATCAAATATGTGGAGCGGCTGGGACGCCCCGAGGAGAGGGTTGGGAAACACTGATGTACTGTATGTCACCTAGAGTGGTTTACATGAGCCTTTTTAGGCTAGTCACTAGATGGGGCTACGTGCCGACACGCGTCCTCAGCCTGTATTGGAGTGATTGAATACGGTATATAGGTACACACGGTGTGTCCCCCCCCCTGAGAAAGGTGTCTCCCTCATCTTTTTCAGAGAATCAAGGTTACATAGTTAACCCCTAGGTTTGTGCTATGCTTTTAGTCCAGGCCTTAGAGGTGCTATTCTAAAAACACGGGGCCGATTGGCTCGGGCTATTCCTGGCATGAATCTGTCTGATGTCATGTACTGCACATTACAGGTATGCCTGATAGGGTACCAACTGTCATTTTCTGCCTGACTCCTCTCACTATCAGGGACAGGGTAGCCTTTAGATAATTAGAACAAATGAGGCAAGGTGAGGCAGCAGAATGAGCTGAAGAAGAAGACGACTTTGTGATGTTTGATTTCACTTTTTGTCGCTCCCCCATTCCCTCTTTACGTGTGTAATTGTTTGGTGGGGAATAGAAATGGATTGATCTATTTAGCCAGCGGAGCAGGTAATGTGGATCTATGCTGAGGGTGAGTGTTTGGAGGGCCTCGCCAGCTCCCCCTCACTGTGATTTCCTCAAACAAAAGAAGGCCTGTCTGCCTTGTCTGCAGAGACAGTACAGGCAAGAAGGGGTCCCTCTCTGAAAGACATAAAGAAAAACAGACAGAGAGAGAGAGCGTCAGGCACTCGCGTTGGCAGCGTCTTACTTTCATGCCAATATAGAAAATCTAGTCAGACGATGTGTTTATTTGTGTTTGTGTGTTTGTGTGTGTGTGTGTGTGTGTGTGTGTGTGTGTGTGTGCGCCTGATTGAATTTCATTTAAACTTCTCAGAGCAAAATGAAACCCCCTCCAGGTGAAATGAAAAGCGTGAAAAAGCAAAAATCGCTAGTAGGATTTACTGGCTTGTAACTGAACAAACACAGATGAGGCAATGTTCCCTGAATGCAGGGGGAATGATGGACGCTGATTAAAACCCCAAATGCAGAGTTGATGATAAAAGCTTTTATATTCTCTGTTGTGTACGCTGTCCACTGATAGCTGCCTAAACTCCCCTCTGTGAGGCGGATCAGCACATCAAGCAAGCAACCCCTGATAAGGACTTATACAACAAGGGGGTGGAGAGTCTCTGTCTCTCTGTCTCTCTCACCCCCCCCCCCCCCCACACACACACACAGAGAGCAAGGAGCATGTCACAGATTAGTGCATAATGGGATTGGCAGGCTGGTACTGGTACACTGTAATCAAATCCACACAATGCCCAGTAGCAAAACAGGACATGAGACAAAGGAGGGACTGAGAGGGAGAAAGGACTGATCCTGCCATTACATACTGATCCGAAACAGCATGTGGTTAAGGGCTTGACCTGTGTGTGTGTCTGTGCTGTGTATGTGTGTGCAGTGCTACACACAATGAATGTTAGACAGTTTATCTCGAATATTGTAAATAGTATGTTCCGTATTTATTATGTGTATATTCACAGTATGAATTGCATTGAGTAGGAGGTACCGTATGTTTTTTGCCTAATGTTTGCCTACGCCTACCTAATCATGCGTAGCATGTCAACACATACATCATTATTTCTTGATGGAGTATTTAGATTAATGAGTCATGTTATTGAACATGAGTCCATCCCACTCTTATGGTTCTACAGTGAAGAGCACGTCGTGAGCTTAGAATGATAAGGTTCTATCTCCGTTTAGGGCAGTTCAGAGATATTGAGCGTCAAAGTTTTTACATTCCATTATGTTCTGTGAGATGGAACCTTTGTATTTTATGAATTACTAACTCAAAAATGTCAACATTTAAAAAAATAACACCATACAGGCATTAATAAACACCTAATGGATCAGATTATGTAAAAAAAACTAAATTTTGACAAAAATGGAGATAGAACCTTATAATTCTAACGTTACAACGTCGTGTCAGAAAAGAAAGCTGGAGCGAGACTAACCTTTAGAGAAGCAAGAATGCAGCTCAAATTTCTGTAGAAGCTTCCTCTGCGTTTTGCTTCCGGAGCTAAAAAGGTGAGTATGGTTGCTGGGTGTTCTGCAGAGAGAGAGGGTGAAAACAACATGATGTGCATATCTGGAATAAAAACATCTGCAAATCTCTGCTTCTCTTAGCCTAATGCATGAGATCCATTTCATTTAATTTCCATTCCATTACACCTCTTATTACTCTATCAATACTAGTTTCATCGTTTCAGAGTCATCTGAGGAGTATTCAAGATGACAAAATACTTGAAAACAAGTTCCACGTTTTAAGTACTGTTGCATACAGTAAAAAACCTATGCAACTATTTTTTCATTGGCCAAAAGAATGCATTCAGAGATGCATTCTGAAAAAGTTAAAGATTTGTACGTTAGTAGTGTACATTGGAGCTCTTACCTTGATGGGTTGGCAAAAACCGTACCATCCGGTCAACTTCTTTGCTCTTTTTTAGCTGGGCTTGGAACGTATATAACACTGTATAACCAGGCGGAACAACCTTAGAACGCCCTGTGTGGTCTACCCTTCACCGGCTGTTCCCCTCGCTATTATCACATTAGTCTCTCTGCTTCTATTCAAAGTCATGGTCACGAATCGCTAAGAGAAGAGGGGGGGGGGTGCTGCTGGTCTCGGTCTGGGGAGTCAATCAAATGAATACAGATCGGGTGATCAACCTGTCATGGAGTGTTAGATAGCTCGCTTCAGGGACTTTATTCCTTTTGTCATTATTTTCATTTCTTATGTCAGATTCAGACTCCTTTTACACACTGACACGCTGGCACTGGAAATGCACTTGCTCTGAGAGTAAGTTTATCTTTTTGAAGAGTTTTACCCTAAGGCCAAAAACAGAAGACGTTTGTTTTCCGTCTTTGTTTATTTCCAACTACAGGTCTTTGGATAAGACGCTTACTGCCACAGAAGAGAATAAGACATTTCTTGAATCCGATTGCAATACCTGGAGGTTTACAAATGTATGTGTTTGACGTCAAATAACTACTGGTTATTACCTGGCAGAGGTAAATATGAAAGGGAGAGAGTAAGTGCATCAGTGAATGTCGCAACTCATGTCTTGTCTAAATATTCACTTCTTATTATAATGATATTTATAGGATAGACTCAGTTTTAATTATCACCTTTTATCTACAGGTCGTGGATACTGTAAGGAAGGCGTCCTCACCAATTTGCAGTTCATGTGACTTGTTATTTCCATATGTTGTGTGAAAATGTGCCGTAGGTTTTGTGCCTGCTGAGTTGAGTATATTTAGTATGTGTGTGTGTGTGTGTGTGTGTGTGTGTGTGTGTGTGTGTGTGTGTGAGTGTGAGTGCGAGGTCTCACCCTTGTGGTCTTGATTTTGTTCCCTGAGGAGCACATCCATCCAGAGTTATCAGGCAGCGTCTTGCACTCCTCGCCCTCAAGACAAGGCTCCATCTCACACCACCACTTCCCGATAACAATGGATGCTACATGGGGGACAGAGAGACACAGTGAGTGGGTTAGTTCACCTATTACGCATGTACGCACGCACACACACGCCT
>NC_137685.1:4252390-4254890 GCF_963989245.1 Nansenia antarctica | reverse complement strand
CACACACACTTCTACCTCCACCACCTCCCCTCCTCACACCATCCCATCACCATTACCACCACCACCACAAAACTCACACCCTCAGCCTCACTGCAATCCCCCTGGTCTGTTGTCATCCTGGAGAGTGCAGAAGGGGGGGGGGGGACTACTAGGGCAGAACTGTGGTACCAGGTAAATGGACTGACTTATATAGCGCTTTATTCCAAAGTGCTTTACAACGGCCTCTCTTTCACCCATTCACACACCCATTCACACACCATTGGCGACAAGCTACCATGCAAGGCGCCGGCCCGCTCACTGGGAGCAATTTGGGGTTCAGTGTCTTGACACTTCGACATGTGGCCAGCCGGGGCTCGAACCGCCGATCTGCCAACCTTGCGATCATAAGACGCCGGCTCTACCTCCTGCGCCACAGCCGCCACAGCCAGGGACACTGTCAGTCTGTCTGTCTGTCTCTCAGTCAGCATAATACAACAGAAATTAGGGTTCAAATGTGTTAAATGTGTTAAACACACAATATGAAAAGATGAAAAGCACCTTTGTCCGTCAAATCAGCGGTTAGGTCACTGTGATGATGAATCGATTAGCTCTGACACGTCTCCGCCGAGCAGCGGAATGTTCCGGAACATCTCAACAGACGAGGAGAGATAATTGCTGCTGTCTCAGTCGAGTTGTGAGCGCATGTCTGGGGGTTGAATGAATAGTTAATGGTTTTTAACTCAACGACGCGGCCTTGGAAATGCTTGACAGGACTTACTTGAAATTAATCACTCCATAAAATGATGGTTTTCCAATGACTTCGGTGGCCTTAGTGTCTTTTTTTCTCGAGTACGCCCGCTCGAATCGATAGCCTTGAGTCGAGGATCAGGAATGGAAAGCAATTACAGTTTGAATTTCTATGCTCTTTTTCTGCTAGGTGTTAATTTACAGTTTGGAGACCAGGATCGATGTCTCACACTAGATAATGGTAAACTCTCCTGGCTTCCCTGTGACATGCCCCTGGCCCTACAGTGCCCCACTGTCTGGCGGCAATGTCCCTTCAGTATCTTATAGCCAACAACACGCTCTGTCTCTCTCTCTCTCTCTCTCTCTCTCTCTCTCTCTCTCTCTCTCTCTCTCTCTCTCTCTCTCTCTCTATTTTTAATCAATCAATCTCAGCACTCTGCATCTGTCTCTCTGATCCATCACACACTTATTTACCAATCAAACAATCGAGCGACTGCCTTTTTCTCACCCATCTAGTGAAGAAAATACATGCAGACACGCACACACACGCACACACACACTTGGTATAATGAGCTAGTTGATTTAATAAGGCTGATAGGCCAGTCCGTCCTTCTCCAGAGAGACAGAGAGAGAGAGGAGACCCACTGTTGTGTGTGAGTGAGCCTGGCCAGTGTGTATTGGCAGTAATAAGGCTGAGGAAAGGTCAGCGAGGGCTGGAGTAATGAACCCAAGTGTATAATTACCCTGGGAACTGATACTGAGCCCGCAGACCTGAGGTCAGTTTCACAGCCCATTATTCAGTATTAATCTCTGGGTGCCAGGCCAAGGCTTGATTAGCTATTCAGAGTCTAACGTTTAGCTTTTCCCTCACAACATTGTCTGGAGTTTTTTCACTAATGAATCCCCTGGACTGGCAGCCTTAGAATATGTGTGTGTGTGTGTGTGAGATTTTTTTGTCTTGAGGTGGGCTTACATTTGCAAAACGATACCGTTTCTGATGGCAAATGTCTGACACTTTAGCTGTTTTGTGTTTGGAGTGGAGTAGCACAAAGACCCAGGGTTAGAGAGTGCCTTCATTTCTAACCCTCTCGACAACGGCCATTGTTAT
The DNA here is from genome assembly GCF_963989245.1 of Nansenia antarctica. Classification (NCBI taxonomy): domain Eukaryota; kingdom Metazoa; phylum Chordata; class Actinopteri; order Argentiniformes; family Microstomatidae; genus Nansenia; species Nansenia antarctica. Next base: position 4,253,056 of record NC_137685.1, on the reverse strand, counting down.
CGTGAGAATGGCTGGAACAGGAAGTTGAGAAAATGACTCAAGGACGGAAGAACTGTAAGGAGAGTGGAACACTGGTAGAACCCACTAGTCGTGAGTTTAGAATGATAAGGTTCTAGAATCTCCGTTTAGGGCAGTTCAGAGATATTGAGCGTCAACGTTTTTACATTCCATTATGTTCTGTGAGATGGAACCTTTGTATTTTATGAATTACTAACTCAAAAATGTCAACATTTTAAAAAATAACACCACACAGGCATTAATAAACACCTAATGGATCAGATTATGTAAAAAACTCAATTTTGACAAAAATGGAGATAGAACCTTATAATTCTAACGTCACAAGATGACTGGATGACCGCCCCCCTAGTGAGGACCACTTCCTCTCATTATCAGGCCAAAGGAGAAAGGGCCTAATGATGTTTGCCAGGGTAAACAAGTGTATTTGATTTAGATTTTGATTAGGAATACATAGAACTCATTTATGCTACATGACACTAAGTAATGTCCAGAGGATAGCACTTGAAAGCATCACTTAAAACAATTATTTCCAAAGTGGTCCTGGATGGAAACATAAAATGGATAAAACAAAACATCACACAGCATAAAACAGCATAAGAATACAACATAAAAAAACACACATTAAAACACACAACATGGAAACATAAA
>NC_137685.1:4239890-4247390 GCF_963989245.1 Nansenia antarctica | reverse complement strand
TCTAATGATCACAAGGTTGGCAGATCGGCGGTTCGAGCCCCGGCTGGCCACATGTCGAAGTGTCCTTGGGCAAGACACTGAACCCCATAATTGCTCCCAGTGAGCGGGCCGGCCGGCGCCTTGCATGGCAGCTTGCCGCCATTGGTGTGTGAATGTGTGTGTGTGTGAATGGGTGAATGAGAGGCCGTTGTAAAGCGCTTTGGAGCAGCAAAAAAGGCGCTATATAAGTGCAGTCCATTTAACATTTATTTACTTGTTGCTACACATGGGCGTCTGCTAGCTTTCATGGGGGAAGGTTTTGGACCGACTGTACAAGTTAAAAGAACTCAGAACGTTCCTGAGAGGAGAGCATTCTGCATATGCAGAGTTGATTGCAGAGGTGCAATGGTGCGCAAAACTTGTGTACGTGGCCAACATTTTTAAGCATGGAAGGCAAAAAAGAAAATCTGACAAATTGTGTGGCTTCAGATCTAAGCTCACACTCGGGTGCTCCTTTGTGTAACAGGGCAGGCTTGAGAAGTTTCTCTTTTGCAATGAACGTTCAAACAACAGCGTACTTTCTGACCTTATCTCTCAGCATCAGAAAACTCTCGGGAGAGATTCAGTCACTATTTTTCATTGGAATCTTTTGCACAGTTTGACTGTGACTGTGTGTCTGTGACCCTTGGAGTTCATGTGCACTGGAAAGCTCAAAAGAATTGCCACTGCAGGCACAGGAGCAACTGACAGAGATCAGGGAAGATAGCACATCAAAAATGACATTTCAAGACATGGCTTTGGACAGGTTCTGGGTACCATTGGAGAAGGAGTACCCAATAGTCTCAAGTGGCACCATTGCAATTCTGCTACCCTTCTATACGACGTACGCACGGACGCTGCTGTCAGTCAGTATAGAGACTTTGTAACATAAACAAGGCTATAAGCAACAGACGGACAAAATACGAACATTTAGTTAAATGCCATGCTTTGATGTTCGGTAAGTTAATAGTTTTGGTTAGGTAGAAGTGTCTAAACTAATACTTTTAAAAAGTGGGTGGGACTCTCATATAATAGCTGAGACACCCATGTCTGACATATTAAATTGTTTTGTCTCTTACATAAGATGCTATATTTAATTGAGAATACAGCCGCTATTGTTGTCATTTCAAGACATTTGTCAATGAACTCTTGGTGCATAATCATACATAGACAAACAACTTGAACCATGGGACAATAATCTCTAGACAAAATATGAGGGCTTGAAGTAGGAGGTCCTTCAGTTCCATGTTTTCCAGGTTCGGCAGCTGGGCTGTCTATTCCTGTCTGACAAAACAGTCTGCTGAAGGAACTGTATGGCGCTGTACCTCAAGGTTATAGCTCTTGAAAGGTTTCATTCCATGAATTGAATGTTTCCCATCCTGAGCTGCACTGAACATGCATCCTTGGGTTTGAATTAGTCTAGTCTTCCAGTATACACCTCGGTTTCTTTCAGACGATGTAGTTTCACATTGAATTTGTGGATATTTCCATCAGTTTCCAGGCTTCGGGATAATAACTAATTAATATTCAAGAATCTGATCAAGGTGAAATGCGTTGAACAGGGTAGTCTGGCCCGTCATTGTCATTCATAATGAAGAGGTCTCGGTGTCTTTCCTCTGTGAGGCCAGGAGTCACAGCGAATGGCTTTGATCTTGTTTCGTTTGAGGTGAAAGAGACAGAAGAGACTGAAGCTCAATAAATGAGTTCTGAGGGCGTGAAAGAACCTCTCTGTTCTATCTCACTGGGCTTTTGACTTCCTCCTCCTCTCCTCTGTTTCTCAGCAACAACGGCTGCGTCACTCGGTTGATTATTTCCCTCAGTTTGGCATCTCAGGTGTCAGCCTGGAGCTCCCCAAAGTTTAGTTTTTTTCTTATTTATTTACCCAAGCTGCCCTGGTCAATGCCATCTGCAATGTGTTAGGCCCAGGGGTTTTAAGGGACCTCTTGGTCATACTCTGCTATCCCAACATCCTTTGCAGCCCTGCCCCTAATGTTAGCCTGAGTGTGTATTGTATTCCTATCTAAACTTTTCTTATCTATCACTTCAAGAGAGAAGGGTGATGACAATGATAGGGTATATTTACTTATCTTAAATCTACACATCGCTAGTCAACTAACACAGCTTGTTTTGTGTTGTGATTCTCAACAACGTTGAAACGTAGTTCCGTGTTTCAAAAGAAAAGTCTGAACATTTTGATTGGTTGCCGACATGCGGACCAAAAGACTAGAACGTGTCTGAATTCAGAGCAAGCAGAAATACTGTATGTGTCAACTAGATATGGAAATGGTGAAATGAATATGAATATTTATATTCATATGAAAAAATAACAACATCATTTATAATAAAACAAGGTGTTCTTACCGTCCACACAGGAGGGTTTGTTACGCGTCGTCCCGGCGACTTTCCCTGGTAGACAGGAGCACTTGACGGTCTGGGAGCGCTCCTCGATGCGGTTCTTATTGCAGCACCGGTGGGCTGCGATGACCTCACACGTGCCTCCTTCTGAGGACAGACAGAGACAGAGGGACATGGTGAGTTTAGAATGATAAGGTTATTAACCTAGAATGATAAGGTTCTATCTCCGTTTAGGGCAGTTCAGAGATATTGAGCGTCAAAGTTTTTACATTCCATTATGTTTTGTGAGATGGAACCTTTGTGTTTTATGAATTACTAACTCAAACATGTCAACATTTTAAAGATAACACCACACAGGCATTAATAAACACCTAATGGATCAGATTATGTAAAAAACTCAATTTTGACCAAAAATGGAGATAGAACCTTATTATTCTAACGTCACGACATGTCTCTGTTATGATTGAGTTCACACACTTATGTAATGTGTGTAAATTAGGACTGAAGTCGGTACAGGTCTGGTGAAATGTAGAGGTTAACATAAATTCAAATATCTAATTAAATATAAACAGAGATAATACAACGCAAAAACTGTGCTTCTTTCAATTTGGTATCCAGATTATTTTGGTAATAATAAATATTTGCTACAGATAGTTTTGATTTTCCTGCTTTCTGTAACACGCTACGATTTGACAAGAGAGTGGCTGTACTGCCACGAGAAGTCAATACGGCAATCAAAACACTGATGGGGAGCTTATTACTTCTAAACACTATCACACCACAATCCCTGACTGATTTGTCAAGGCCATTATATGCCGTAATAAGTGAAAATGTCATGTGTAACTCCTTGTCTAATTAACACATGAGCTCATATTATAGTGTATTGGTACAAAGCTTGGGAAAGCGACTCATTACACACATTACATACAATTATTACGCTCTCCTTGTCACTAGAGAGGGCTATGCTCTGCAAATGGCCCATTGACGCATTTAGATTATCTCATCTAAATAGCTGTCATTCGGGGTGTTTCTGCTCTCCATATCAAACACGTGATGATCAAGAACTCAATGAGATGGACAAATCTTGTCTTTATATGTCTCCTGCTGCATCCCTGAGCTCTGCATAAAAGGTCTGCGACATGCAGTGCGACCGTGACACATACGGTGCTAATATGATCCAGTGTCTTTGACACTCCTGGGGGGGTTCCCCAATAAAGTCCTGAAGGCAGAGAACAATTATGGTCCCCTTAGTCTCATTACGACTCAAACTGGGTCTCAACCCGGCCTGGACGGTTCTACATTCACAACGACTCTCCAGCAAGCAAAAGGTGACATCACTCAGAGAGGGACAACAGCACAATGGACCCCATTCTGACAAAAACATTTTGGTGAGAGAAAGGAGAAATAGAGCCAACAGCCATTGTGGCGGGTCAAACATAACAATGGGGAGGATCGTCGCCCGAGGGAGCAGCGAGGTGATGGAGCTGAGGGACGACGTCCTAGAAATGGAGAGGAAAGGAGCTGAGTGAGCAGGGGAGGACCGAGAGAGAGAGAGAGAGAGAGATAGAAAGAGAAGCAGAAAAAAAAGAGAGAGAGAGAGGGAAGGGTACCTGCCAGTGCCCTGGCCGGGGCAGGTTGAGTAATGAGAGAGCCAGTGGAAGTGCCCCCTTCACACAATTATAAAGCGCTGGGCTAATGCAGCCAGCGGAGCTGCGGGAGAAAGGCCCTCCATCACCGCTCTCCCCTTTCCTCTCGCCCCAGGAAAAACTCTTTATCTTCCCCTGACAGCCGCCACCACAGACAACCAACCAACCGCCATCCAACAATTAAACTGGAGCTCATCCGAGGACACCGACCAAGAGGAGGGGTGGACGGACAGTTCTTTATTTTTTTACATTCTTTCCTTTTTTTTCTGAGTGGAGTAGTCCCACTCATATTTATTTTTGTTCATTTTATTGACAGATACAGTATAGATTATGACAGGAAGGATGGGTGAGAGAGAGAGGAGGGATGACATGCAGGATATGTCCCCGGCCGGAATCGAACTGGGGACCCTGCGGTTACATGGTGAACGCTGCTTTTTCCTTTCGGTGATTTTTCAGTGCGAAGATTAGTGTTTTAAAAGATGGTGGGTGTACCGTGGACGAAATCGCTCAGCAGCCAAAAAAACTGAGGTAGCTAGAGAGAGAGTGGTGTGTTTTTCTTGAGGGGTTGGTTTCGTGTAAAATGTTCGAAACACTTGGGTCATGAATTACAGAGCTAAGCTCTCAATGGCCCTGGACAAGTTTGGTAACACCTTTCTGCTAACATTTTCATCAACGTCTGAAAGGCCGCCCAGGCAACCCACTGGCAGTGGTGGAGACTGAGATTAAAAGGAATGCATTTGTAGTCATGTCGGACAGCTCTGTCCTGCAGTATTAATGTCACTCTCAGAAAGCTTAGTTGTTGATATATTGGGGCAGAAGGCGGCAGAAAACAAACCATAAAAGTGAGGAAGAAAAAATCCTTTGAGTGCGCTATATTTAAACCCCCCAAAACACAAGATGTTGGTCTTATTGAATATTTTACTAGTAGTTTTTCCTGCCTGGAGATATGCTTTCAAGCCTGTGGTGGGGCCAGACCTCACACAATTCCCACTTACATGTCGAGTCGACCGAGAGCATATGAATTGCACCTCCTGTTGGCCTCTGTACAGATTTGGCTTGTCGGAAAACTACAGTAGTCAGACCAGACTCTTAAATTCTGATGGAAAGGGGGCGCTTAGGTGGCGTAGCGGGTTAAGTGTTGACCATGTAACCACAAGGTTACCATGACATATCCTGCATGTCATCCCTCCTCTCTCTCTCACCCATCCTTCCTGTCTAAATCTCTACTGTATCTGTCAATAAAATGAAAAATATGAGTGGGACTGCCCCACTCAGAAAAAATAACTTAAAGGAAATGCAGTGGGTTTTTTGTCTCAATTTGAGTGCACGCATTTGTGGCAGTGTTCCATACACTACAGGATGTGTGTGTGTGTGTGTAGGTGTGTTACCTATCGTCGACCCTGGGGTGAGGTACTGTATGCCATTCATTGTCCAGCCATCAGCCAGGTGGACATTAGGCCGACCCTCACTGTACCATCTGGTCACAAGAGAAGAGCAGTATAATGGGCTCCTAGTCACACCAGGGGGGCCAGCGGAAAGCAGTTTAGAGGTCAAATGGCCACTTGGACTACATTACACCAGTCAGGTACACTACATCTGGGCGTTTGGACCAGGTCTGCAAGGGGTAAATACAGTACTTGTCCATTAACACTGTGTGTGTGTGTGTGTGTGTGTGTGTGTGTGTGTGTGTGTGTGTGTAAGTGACGTGAGTGGGTTTGATGGATGGACCGTTCACCGGCTGTCAGGCAGCTGAAAGGGTTAAACACAACTGATAAGACGGAGTGGGTAGTTCTGCTCCCTACCCCCTGGTGAAGGTATGGTGAAGGGCATCGATGAGTGCATCGACTGGTCATTTTTCTCCTCCGAGCCCCAGTGACAGCAGCCATTAGATGACTGGATGAGGTGATTATGTGTAAGGAAATCAATGCTTCATTGTTTTCAGTCAGACCCAACGGCCAATTAAAACTCCTCTAATGAGAGGACGACGCGGCCATATGAAGGAATAGGTGGGCTGAGGAATGGCTGCCGAGAGCTATCCTCACCTAGCATATCTCACCTTAGGGATTCTCATCATTATCACAAAGCACACAGGGATAGGTTTGAAAGCTATGTGTAAACAGTGTCTGCATGTGCTGTGTGCAGACAATGTCAAACATGCTGACATGCAGAAATGTACAGTACATTCAAATACTGTATGCACATACGTACTTGAAGCATACAGTAGCTTTTTGGTCATTTACGCGACTTGAGAATTGCCGAAATGCAGACCTATCTTGTCTCCCCACTAAATCTGGCAGATTTTGACAGGGAGACAATTGCAGAGTTTGTTTATATTATTGCAGCAGAGACAACAGAATGCCCCCAACTCTCCTAATTAACGGCAGTCTTCTCTATGTAATTTATGTCCTGACTGATATGTGTTGACACAGAAATCCCTCCCTCCCTCTTTCACTCTCTCTCTCTCCTACAGTACAGTGGCCATTATGCTGTAACATTATTGCTGACCAACAACAGACACCACAGCAGTGTTAATTTTGGCAGGCTTTTTAGTCACTTAGTCTTTGGTGTTGAAGATGAAGATGCACACCAGTTCTAGTCACACCAAGTCACCTCCATTTTTCTTAGTTCCAGTCCAGTTCCATTTGATGAAAACTGAAAACATTCCAGTGCAGTTTCAGTCCACAAAAACCCCAAAAACATTTTAGTCTAGCCGTAGTCAGCGACGAAAACTCGACTAAAATGTTTTGGAGTTTTTGTGGACTCAACTGGAACTGGTTTGGAACTAAGACAAATGGAGGTGACTTGGTGTGACTTTTTTTTTAAGTTATTTTTTCTGAGTGGGGCAGTCTCACTCATATTTTTCATTTTATTGATAGTTACAGTGAAGAATTAGACAGGAAGGATCGGTGAGAGAGAGAGGAGGGATGACATGCAGGATATGTCCCCGGCCGGAATCGAACCGGGGACCCTGCGGTTACATGGTTGACACTTAACCCGCTACGCCACCTAAGCGCCCCACTGGTGTGCATCTTCATCTAAACACCAAAGACTAAGTGACTAAAAAGCCTGACAAAGTTAACACTGCACCACAGCCAGGAGAGCACAGCCTAAACCACTCAAGGGTTGTGTGTATGATGACAGAGCAGCACTGTTGCCTCTGCATATTGGAGGGGTTGGTTTGTTTTGTCAGACGCCGTGGCAAATCGTTCTCTTCCCTCCTCCTTTACACCAATCCTGGATCCCTGCACTGGCTACCAGTCTCTCAGAGAATTGAATTTGTGAGCTTAGAATTATAAGGTTCTATCTCCGTTTAGGGTAGTTCAGAGATATTGAGCGTAAAAAAAATGGAGATAGAACCTTATAATTCTAACGTCACGAATTCAAAATCCTCCTAATTACATACAAATCACAAAATGGTCTTGGGACCAAAACACATATCAGATCTCCTCCCACTCTATATTCCCGCAAGGCCCCTAAGGTC
>NC_137685.1:4229890-4234890 GCF_963989245.1 Nansenia antarctica | reverse complement strand
TTGTCGACACTAAAACCAGATAATACCAGTATGGTAAGTTGATACCAGAGCCATATGTACGGTAATACAGTATGGGTAATATGTACGCCTACCTGGGTTAGGTACTGTAGCTTAGTCCTCTTAAATAGGATGTGTGGTGTAGAGATGTACAGATGTGCAGTAAGGTGTGAGGCATTATTGTACAGTGCTGCCTCTACAGCCACTCAGCCAAATGACTCTGTTGGTTCCAATGACCTCTCATGGTTAGGCTCAGAAAGAGAATGCCCAGATCACACACAATGCATTATCTTAATATGCATAATTCATCAATAGCCACTTATCGGCGTGAAATTATAGATGCATGCTAAAAAAAATCCCAGAGTGATGTATGGAGAAAGGGCACTCTACTGGGTGAATAATCTGCCCACTTTCTATTAAGGCAGCGCGTCGGGGACTTGCATGATTTTGCATAACATTGCCTCATTTGCTATGGGAGTTAATAAGCGCCCACATCTCACTCTGCCACTTATTTGCATGTTTTAATGTTGTCTTAAAACATTGAATGGTGCTGGCTGGGTCCCAGTACCGATCTGCTAATTCAGCACTGCTATTCTGGCATGTGTCCTCCACACACGCGCACGCACACGCACGCACACACACGCACACACACACACACACGCACACACACACACACACGCACACACGCATACGCACACAAACACACACACACACATCTGGGTCAGTGTGAAGAAAACGACCCTGCTTTGTCATGTATTGTGGGTAATTAGTTGGGACAGTCACGCTTGTGGAGTGGTTTTTACAGGGTAATGATTTTTCCTCCAGGGAATGCGATGTTGATAAACTCTGAAACCACAGTCAAGCCCTCTCTTGACCCTTGTACACAGTTCGTTAGCTCGTGTTTTGAGTAAGGAGGGGTGCGATGATGACAACACCCACTGGAAGAGGAACTATCAAGTGTCTGTCCTGACTGCTGAAGAGCTTTTTCTCAAGAATGTGATTTCAGGGTTAGCAACTTTCAAATACTCATGTCGTCTTCGATTTGTTTCCGATTTCAATGTATGACACATAATTTGAAAGCTTACAATCTGTAGTTTAAGCACATGTAAACAACTGAAAAATGCCTTCTGGTTGCTCATTTCACCAGACTGTGTCACATATGCATGCAGGGGGCACCACCGACACACACGTGTGTGCAGGGACAGGCTAGCAGACAGGAAGTCATTTGGGGTCCCTCCTCTGTAAAGATTGTAAATATCTGAACTTGTTGAATAAACACCACCAAAACCGCCGCACTGGACAATTAACTTGCAACCATGGTACTAAACACAACGCAGCAACAACAGACATTCGTACAAACACCAACCGCCAACAGGAGCATTTGAAGTGTCTTGGTTTGGAGAGTGTGTGTGTCACCTGTGTTGTGGCTTCCACACTACGCCATCTATTCGCTACATCCGTGTATGGGTACACAAGTTTATTTTTTTACATAAAACACTTTTTCCACCACTGTATTCTCTCCTTAGGTTGAATGTCACTGCTTGACATACACAAATAGTTTCTTTTTAAAATAATTATTGGCTTTCAGAACCCCATTGCAAAAGTATTTGTTAGATGATAATTGTATGGCAGAATATTGATAGATTTTCTCAAAGTGCGACTTTCATATGGTGATCAATCTGGTTAACAGAAAAAGGGAGGGAAATCAATGCACTAAACGGACAGTTTCTCATCGACAATGCAGAGCAACGGAGACAGATGTAGCAAACCAGGGGAGCCAAACATTGTGTTGTATGAAAAGGTACGTTATGAAAACTGACAGGATGGGCTGTTGTATTGTATTCTTCTCCAATAATTGAAGGCAGTTTTTGTTGTTGTTCTCAGATAGACTGAGAAGAATCACAACATATACCTTATGTAACATTTGTAACACAGATACTGTATCTACCTACCTACCTTCACCGTATTACAGAGGAGCACTGTATCACAACATACATGTAATATATATGCTTACATGTAAACTACTTGTGTTGATGTATTGAATCTACTTTACTTTTACATCTGGACCCCCACCAATCCGGCTTCAAGGCTGGGCACTCCAGTGAGACTGCTCTCCTTGCTGTCACGGAGGCCCTCCACTCTGCTCAAGCTTCCTCCCTCTCCTCTGTTCTCATCCTCCTTGGAAAGCCTGCCCTCTCCAAGACTTCTCCATCACAGTGGAGAACTCTACTGTAACCCCCTCCCAGACAGCCAAGAACCTTGGAGTGATCCTGGACAACCGCCTATCCTGTGCGGAGAACATCGCAGCGACAGCACGCTCCTGCAGATTCTTCCTTTACAACATCAGAAGGATACGACCATTCCTCACCAGAGAAGCAGCGCAACTCTTGACCCAGTCACTGGTCATCTCCTGCCTTGATTACTGCAATGTACTCCTGGCCGGGCTCCCCGCCTCCGCCATCAGACCTCTGCAGCTCATCCAGAACGCTGCTGCCCATCTGGTGTTCAACCTCCCCAAATGTTCTCATGTCACCCCTCTCCTTCGTACCCTTCACTGGCTCCTGATAACAGCTCGCATCAGATTCAAGACCCTGGTGCTTGCCTACCAGGCTGCCTACCTGCAGGCAATGGTCACCCCCCAAACTTCAGCCCGTTCACTCCGCTCCTCCACCTCTGCTGGCCGACTGGCCCCACCACCTCTACACCAACACGGCAGTTGCGCTGCCCGATCACGTCTCTTCGCTACACTGGCTCCCCGCTGGTGGAATGAGCTTCCCACGGCTGTCATAACTGCAGAGTCTCTCCCCATCTTCTGCCGGAGACTGAAGACCCATCTCTTCAGGTTACACCTTAACTGCTCCTCTTGAGACATCTACTACCCCCAGCACTGCGTCTCCTGAGACACCTGCCTCCTACCTACCTATACTGTGTCTCCTAAGAGTTGTACTTGCCCCCCTTGTACTGTTTCTCTAAATAAATAAATATATATATTTCTTTCTTCTTCTATCACGACGACTGCCAATGGCCCCTGGCCTGAGCTAGATGACTTTTCCTGCTACGACAGGTGAATCGATGATTCACTTGCTTAGTCAAATGTATCGATTGTAAGTCGCTTTGGAACAAGGCGTCTGCTAAATGCCAAAAATGGAATATGAAACTTCGCGTGAGCCTCGCTCATACAATTCCTAGATACAAGCACAGCATTTACAAACCTTTTACACTGGCCTGGGCAAAGAAGAGGGTGTTATTTCAACACCCCCGGCCGTCACTGTCATGATAACATCTTGTCATAACAACAGGTTGTGTGACTGGCAGTCGGGGACAGCTCTATTCATTACTGCACGTAAGTCTAGCAGATAGCTTTCAGTGAGGACCGTTCGATGCAGAGGGAGAGTTGAAAACACAGTGTACAATAGAATACACAGTAGATTCACAGACACATTAGAAGTTATGAGGATGATTCATTGTAAACATGATTGACTAGTTTGTCATTAACACACCCATTCCTCCTAAATGATGCTAGCTCAATTTCCCAATGTTGTCATTGCTGTTAATCAATAGATGTATTTTTTATTTTTTTTATTTAGGTTTGACGGAAAGTCTACGACTAATGTTTTCCTCTAAGAACTTCATTCATTCACTTCATGGCTTCCATATAGGCTAACTGTACTTGTATGTTCCTGCCTACGGTTAGACCTGTAACAATTATGAAATAATAGTCTAATGGCGATTATTTGACGTGATCGCAGTTTTTTCTATTTTTTTATGTTTCAGTTCATATTCATGGTCCTACTTTCTGAAAATTTGAATTGTTACAGGCCTACCTAAGGTGCATCTTTTTCACAGTCAATGTGTTTCCACAGTCATTTGATTGTATTCAGAGCTGTGCAAGATCAGTAGCTCATCAACTGTGCAGAAAGTCTCTCCTGAATAAAATTAATCTGTCATTTCTGATATGTCTGTGTTCTATGTGCTCATGTTATCTGTTGCTTGTTGTTTCTGTGTTTTCCCTTTTTCCCATATTGTCAGCGTCTTTGAGCCTCGGAAAAGCGCTTTATAAATCTAATGAATTATTATTATTATGTCTGTTCTACAGTTAATTCAAAGAAACTATCTTCAACTTCACAAGAAAATATTTGTCATTTTGACAAGAACTGTCTATTAATTACAAAGATAATAATCACTTTGGGGCTTGAACGCCCTTGCTTGAATTGAAGGTCAAGGACATCCCGAGACAGATTGCAGGAGACTCGATCATTAGTGAGATAGAATAGAGCGCGTTCCAAAACCATCTGAAGAACATATTCATACGAGTTGAATGCGCCGTCTTGTCTATAAACCTCTCTAACTTACAGAAGAAGAAAAACTATTGAGTAGCAGTATACCTTGTAAACCGTACGAGGTAAATTATAGCCCTCACCCAGGACAGTTCATATGAGGGTGAGTGTATAGATGAAATGGGAACCTCTTCAGTCTCTTCATCAGTCTCGGCTGCAGACACCTATAAATTTCATCTGTGCCATCAGGGTGGACTGTGAAATCCTGTGGCTGCAGATCAAAGTGTGACTGGATTCAGTGTGCATACTAATGCTGAAGCCATGCATGTCCTGCACCCATGAAGGAGGAGACAGATACAAAGACAGCCCAGCCTCCAGTAAAACTATACGAGAAATATATGAAAATATTAGAAAAAAGCTGAATTCAGTTCACATTCTTAGAATAATATTACTAATACTATTAATATTACTAATATTATTATACTATGTCACTGGAGAAGAGAGACACATTTCAAATGATAAAATGGTATGATAATACAACAATGGCATAACTACCCCTACTAATACATTGCTGTTACTGCCATGTCAACAGCATCTACAGTATCTACTACTACTACTACTACTACTACTACTACTATTACTACTACGACGACGACGACGACAACGACTACTACTACTACTACTACTACTACTACTACTACTACTACTACTACTACCACTACCACT
>NC_137685.1:4202390-4227390 GCF_963989245.1 Nansenia antarctica | reverse complement strand
GAGACTCATCTCTGCAACGCTATCCGTCTCTCCCTCTCTTCTCTGGTTCTCTCTCCCACTCTCTCTTTCTCCCTCTTACTCTCTCTCTCTCCTCACTCTCTCGCCTCTTGCCTTCTGTCTGACTCTCACAATCTGTCTATCTGCCTCTCTCTTTATCTCTCTCCTCCCTTTCATTAAGGGACTCTTTCTCTGCTGCAAAGCGCAGGCAGTAGTAGTAGATAACTGTAAATAAAGTCTGAACTGTGTCTTGTAGGATGGGGCCAAATCGCACCATGGAACAGGTCTCATTACTCAAGGTCGGTGTCCGCGGTTCACCAGTGAGCGGTGTGAGGGCGGTGTGAGGGCAGTGTGAGGGCAGCGCCAGCACAGCGGAGGGTGTCAGCAGGTGCACAGGTGCACCGAGACAACGGGCAAGGAACAGATGCGGCGGAGAAATAAAGCACTGCATTGTGGGTAGGAGAGTGTGGAGTGGGTCTATGTATGTGTAATAAGTTATTTTTGTATGTCCCAAAGCCATGGTACAGAAAGTACATAGTTGTAGTAGTGTACAGTATTGCATACAGCACTGCATTGTGGGTAGGAGAGTGTGTCTATGTATGTGTAATAAGTTATTTTTGTATGTCACAAAGCCATGGTACAGAAAGTACATTGTTTGTAGTAGTGTACAGTACTGCATACAGTACAAGAACATGAGCCTAAACGACGACTAATGGAAACGAACCGATTCACTTTCCCCCTTCTGTGCCGAGCGAGTATTGCCTGATTAATTTCATCACGAGGTAATTTGTACATTAATTTCTAACATTATTGCCTTGGTTTGTCAACAACTAGTAACACCTGCAACACCTGCAAACTAAATGGTAGGGAAATGCAATAGCCATATTAATTTACCAGCTGTTTCCAGAACACAAATCAATTTAGAGAGCTGCTCTCCAGGCTCTGTCACAGATGGCTGTCTCAACTATAGTACACGAGTGTAAATCCCTTAGCCTATACAGTTACTGTGACATTCCTTGTTTATGTAGACTCTTCTGGAACAACTCCCCCCCTCTTTTCATTGACAGTACACTCTGCTCTAAAGTAGATACACAAATCCATACAGCTGGTACAATGCCACTTTATTTGAACGAGTTAAAGGTCCTCTATCTGTTTAGCTCAGATAGCTGTTGTCGTCAACAACGGTTGCCGCCGTCGCCGCCGCCACGGCAACAGACACCGTACTCTTTTCAAAACTAAAATGTCTTCCGTCCCGCCTGCTCTCTTTGAAATTTAATTAATCAACTTCCTGTTGTTGGCTGACAGTGCTGTGGGGTTCTCCCCGGGGGACGGCCTGGCTATTGTTTCTCTCCGTTCGGATCAGCACCCTTCTCAAAACTCACCTATGGAGTCTGACGTCTGGGAGGCTCTGGAGAGAGGAGGAGGAGGAGGAAGAAGGGGGTGAAGGACTGGCGCATCAGGATCCATTATCAGCCTGAACACAGACGCCGCCAATGGCTGCAATACACTGTTCCTATCAGAGAAGAATGATGCTGTAAAGGACAAATATGCTGGGCAACAATCTCAGCGATGCCAGGCTAGAGAGAGAGAGAGAGAGAGAGAGAGAGAGAGAGAGAGAGAGAGAGAAAGAGAGAGAGAGAGAGAGAGAGAGAGAAAGAGGGAGAGAGGGAGAGAGACAGAGAGAGAGAGAGAGAGAGAGAAAGAGAAAGAGAAAGAGAGAGAGTGAGTGAGAGGGAGAGAGTGAGAGAGAGAGAAAGAGAGATAGAGAGAGAAAGAGAGAGAGAGAGAGAGAGAGAAGGTTTCTGGTTATGTAGTCCACCATTGTGTCTGCAGCTGTTTCATCCCAAGTTTGTTTCACCAAGACACTCTGCCTGTTGCCCCTTCATCCCTTTAACCTCCACTTTCTTTCTTTTTCAACTCAGTTCCAGCAGTAGAAGGTTAACACAACTCCACTTCTCCAACTCCAAACTTAAATGCCACCTTTTGAGAGATAAAGAGGCCCCACTGACCCCGGCTGCAATACACTGTTCCTATCAGAGAAGAATGCTGTAAAGGACAAATATGCTGGGCAACAATCTCAGCGATGCCAGGCTAGAGAGAAAGAGAGAGAGAGAGAGAGAGAGAGAGAGAGAGAAAGAGAGAGATAGAGAGAGATAGAGAGAGAGTGAAGAGAGGGAGAGAGTGAGAGAGAGGGGGAGAGAGAGAGAGAGAGTCAGAGTGAGAGAGAGAGAGTGAGAGTGAGAGAGTGAGAGTGAGTGAGAGAGAAAGAGAGAGAGAGAGAGAGAGAGAGAGAGAGAGAGAGAGAAAGAGAGAGCGTGAGAGTGGAAGAGAGAGAGAGAGAGTGAGAGAGAGAGAGAGAGAAAGAGAGAGAGAGAGAGAGAGAGAGAGAGAGAAAGAGAAAGAGAGAGCGTGAGAGTGGAAGAGAGAGAGAGAGTGAGTGAGAGAGAAAGAGAGAGAGAGAGAGAGAGAGAGAGAGAGAGAGAGAGAGAAAGAGAGAGCGTGAGAGTGGAAGAGAGAGAGAGAGAGTGAGAGAGAGAAAGAAAGAGAGAGAGAGAGAGAGAGAGAGAAAGAGAGAGAGTAAGAGTGAAGGTTTCTGGTTATTTAGTTCACCATTGTGTCTGCAGCTGTTTCATCCCAAGTTTGTTTCACCTGCCTTCACTCCGCCAGTTGCCCCTTCATCCCTTTAACCTCAACTTTCTTTCTTTTTCAACTCAGTTCCAGCAGTAGAAGGTTAACAACACAACTCCCAATTCTCCAACTCCAAACTTAAATGCCACCTTTTGAGAGATAAAGAGGCCCCCGCTGACCCAGGACCAAGGGAGTTAAAACACCTGAAGCTTTTTCAATCACAGAACTATTGATGTACAACCCAGCCTGGCCAGGAGCCCCTCCGAAAAACTCTTTAATTAAACTGCTGTCTCCGCTCAAAACATCAGGGAAAACCATTATGCTTGTCACTAATGTAATCAAATGGAATGAGAAGAGTCTGAGAACAAGACATACCCTGTTCCCTTGCTCCTGAAATTAAAACCTTAAAACCACACACTTTCGAGGGGAAATAGATAAGGTTGATGGAGGAAGTCGAGGAGTTCAGATAAAAGAGAAGAAACTCTTTCCAGACTATCCGTTGAGTTTTGTCCTTTATTTCCCTGAGTTTTGTCCGTTATTTTCATTCATTTCCTTTCATGTTGTAAGGCAGCTATCATAGGCCACAAAATAGTCCTACCTGTTCGGAAAAGATGACACACGTAACAACAAGTCGCCATTCTGCAGGTATGTTGAGGGTTGGATTCTTGAAATGTCCAATGAAACCATCCAATGAAATGACGAGCG
The DNA here is from genome assembly GCF_963989245.1 of Nansenia antarctica. NCBI lineage: Eukaryota > Metazoa > Chordata > Actinopteri > Argentiniformes > Microstomatidae > Nansenia > Nansenia antarctica. Next base: position 4,224,060 of record NC_137685.1, on the reverse strand, counting down.
CATTCCCATCGCTCTGTTCAGTTCAATCCAAGCATGATCAGTTACAGTATCTAGAATTCTCCAAAGGAGGCGTGAGAACAACGTGATTGAAATGGTAAATGGACTGCACTTATATAGCGCCTTTATCCAAAACGCTTTACAACGGCCTCTCATTCACCCATTCACACACACAGTCACACACCAATGGCGGCAAGCTACCAATGCAAGGAGCCGGCCCGCTCACTGGGAGCAATTTGGGGTTCAGTGTCTTGCCCAAGGACACTTCGACATGTGGCCAGCCGGGGCTCAAACCGCCGATCTGCTGACCTTGCGATCGTTAGACGGCGGCTCTACCTCCTGCGACCCAACAGCCGCCCCCGTGATTCTGAGGTATGGCTACAGTAAATGAGACTGCAAAAACACTTTTACATTACATAAGCTACAACCTGGAGATAACCCCAACTTCATTTTGAAAAACTGGAAAGCACTTTCCCTGAATGATGAAAAAACAGAACAAAAAACATCTTGTACAGTATGATATCGATCACAGTCCCAGACTATTGATCAGGGCGGCGCAAAAGCCTTTCACAAAAGCTGGTTTGTCTGAGTCTGAGCTACAGTAATGATTCATCCCAGCTGCAGTAATGAAGGTTAGTCTGATTTACTTCACTGTAACTCATGCTACTCTGGTATGAGGCGTAGGGCAGTTCAGGAGTGAAGCCCCACTATTCCCACCTCCACCGTACCATAACTCAAGTGGTATGGTGTGGGAAGGCATAGTATGTATGTTCTCATTAGGATCACCGTGTTCCCTGCCATAGGGCATCATCTCCTAGCGACTACATTGGCTAGCTAATGAGCTGCAACGCCGTGGCATGCCCCGCGCCGTGTTAAGGCGAGGGCTTAGGTTAGGATGCTACAGGAGCCGGCACTCACTCAGAAATGTACGGCAGCAAACTGCAACGCAGCGATGCCCGCCAGCGCCCACAGAAAGCACTGTTCAGTCAGTGTTAATGAATCAATCAATTTCTCCCAGATAAATCACAATGAACGCGTCGCAACGGCCGAACTGTCACAATGATGAATTCCTTCATTTCAAGTAATAAGCTCGCTGGGAAGTGATTTATCCCTCATGTAGCAAAGAGCTACACCAGTAGACAGGGTGCGGGAGATACGACTTAGGTGTAATATGTCATTGAAATATTTCCTACACCCACGACTGAATAAAGAGATCGGTGGAAAAAAGCCTAAACCTTAAAATAAAGTTGATTTCAAAGGTTTTCACTCAATCTGAAGTCAAATCGTCCATATAAAAAAAAAGAAAGCCAAAGAAAGTCCACCGACTGAACGGCTTGTTTCTACATTGCCGGGCTTCCTTGGGACTGGACTGAGCAGGATAATGTATTCACACACAGTGCCAGAACAGTGGCATTTGGGTTGAGTTATGCACTGCACCTTTGTCAGGAGTGCAGTGTGCCTCCGTACTCCTGGTATCAAACCGGGCAGTAGATAAGGGGAGAGTTAAGAGTCACATTCTAATGCTATCGATTGTCTTTACTTCACACTGGCCCTACTCTCTGTGTCCAAAATTAGATCGTTCTGATTGTAATGCAGATCTCTTCTGCACTAAGCAGGAGACTTTCTGTCTCTTCATCGATTCCACACACCACGTCCTGGCTGGGAGTAGGCCTAGCTAGCATGCATACGATTTGGTTTCTATTCAGGAGTTGAGGCCAATGTTTTTCCTTTTTTCTCAACTTCTGGTTAAGTGATATTTTTATATAATATCCCCTAAGGCTATTAGCAGGTTCAAGGCTCGCCGCTAATTAAAAATGAATCTGCATTTTGGATGGGAGGAATGCGTATAACCGTCTAACCTTAAGGAGCAGGTGTCTGTTGAAAATCTGCCCCCTCAAATATATATATTTTTTACAGTGGGTATAATTGATTGCATATAACACATGCTATTTTCTCAACCGTCATAAAAAAAACAGTGAAACACTAAAAGTTATATAACTATATACATTCCCTGTCCTAAATTGCCCTGAATAATCAAATGTAAAAACAGAGACACAGCAAGGATGGTCTAATTTAATTGGAAACTCTCCCCCCCCCTGCCCCCCTCTCTCTCTCTGACTCTTTTTCTTCCCCCATTAGACACAGAGTAATACCTCTCTTAATTATTTTCAACACAAAGCTCAAAGTTCACAAATGAGCATTAAAACAAACCCAGGATTGTCCTGCCCCCCCCCCCCCACTCTGTATGGCATCTGATAATTAATTACAAACAAATGAGATATTCCCTCCAACTTATGTGCTGTGGAAATCTAAACCCTGACATGGGAAGCCACTCTTTAACGACTTGGGCAGGGCGATAATTAAGGAGCTGTCACTGTGTGTTACATTTTCACACTGAAGTGTGTGTGTGTGTGTGTGTGTGTGTGTGCGGAGGGGTGTGAGCACCTGGTCCCCTCTCTCCACCCTCCACCCAGACAGACAGACCCTTCCAGGCCTTAATATGCAGCTTAAGTTTCGGCGGGGTTCAAAGGTAGCCCTTTAATTATGCCGCCGCAAATTCTTAATTTTCAATTATGATGGCACAAGGGAGCTCACCTTGAGGAAGGACGTCGGGAAGACAGGCTTCCCCCGAGGAAGAGGGAGGGAAGGGAGGGAGGCAGTTGCGTCCAACCTTTATCCAGACAGCCATTTTTCCTTACAGCAGTGTTTAGTGTCAGGTTCATTTGCATGGGGCTGTGGCATAATCAGGGTCCCCTACAGATGACCCTTGTTAGTTGTGACCACGTGGCTGCAGCAGGCAGGGAAGGTGCAGGGCTGAGAACCTGACTGAGGGGCAATTAGTACAGTACACATCCTGGCTGCTTCAACACGAAGGTCTCCACTACACTATCATTATCATTCTATTGCTAGAAAATCACATTGTATTTTTCATGACTTTCCTTAGTTTAGTTAGGTATGTCCTTAGCTTTTATTCATACGCTCATATCAGTTTTCATAACAGTTTTTTCGAGTATTGCTTCCTACTCTTTAGAGGCTTATTAAGTAAGTAGAAGCTAGTTGTTTTCATAGGCGGGAGAATATCGAATATCGGAGTGGCTTTGACCTTGATGTGGAGACCAGTAATTGAGAACTCAACTGACAGAAGTGTGATGGAATTATGCAAATGATTACTTCCGATGCTAAACTCCTCTCAAAGTGGCAGCGAACGCTCGGCGCCATGTTCGGCGTGGTGCCTCGTTCTCCGAGCAGTTGGCACCGCTGCGCTACAGCAGTGGAAAGTTTCTCCCACACTGTGATAAAACGTATCCTGAGAGGGTTTAATTCTCTCTGTCTAAGGAACAGCCACCGAACGCTCCACTTAAAAACCAACAACTTCCTTCTCTCTCAGCACGGAACCCGGATCCAGTCGCTGGTAGATCTTTAGAACATTTCTCGAGTTTCAGCAACAATATGAGCCTGTTATTATAGTTTGGCAGAGGCAGGTGTGTGTGTGTGTGTGTGTGTGTGTGTGTGTGTATGTGTGTGTGTTACCGTGCCAACTCCTAACCTTCCCTTTTTTCATGACATAAGGAGATAGTTCGCTCTGCTTCTGTTCTACCACATTCACATCCTGTTGAACTGTCACTGTACAAGGAGAGGGAGATGGGAAAGGAAAAAGAGGGAGAGGGCGAGGGGTGGGGGCGGGGGGGAGTTACTGGTGAAACTGAGTAACGTTGTATTGCTGACTCCAATTTCCTCTGCTCTGTTTGTTCAACTAAAATGCCGCTCATTTATCAACCAAACTACCTGCCAAACGAAAGAAGCAACAACTGAATCCCGTAAGGAGAAAGGAAAAGGGGGGGCGGAGAGAGAGAGAGAGAGAGAGAGAGAGAGAGAGAGAGAGAGAGAGAGAGAGAGAGAGAGGAGAGAGCGACGGTCCTCAGCTCATAGAGAGAGTCATATCACTCATGTTTCTTTGTGGGGGAGGGAGGGGGGAACCGATCGGATCCCCTTGTGACACCTTTGGTGAGTCAGCAGATAGCGAGAGGCTGTCATTGTCTGTCCCCTGCGCTTTCTAAAATATCATATCTCTCTCCAGCCCCTCGCCCCTTCTCTCTCTCTCTCTCCTTCTCCTTCTCTCTCTCTCTCTGTCCCTTTTCTCTCTCTCTCCTTCTCTCTCTCTCCCTCCTTCTCTCTCTCTCTCTCCCTCTCCTTCTCTCCGTCCCTTTTCTCTCTCTCTCTCTCTCTGTCCCTTTTCTCTCCCTCTCTCTCCCTCTCCTTCTCTCTCTCTCTCCCGCCCCTCACCTCCTTCTCTCTCTCTCTCTCTCTACCCCGCACTGTATCTCCAGTATGCAGGTGACAGTGTCACAGATATTCCACACCTGTGCTGAAAAAAAAAACTGCAGAGACACACATGAGCCAGACAAAGTGCAGAGGTCTTCTGTAGACAGCCAAGTGTAACGTGAGAAAACTTGAACGTGAAGTCGTGAGCTTAGAATTATCAGGTTCTATCTCCGTTTAGGGTAGTTCAGAGATATTGAGCTTCAAAGTGTTTACATTTCATTATGTTTTGTGAGATGGAACCTTTGTATTTTATGAATTACTAACTCAAAAATGTCAACATTTTAAAAATAACACCACACAGGCATTAATAAACACCTAATGGATCAGATTATGTAAAAAACTCAAACTTATAACTCTAACGTCACGAAATTTCTTCATCTCTAACTGATGGTCGATCCATGAAGAACTGTATCTGGATCTCTCATAATACATCAAGCCGTCGTGGTGTAGGCCTAAATCAGTCACACTCACAGCCTTTCAACTTCGTAATCTTCTGGGTGAACTCCCAATAACTTTCCTGCTTGCGATTCTCTGCGATCAGCAGTAAGACCATAAGAACCAAAGTAGTTACACCTCATTGCATTCCCTTAAGTGTTCTTCCCATTTCCTGATCTTGCACTCTTTCTAGGTTCTTAGGTTTATCCTCTGATACTGAAGGTTGTGTGAACTGGGACATTTCGTGGGGGGGCACATTGTGGAAATGCATATCGTCGACAGAGAGGAGGTGGCAAGACTTAAACTTAAACCACTGGGACCGTATTATACAGAACAAAATGTATGCACTCACGGCAATGTGCGTTGGTTAAAAGCGTCAGCTAAGTGGCATATATTATGTATGATATATGACGTTTTGTATTCAGATACAGTGAGTTGGGGAATGCTAACGATGTGAAGTGTGACTGGGCAGGCTGTTGCTGCTTTTCGGATTTCCTGTGTTTTTATTTGATCAAGAAGGGAGACCCTGTGAGGACTCCTCAAGATGACATAGGGGAGCATCAGTCAAGCCAAAACAGCAACTGGGCAGAATGCTAAAAAAGTCTGGTAGGTGTCTTTAATATTTTACCACCCCTCTGGTGGAGGGAGGGAGAGACGTTCCAACCAGGAGAGAGGGAGAGAGAGAGAGAGACAGAGAGAGAGGGAGAGAGAAAAAGAGAGAGAGAGAGAGAAAGGGAGAGAGGGAGAGCCAGAGAGAGAGAGAGAGAGAGAGAGAGGGAGAGCCAGAGAGAGAGAGAGAGAGGGAGAGCAAGAGAGAGAGAGATGAACACTATTTTCCAAGGCGCTAGCGTTTTCCCTTCACTTATGGATAGCGGCCATACCTAAATGTTTCCATTAATGGGAGAACCCTGGGCGGCCTCCTGTGTGGGTTGTATCCATCCCCCCTCTGCAGGGGTCGGCACTGCAGGATTGTGAAGCGCTCAGAGTCTGGCGGTCCGACGGAGGCTTAATTGGACAGTGAATCAAAATGCAGCTTTTCAGTATAATGGTAATAGTCGAGAGTCTAGCTGTGAGACCTGGGGCTTCCTTTAGAAAGCTTGCGTACGGCCAAAACGTATGAAATGTTGGTGTTTATAAAAAATTAAAACTTGCCGTAAAAATGTGCGGTCCTCCACGCACACTGGGACCCACGCGTACGCACAGATACTGGAGAAATTAGCAAGCGCGACTCCGCTGGCAGGAGGATGAAACTGGAGAAACGCTTTGATATTGGCTACCGATCGAAATATGACCTCACACGTATTATATACGAAGGAGTGCACAGAAAGAATATACGTGCACACTCATTGGCCCCTTTACTAGGTTTCACCTTTTCAACTGTACGTTAATGCAAATATCTAATCAGCCAATCATGTGGCAGCAACTCAATGCATTTAGGCATGTAGACATGGTCAAGACGATCTGCTGAAGTTCAAACCAAGCATCAGAATGGGGAAGGAAAGGTGATTTGAAAGTGACTTAGAACGTGGCATGGTTGTTGGTGCCAGACAGGCTGTTATGAGTATTTCAGAAAGTGCTGATCTACTGGGATTTTCCTGCACAACCATCTCTAGGGGGTAACAGAGAATGGTCAGAAAAAGAGAAAATATCCAGTGAGCAGTGGTTCTCTCGGCGAAAATGCTGGTGGTGGTGTAATGGTGTGGGGGATATTTTCTTGGCACAAATCTTCAGCAACTGCGTGATATTATAATATCAATATGGACCAAAACCTCTGAGGAATGTTTCCAGCACCTTGTTGAATCTTTGCCACGACGAATTAAGGCAGTTCTGAAGGCAAAAGAGCGGGTCCAACCCAGTACTAGCAAGGTGTACCTAATAAAGTGGCCGAGGAGTGTTTATTAACCCTTGTCCTGTACGCATCACACTGTAAATATATCTTTACTGTACATCATATTGATATTCATGCAAATATATTGACTTTTTACATTAATATTCGTTGCACATCGCATGAGACTGGTGTAACGCCTCCTAGAGGTGAATAAAGTTACTGAATAGTTATGCTAAATATAATTAACTATGGGCTAGTATCAGGGAATTCTTAGGTTCGTCAACTGAGCCTGGGATGAATGTCAGCAGAGAAAGAGACCACACAAGGAAGTGACAGAAACTACGTAATGCAATAAGATTAAAGTGTATTATAAAAAGAATAAAGATATGTACAATCCCTTAATGAATAGTTTAATGACCACACGACCTAGGTCGGTGGAATTTGTTGTCGGTACAGCTCAAACAGCAGCGTCAAAAAACATACACACATTGTACATGACTATTACATGGACATGAACACACATGACCACAAGACAAGACAAGAACATATTTACAATTTACAATTTATACAGTGCAGTGAGTCAGGTGTTGAGTCCTTATGGCAGAGGGGAAAAAACTGTTTTTGAAGTGGGATGTTTTGGTGGCCAGGGATCAACTTGGCTGAACTGTTATTCAAGTAGTGAGTAAGTTGCTTTGCATCCATAGAAGACACTATTGGCCAACAAAATGGATAGATAACTTTCTTCTCTAAATTGCTTTGCAGATTCGAGTTGACTTGGTTGGACTTAAAAAATAATACCTTAAAAAAGAAAAGAACAGGTCGTGAGTAACTAGCAGCCTAAGAAACATGGGTTTAATTTGATTGTCACTATAACATTTTGAAATGTTGTTAGGCTTGTACTAAAGTATCTGTTCTCCTCATCTCTCCTTGGTCTGACAGTTGACAGGCAGGATGACCCAAGACCAGAAGGTCTCGGGGCTGAAGAAGGAGGTGCGCTCCCTGCTCATATCAAGCAAGCTAGGCCTGTCCCTGGACCAACTGAAACAGGACTACATCAACATGATGGGCCACCCTCTGCCTCTGAAGGCCCTGGGCTTCAGCAATGTGCTGGACATGATGATGGCGATGTAGCGCCGTCCAGAGGGCAACAGTTGAAACAGGTGGTGAGTAGGGTGGGAGGGGTCAGAGATAATTTTATGTGCTCTATTTGTGGTGCGTTTGAGATACAGTGATTCAACTGATGGGAGAGGGGTGCCGATGATCTTGGATGATTTCCTTACTATTTGCTGTAGTTTCCTTTTTGATTTACTGTCCGAGCTGCCGTACCAAACTGTGATAGATGAGGTGAGTATGCTCTCAATGATGGCGGTGTAGAACTGAAGGAGGAGTTTTTGTTTTACTTTGAATTTTTTGAGCTGTCTAAGAAAGAATAGTCGTTGGTGGGCTTTTTTGGTGATGAAGTCTGTGTTGGTGTTTCATTTGAGGGAGTTGCTGATGTGAGTGCCAAGGAATTTGAAGGAGTCCGTTATGGTTATGGGTTCTCCAAGGATGTTGATGGGATTTTTTGGGGGGGGGGGCTGTGCCTGAAGTCTACGATGATTTCTTGTGTTTTTGATGAGTTGAGCTGGAGGTTGTTGTTGAGGCACCAAGTGACTGCTTGGGCTATCTGCTCGCGGTAATGGTCTTCATTATTATTTGTTATGAGTCCGATTATGGTAGTGTCATCTGCATATTTCATAAAGGTGACTGAGCTGTGGAGAGATATCAGGTGGTTGGTGTAGAGGGAGAAGAGCCAGGGTGAGAGGACGCAGCCCTGGGGGGCGCCTGTGCTGAGGGTCAGGGGTCGAGATGAAAGGCTGTTCATCTTGACCCACTGTCGTCTTTTCCACAGGAAGCTCCGTATCCAGTGGCAGATGCAGGGGTCAATGTTCATGTCCACCAGTTTGTTGAAGAGATTGACCGGGTCTATTGTATTGAAGGCTGAGCTAAAGTCAATGAATAGGATGCGGGCGTAGGTGTTGGGTGATTCCAGATGTAGTAGTGTGTGATGGAGGGCTAGATTGACAGCATCCTCAACAGATCTGTTGGCACGATAGGCAAATTGATAAGTGTCCATCAAGGGGGTGGTGTGGGTTTTTAGGTAGGAGAGGACGATGCGCTCATACGCCTTCATGGCCACAGATGTCAGAGCGCAGACCTTCCTACCTAATGCCGGCTCACTATAGTGCACAGGCGCACCTTCCCTCAGGCTTCGTGCGTCAGGGCCAGGTGTGCTGCGTGGGTCCCAGAGACATGTGGTTCTACCGCGTCGTCGTCCACCGCATCCTCAGCCAGACCCAGGTGGAGGTCTACTACGTGGACTATGGGGACCTCACCACTGTGGACAGGACCAGCCTCAAGTTCCTCAAGTCTTGTTACTCTGAGCTCCCGGCACAAGCAGTCCCCTCATCGCTCACTGGAATCAAGCCAATGGGTGGCAGTTGGAGTTGGAACGCCACCAGCTCCTTCCAGAAGCTGTGCTGTGAGCGCCCCCTGGTGGGAGCCCTGGACAGCTATCACACAGACTTTCTGCAGGTCTTCCTGTGTGACACAAACACAGAGGAGGACGTGTACATTCACAGTGTCCTGCAGAGCCAGGGCCACGGGATCTCCTGTCCCCCTGCAGTCAACTCAGAGCTGTGTGACCAGTTCAACCCTGTGACCCTCTATCTGGGAGAAGGTGTGTTTGATGAAGTAGACATGGACATGGACCAAACCCCAGAGCCCTGCACCCAAACCCCTGACACACCCCAGGCTGCAACCCGCCCTGCTGTCGGGATCAAAGATTAAGTGGAGGAGCTACTTGACCTTCCTACCTAATGCCGGCAGTGCTATCGTCCACCGCATCCTCAGCCAGACCCAGGTGGAGGTCTACTACGTGGACTATGGGGACCTCACCACTGTGGACAGGACCAGCCTCAAGTTCCTCAAGTCTTGTTACTCTGAGCTCCCGGCACAAGCAGTCCCCTCATCGCTCACTGGAATCAAGCCAATGGGTGGCAGTTGGAGTTGGAACGCCACCAGCTCCTTCCAGAAGCTGTGCTGTGAGCGCCCCCTGGTGGGAGCCCTGGACAGCTATCACACAGACTTTCGGCAGGTCTTCCTGTGTGACACAAACACAGAGGAGGACGTGTACATTCACAGTGTCCTGCAGAGCCAGGGCCACGGGATCTCCTGTCCCCCTGCAGTCAACTCAGAGCTGTGTGACCAGTTCAACCCTGTGACCCTCTATCTGGGAGAAGGTGTGTTTGATGAAGTAGACATGGACATGGACCAAACCCCAGAGCCCTGCACCCAAACCCCTGACACACCCCAGGCTGCAACCCGCCCTGCTGTCGGGATCAAAGATTAAGTGGAGGAGCTACTTGACCTCCCAGAGCTGGAGTACATCCGGGTGACACAGGTCAACGTCAAGGCCCAAGACCAGGGGTGGACCCCGGACCCCCCCACAGCCCAAGGCAGCCCAAGACCTGGGTTACCATGGAGACACAACTGAGGTTGGCATCTTCTGTATTAGCTGAACAGGGTTTGAGGAACTCTGGACCAGGGAGGACGATATCATTATATCAGGGCGAGGGTGGCAGCCTCCTGTCGGAGGCCGGCCGGTGCTATTCCCGCGAGGACTGGCAAGAGGGACACAGGGGTAGGCTTCAAGCATCCAGTAATTATTCTGAGGGAGGTATTGATAGCCACGTCGACCTTTCTCGCATGAGGGCTTCTGCTCCAGACTGGGGCGCAGTATTCCGCTGCAGAGAAGACCAGGGCTTGGGTGGATATTCTCAGCGTCTTAGCGGAGGCTCCCCAGGTTGTACCAGCAAGGCGGCGGATCAGCGCGGCCCTGGATGTCACTTTGGCCTTGACTTCTTCCAGGTGTTGTTTGAAGGATAATGTCCGATCCAGGCGCACTCCAAGGTACTTCGGGGCTTGCTGGACCTCCAGACATTTGTTGTCAACGCGCACCTCAAGTTCCCTCCTGGCTTCTCTGGTGCTAAGGTGGTATGCCGCTGCGACTGTCTTTCCGACACTGAGTTGTAGACGCCATTTTCGAAGGTATGCTACCAGTGTGCCTATGTCTACGTTAAGACCCTCTTCCATCGCCTTCCACGTTGGTCGGCTCAGCATGATGGCAAGATCGTCTGCGTAGCCATACTTTCTAGATGCTGTATCAGGTAGGTCGTGGATGTAAACGTTGAACAGCATCGGCGAGAGAACAGACCCCTGCGGTACCCCGTTCCTCAGTCTTCTGAGCCTACTGCACTGGCCACTGCTGGTCTGTAGGATGAAGCTGCGGTTGGAAAGTGTCTCCATGATGAACTTCACCATGTGGCGGTCCGGTATTGTCCTCAGCAGCTTCAGGTGAAGTCCCCGGTGCCACACGGTGTCGTATGCAGCAGTCAGATCCAGGTACACTACCCCAGCTTTCTCATTGTCCTGGAAGCTGTCCTCGATGTCCTGACAGAGTAGTGTTACCTGGTCTGCTGTTGATCTTCCACGACGGAAACCAGCTTGTTCCCGTGGGAGCTGTGAGTCCACCACTGGCTCGATGCGGCTATGGATCATCCTCTCCAAGATCTTAAATGGGACACAGAGCAACGAGATTGGTCTGTACGACTTGGGGTCTTCTGCAGGTTTATTTGGCTTTGGCAGAGCTATGACAGAGGCACGGCGCCAAGTCTTTGGGAGCTTTAATCTCCGGTAACATGATGTATAGAAAGCACAGAGCCAGCCAGATGTTGTTGTGCTCTGGTGGATGACGAACTCCGGGTGGATGTTGTCACGGCCAGGGGATTTGCCTGGCTTGAGCTTGCTCATGGCCTCACTGAGTTCCTCTGCTGTGAATTCTTCCGAGAGGTTGGAATCGACACTGGCCGCTCCCGAGATGCAGGACACCTCACGCGATGTCAGTCGGGCAAAGTCTTTGTCAGCATCCGGGAAGCGGACGTTCTTCAGGAGCTGGGATGCGATGGCATTTGCTGTGACTGGGCAGCTGTGGGGTGTTGTATTTCTGCCTGTGAGCTGGTTGATGGTCTGCCACGCCTTGCGACTAGAATGGGTGAAGTCGATTGATTCGACAACTTCTGTCCATCTGGCCCTGCGGGTGATATCCAGCTTCTGGAGCAGTGCTGCTGCAGTCACGTCCACCTCTTCTCTGGCACTAGCCCTCTGGTGGTCGCACAGAAGGCGGCTGCATTCCTCCTCCCAACCTGGGATGTAATTCCTGTTATAGCCACGTGGGATGGTCTTCTTTGCTGCACCCAGGAGGACCTGGCAGTAGGCTGCATAGGCCGTATCCAGATCGGCTGTGTCTGGGTCTGGCAGGCCAGCTGACGTTCTTTCAGTCTCCTCAGCATACGACTCCCAGTTGGCTTTTCGGAAGATCCATCGCTTGACGGGTTTCCCTGGTACCGGTTCCACCAGTGATGGGACTTTAATGATGGATGGTCGGTGATGTGAGCGGGGAAACCTGTCCAGGACGCGTCTCTCCGGTTTCGGGTCGTTACTGTGGCAGATGGCAAAGGCCAGGTCCGGGTTGGTGGAGGTGTTCCAGCGTGCAGAGAAGACGGTTGGAGGCTCCTTGGGGTCGTAAAGCAGTAGAGCATCAGTGTTGGAGGCCCATTCACTCAGCGTCACTCCATTAGGTGTTGTGTGGTTGTAACCCCCTTAGTTGAGGCAGTGCAAGCGCAGCACTCGTCACTAGAAACCCAGACGGCCATTTTGTGTCTCCATCTCCCCGTCCTCCATCTGTGCATACAGTACAGAGTGCACAGTTAATATCTTCTCTAGACCTCATTAACTCACTTCCATCATCAAAACATCTTCTCATGTATAACCAAATGCTATACTGTACTTCAATCATTGTGAAATGACTAAATATACACCACAAGGTACTTTAGTGCAGATAAAATAATAATAATATATCATGAACTCTCATATCACAATATCAATTTGAAAGTAAACAGATGAAATTCTCTCTTTAGCAATATTTCTATATTTAAACACTGTATTTAAATGTAACATGTTCTTGACTTATCTCTTAACTTATTCCTTTTAAACAATGTAAATGAACTCATCACTTATATCTTATTTAACTAAAATAACATCATAAAATGACTTAAATAATAAGTCAACCAAAATGAGTGCATTGCCCCTTTAATAGTGCACCACGTGATCACTTGCTACATTTCAGCACGAAGGTGCTAGCTAGCCTGAGAGTTAGCCGCAGTGCTAATAGCATTCATATCAAATTACAATGATACTATCTGTACCAAAGTAGTGTCAAACATAAGGCATAAATGCCATAACTCCCGATTGGTTTTTGTAGAAAGAATATCTCAACAAGGCATCGTGTATGTAGCCAGCTCATACCTGTCAACATTGGGATTTGAAAATAAGGGATATCCCCCCCCCCACCGTCCACAAACCATAATCCTTACATTTAGACAAGAGACCCCTTACATTTAGACTAGGAGACCCCTTACATTTAGACTAGGAGACCCCTTACATTTAGACTAGGAGACCCCTTACATTTAGACTAGGAGACCCCTTACATTTAGACAAGGAGACCCCTTACATTTAGACTAGGAGACCCCTTACATTTAGACAAGGAGACCCCTTACATTTAGACTAGGAGACCCCTTACATTTAGACTAGGAGACCCCTTACATTTAGACAAGGAGACCCCTTACATTTAGACTAGGAGACCCCTTACATTTAGACTTGGAGACCCCTTACATGGGCACGCCCCCTGGCGTGCAACAATAATTGGGTTAACTAGTTCCTATGATTAAGTAAGTGACTACAGGTGATCAGAATCAGATACCTGGTTGAAAGTAAAATACTTTGAACATCCCTGCATATATATATACATGAAAACACAAAAGGGCATATCAATTCAGCACATTTATTTATACATTACTTGACACCATGACGTCAATGGGAAAAGAGCGGCGCAATGCTACCAGATATCATTTCAAAATGGAGATAACCGAGGCTGCGTTCGTAAATACGCTCTGAAAATCTGACCACCACTCATGGAATGCCTCTTGTCCAATCAAATGACTTGGTCCCTTTATGACGTTGCACCTAGTGTGCGTTCCGGCAAATCGTGAGTTTAGAATGATAAGGTTATATCTCCGTTTAGGGCAGTTCAAAGATATTGAGCGTCAAAGTTTTTACATTCCATTATGTTCTGTGAGATGGAACCTTTGTATTTTATGAATTACTAACTCAAAAATGTCAACATTTTAAAGATAACACCACACAGGCATTAACAAACACCTAATGGATCAGATGAAAAAAACTCAATTTGGACAAAAATGGAGATAGAACCTTAGAATTCTAACGTCACAAAAGTACAATGATACTATCTGTACCAAAGTAGTGTCAAACATTAGGCATAAATGCCATAACTCCGATTGGTTTTTGTAGAAAGAATATCTCAACAAGGCATCGTGTAGCCAGCTACACGTTAACGTTAGCTAACATGCTAACACGGTGGCTATGCATTTTCATTGCTTACAGGAGCTCTCCACGTTCACTCTCACACAGGATTCAGCTCCTGACTAACCAAACGACTTATTAATAGTTGATATGAGTGGATTAATCATTAATAGTTGATATGAGTGGATTAATCGTGAATTTGTGTCCTTTGTGTCGTGTTTTCATACCGGGAGATGATATCGTTCAGTTGTTCTCTTCTCGAAGGTTCTTCTGAACGTCTGAGCGAAATTGGACGGCAAGCGGAAAGGCACGCTTGCGATTCATCAACACTATATATAGTATAATGCGCATGTGCCATCTAGTGGTGGGACACGAAATTGCAATTCCAGACAGATTCAGGTTTATTGTAGTAGCCATATCGTGAGCTTAGAATGATACGGTTCTATCTCCGTTTAGAATGATAAGGTTCTATCTCCGTTTAGAATGATAAGGTTCTATCTCCGTTTAGAATTATAAGGTTCTATCTCCGTTTAGAATGAAAAGGTTCTATCTCCGTTTAGAATGATAAGGTTCTATCTCCGTTTAGGGCAGTTCAGAGATATTGAGCGTCAAAGTTTTTACATTCCATTATGTTTTGTGAGATGGAACCTTTGTATTTTATTAATTCCTAACTAGAAAATGTCAACATTTTAAAAATAACACCACACAGGCATTAATAAACACCTAATGGATCAGATTATGTAAAAAACTCAATTTTGACAAAAATGGAGATAGAACCTTATAATTCTAACGTCACGATATGTTTCATGTGGGCTACACTGGACATTAACAAGTTGACCACCGTCCACATTGACTTCACAGTAATGAACCTCTTCATAAGGGTAACATTACCGACAAGTCCAATGGTACACCATGCAATGTCCATACATTGACAATGATGATCCATACATGTACAAGCCCACAGTAGACAATTGACTATCATCCCCAAGCACACCCCCATGTATATGGACTACAAAAATCTTAAGCGCACAGCCACTTTATTACTGAACTATCTATTATTACTAGTTGCACCACTAGTGTATCCTGTCTTACCTGTAATATTGTCACCTTTATCTTCTATTATATGTAATAAAAAGCAATTCTGATTCTGATTCAGAGAGACAGAGAAAGACAGAGAAAGACAGAGAGAGACAGAGAAAGACAGAGAAAGAGAGAGGGGGATAGATGCTCCTCAGCCTCTCACAGAGGTGTATCCCAGCATGGGTCCTAGGCTGTCTTCATATTCCCCAACTAGCTTAATTAGAGACTCAGTAACACTCAACATGTGGGACCCACTGCGCCAACTGTAGCGCTGACATGTTTGCACGGTGTTAATCACAAATCATGAATCATTCACAATGGAGCCTAAATCCTATTTACTTTGCAGACCGTCTCGGCGAAAACAGTAATGATGACGATAATAACAACAATAACAACAGCCAACCCTCACGGGAACCTACTTTCAACCCGGCATTCCTTCAGTAATTACATGAAGCGTACCCATAATTCAGTTATAATGCATTTAGATAAATAGAGGGAGGCTGTGGTTACACAACAGTGCAACTAGAGGAGGTTGCTCTAGCGTGTCTTGATGTTAAGAGATAAAGCAGAGAAAGATAATAATAATCCCAATGTGACATATAGGTGGTCTCGGAAAATGCAAATGGTGTCACTATTTCCTGTGGTAAGACATACCCCCCCCCCCACACTTTCTATGCTCTCCGTGAGGCAAGCCCAGATGGCTTCAACAAGGGCACTCTTTTTATCCTATGAATGGCTTCTCTTTGATTGGTTCTGACTGACGCAGGGCACTCAAAGCCAGGAACGTTGATTGTTTTAAGACCGCATACCTGTTATGAATCCTTCATTCAGTGGAGGGCGTATGAAGTGCGTGTGAAGGAGTGCGTACGCCGTCCTTGAGAAAACAGAGGCCAGACTAGCACATGCTGAATAACTACTGTACCTTACAGAGAGAAAAAGAGAGAGACAAAGAGAGAGAGAGAGATAGAGAGAAAGAGAAAACAACAAAGTCCATTTGTCTATTCTACTGTCTGCTTACATCACTGCTGATGCTCTTGAGCTTTCTCTTGTCGTGTATTCTTATTGATTATGAATCAAAGAACAGTTCGTTTAAGACAATTTAATTAGTTACAGGCAGGTTTATACATTACATCTGTTCCCCGTGGATCCTGGGCTGCAAGAGAGCGCTCTGCCTCTGTCTCTCCCCCTTCCCTTTCAGAGGGGAGGGGCCAGCGTGTGTGTGTGTCTTTGCCCAACCCCCAGGTCTCTGATAGCTGGTCCAGGGGCCATCTGTTAATGATCAGTGTGTGTGTGTGTATGTGTGTGTGTTTAAAATATACTACATATTCATACATAGATCATACATACTACAGAAATATACGACACATCCCCCCTCGGACCACCCAGAGGGTGTTCCGAAACTAAACTACCATAAAACAAAAACAAAAACACAAAACCCCACAAACTAACTCAAAAAAAAAAAAAAAATTTTTTTTTTTTTTTTTTTTTTTTTTTTTTTAAATAAAATTAAAAATTAAAAAATAAACAACAACAGACAGAAAAACTACACCAACACACAACACAAGAAGCACAATAACACAGACCAACCCAGGACCAGTATCAGGAACCAAAGATATCATAAACAAAAAATAGAAAACAACCAATAATAAAAAGAACTTTGAAAATAACAATCACAATTAAACTAAACACAGTTTATCATGCACAAATCAATACAGAAACTTCCAACGACCGATGTTTTCTTTGTCCTTGAAGCGTCGGGGTCAGAGGTTACTAGCACTTGTACCCAGTTGGAGAACAGCCTTTACCGCTGTCTCAGATTGATAACACTCCCATAGTCAGGAGCTTTCCATTTTCGTTGCGCTAGGAACAGAACCTCTCTCCTAGCTTTGTATAACCACCACATCACTTCTCAACTGACCTCAATCACACGATATAGAAACAAACAAACAATACACAAATAATGACATTCAGTTATCATAACACATAATTCACCAACAGTAAGCATAGGACAAAGGGAATGCATTAATGCATAGATCTTCACCTCAGGTGAGGACTAGTCTTCTGAAAAGTTCATTAACGTGGACTGAGTGACTGATTTTCCAAAAACAGTCAATGAGGCCCTGCCTTCTAAGAAAGTCAAAAATCATGTCTGCTATAATAGGTGCTCCTATCTTGGCAAAATAAGTTTCCCATTCCCCTAAGACCGTTTCCAGCCATGCTATCATCTGCTGTCCATTCCCGTCGTTCCCTTTGATCTGCTGCTTCACTACCCTATTCATAGTCTTTAATCTTTTCCTAACTGGTCGTCGTCCGTCAGTGTCATTGAGGTTAAGGCAGCCGCCTGGTCCCCTCCCACGCTGATCAAGGTCTGGGGAGTCGCCCTCAGCATCATCTGAAGCATGGTGCAGGCACTCGCCAGCATCCCCAGTAGCACAGGTGTCCAGGCTTTGGACACCCCCAGGCTGGACCTCCAGACTGTCAACACTCTCTGCTTCGTTGGTTTCTGGTTCATTGGCATCTGGACAGCTTTCCGCTGTCCCCTCGGTTTCAGGCACTGCCGGTAATGTCACTGGCTGTAACACTGGCATTGCCACTGGCTCTGGCAACACCACAGCATCTCCTCGTAGCTCCTCCTTCTCAGGTTCTCTGGGGACCTCGGCACCTGTTGGCACAACATCCTGCCTACTCTGTACATCCACCCCCCTGTCCACCACCCGTGGCCCTATTGGGGTAGGGATATGCCCAGACACCACTGGTGTACCCACTCTGATGTTGTTTCTCCAACAGACCCCACATTGACCTAAAGCATGGTCAATCTGTTCCATCAAATATGGACTCCAAAACCCATATTTCTTGGTAATCTTGCGTCTTACCTCCCCCCTAGCCACATGTGCTAATCCATGAGCTTCCTGTATTAACATGCCTAATAAATCTGAGGGTGCTACAACCAACCCCTCATGATTCCTCCATAGACCTGTGTCATCCTGACTTGCCCCCCTTGCTAGCCAAACGCTCTTGTCTAACGTAGTTACTCTACTCTGTAACATCAATAAATCCTCAAGTGTGACCATGCCCTGTAATTGCTTTTCATGTGTAACCAGAAGACCTTTACCTGCCTTGTCTGCTCCTGTAATGGCTTTGGCTGCATCCTCTGCAGCCCTGTTACCTTGTGTGACATGTGATGAGTCAGACCTGTGTGTGGCACACTTCACTATAGCTAATTCCTTTGGCTTCATCATGGCTTGTAACAGCTTCATGATCTGTGCGTGATGCTGTATAGGCGTACCATCAGTTCTCTTAAAACCCCGCCCCCTCCATACAGCTCCATTAAAATGACAAACATTATGTGCATAGGCAGAGTCGGTGTACACTGTCACTCTCCGTCCGGTTCCCAAGTTGCATGCTTCTGTGAGGGCAATCAATTCAGCCAACTGAGCCGAGCAAGGCTGAGGAACTGCCTCAGCCTGTTCTACAATAAACTTTGAATTCTGTGCTTTAACTAAGGAATACCCAGCGCACAACGTTTCTCCTACCCCGTAACAAGACCCATCAACCCAATATTCTATATCAGCTCCCTTTAAAGGCAAAGCTTGTAGGTCTGTTCTATGCTTAATCACTCTGGCTGTCGATGGAATCTGAACACCGGATGGCACCGTCACCTGACAGTCGTCAGGTGTGCATTTTACTGTACAGTTCAATTGGCATAGAGCATCTCTCCCTAGCAGCCCTGTTGGCGTGTGTTCTGACACAAGTGTTGACAGAGTTGCTCTCTGTCCCTTGTACTCTAAGTCTACAAGCTCAGTTGTAGGAATCAGCTGTTTAATTCCCTCAAATCCGATTGTCTTCACATATTCTCTAGACATAGGGAGGTGCGTGGCGCCTTCAGGCTTCTGTGTCACCACCAGCTGGCACCTCCCACTCGGATCTTCCGGGCACCCCTATAGGCCAGCTGCTGGGCCTCCGTAAGGGTTCATCACTCCTGGAGCAGGTGTAGTAGGGGGCCAATATCCTCCTCCTTGGCTCCCCCCTGCGCCCCCCTGGGGCCTGTTGCAGCAGGCACAGGCTAGATGTCCATTCTGGTCGCATTGGCATGGGTCTAGCATCTCCTTCCCTGCTGCTGTCCATCCCCCTGGTGGTGGTCCTTGGCCAGGCTGTGTGTACATCTGGTATGGAACCGCTTGCACCCCTGGTGGCCCTTCTGGGTATGGATACCCCCCTTGTGGCCCCTGTGGGTAGGACTGGTAAGTAGCAGGATACCCCCCTTGTGGCCCCTGTGAGTAGGACTGGTAAGTAGCAGTCTGCACTCCAGGTGGCTGTTGCTGTGGGGCTAAAGCCTGCACTCCCTCTATGTTCCTCTCGCTTTCAGTCAATTGCAAATGAGTCAATATTCTGAGGGATTCTTCGTCTCGTGCCTTCTGTATCTGAATGTTCTTTCGATATAATTCAACTTGATGAGCTACGTGGTCTATATAAACAGCTTTGTTCATGTGTCGTAGCCCCACCACTTCTGCTAGCTTATCCTTAACTGGGGTAGGAAGCCCTTCTTGTATTTTTTCCCTGATTATGGATTTTTCTAAGGGGTTATCTTCAGCGTCTTTCCCTGTCACACTTCTCCATTGAGAGTGCATACGGGCAATATAACCCCTGGGATTCTCATCCCCCCCCAGTGGCTTCACAATGATATTGTCTGGGTGAATGTGAGTAGGGTAGGTCTCTCTGATTGCTTTCCACAGCCTGCCTCTGTTTGCTGCGAAGAGCTCTGGATCATAAACTGATGTATTGATATATCTATGAAGTCCTGCCTTCATCAATATTTCCTGCATTGTATCCAATCCTGCAATAAAAGCTAAGAGTCTTTTCAGGTCTCCCATCGCGACCTGCGTTCCTGTCAGTATCACGTCGACCTGTCGCGTCCACGAATGTCCTCCCTCTTGAAGAACTGGGAGTTTCTCGATCACTTCAGACAAATCTGTATGATGCCACGGATGATATTCCATCTTGTTACCCCGAATCAGCACTGGACAGTTCTTTAATGTATTTGATGACATTCGGTGACAATCTCCCTCTTTCTCCGGGCGTCTTCTCCCACCTTTCCTTTCGGCTGTGGCTATCATCTTCCTGCCCTGCGCGTTGTAGCCTCCATCTGCATTGTCGTCATCACTTGAGTCTGCACTGCCATCTTCGCTGTCATCTTCCTCGTCACTCCTGTCGTCCCCTTTTCCCCTTGGCTCCTTCTTCTTCTTCTGGGAATGATCCTCCAGTGCCTTAGCATAGGGAGGGGGACTGGGGGCAGGACACTGAGCTATTTTCTGTCCCTCTACCTTAAATAGATCTAAAATAGCTAACTCTAACTTGCGTTTCTCTGATCTAATCTTTCCTCTTTGATGTGCTTTGTGCCCATTGATAAGTATTTCCAATGTTGCAATTAATTGTAAATTAATGCTGCCCTCTTTCGGCCACGGCCGTTCAATGTATGCCCAACGGCTATTCCATTTCGTAGACATTTTGCTAATTTCCCTAACAAGAGGATTCATTTTTTCCACTACAGCCATAGGGGATAACGTAGCCAACATTCCACGATGTTCACTAATATCTTTTAACAGCTTCGTGGAATTCGACCCCATTCTACTTGGCTCAATATGCTGACAATATTCTATATTAGATAAGGTGTACGCTTCTTACAACCCACCTTATTTTGTCTTGTTTGCTAAACAAATGCTAGTCCAATATAACTGTATTAACCATCCCCACAAAAACCCTGCAACTCCAGAATAACAGACTTGCCTCTTGTGTATGTCAGTGCAGTATTAACTTAAATCTAATCTCTGTGTAAGTACTTTATACTTAAATGTGTTTCCTAATTGTTTATGAATGTATCTTAATTACTCATTCAATACTAATTACAGTTCTGGTCAACACAATTATTAAATCACAAAAGCTGGTCACACCTAAGTATTCACTGACCCACAAAAACCCTTTTACTGCTTAATTATCAATACAAACTATTCTGCTATTCTTAATCAAAAACTGTGAAAAAAGAACTTAACTTTAAATAAAAAGATGTAAAACACGAATATTAATCACAACCTGTAAAAAAATCGACTTGTCATTTGGAAGGAATAAAATGATTAATTATCAATTACAATCTGTAAGGAAATCGACTTGTTATTTGAAAGGAACATACAATCAACTATCAATTACAATCTGTAAGGAAATCGACTTGTTATTTGAAAGGAACAAAATGATCAATTCTCAATTACAATCTCTAAATTACTATTTATCTCATTCAAATATTCTACGTTCACGTTTCCCTCATAAAGATGGCGTCTAAGAATAGACTCTCTGACACACTGCAAATGGCGTCACGTTTCCCTCATAAAAATGGCGTCTAAGAATAGACTCTCTGACACACTGCAAATGGCGTCACGTTTCCCTCATAAAAATGGCGTCTAAATGCAAATGGCGTCTAAACTCCGCTGAAAGTACACTGCAACACCCTCATAAAAATGGCGTCTAAGAATAGACAAA
>NC_137685.1:4174890-4197390 GCF_963989245.1 Nansenia antarctica | reverse complement strand
AAATAGGGAGGATTTCGCAGTAAGTCCCCTTGTATAATTGAATAAAGTCATTAGGATCTTGACACCCTATGGATCAAAGTACAAATGGATCCTTTATCCGAGCTATGTTGAAGGAGAGTTGTGTTGTTCACTGTGAGGTTGTCTTCCTCTGCTTTGCTCAGAACAAAAGAATCAGGAAGCAATGTGTTGCACTCTCTGCCTCCTGGCTGTGTGAGATATAATGGTCATAATAGTTTGTCATTGCAAATGGAGAATGAATCAACCAGCAATTTCAGCCTTCATTAAAAGCAATTTTATCCCCCCCCCCCCTCCCCTTGTTCCTACCTCCATCCCTGTAACAAAGAGAGGCTTTCAAATACTAAGAAAAGGAGAGCGGGAGGTACACTCTATGCATCCACACTGACACACCGTATGCAACCCTACAATATGTTCCTGGAAAAGTCAAAATGGCGTCATGTCCATTTTATGAAGAGAGTAAGGCGGGGGGGTGGGCAGACACATGGAGCTCTGAGTAACTCAAGACAGTGGGGTATGGAGGTACTTTAACCTCATCAGCTGGACAGAGTAGCTGCTACAATGATTCACTTTTGTCTTACATGCAAAACTGATTGTTTAAAGGATTAACTAGCTACTGTTATTGTTTTTATTCCCAGTCCACACTATATGCACTATATTCGGTTTGTTAAGTCTGACGTCAAACGTGACGTTTAGCAATTTCCGGGTCCAAACCAGAAATTCCCCGCACCAGAGTACCAGTGTACTAAAGCGGTAGAATGACAGTTCAATCGTTTTTTAGACTCGGACCTATTCATACAACAAGGGACACTGCACTTTCCCATTTTCCCAATATTGTCAGCGTCTTTGAGCCTCGGAAAAGCGCTATACAAATATAATGACTTATTATTATTACTGAGGCATTTCGAAGACAGCGCCTCAGCCAACGTTGGACCCGGAAACACGTCACGACTTAACAACCGAATACTATACTATAGACTACACTATATACATTTTTTTTTCTTTTCTTTTTTTTTCTTCTTTCCTAACACCAGGGGAGCCACCCCTCCTAAATGTCGTTGTTTGGTACCTGTACTGTAGCTATGACAATAAAGACCATTCATTCATTCATACACTATCGTGATTCCTGCATAGGCAATGAAAATATGTTGTGGTAAACTGTAAGTTGACCGGGAAGTTGAAAGCTAAAAAGCAGTATCACCATCTTTATAAGGTGGGTAACGTGAGATCCTGTGTACAGTATTGTGGGCTGAAGCCAGTCTCACAGTGTTGTGTGAGAGGGCAGTGCTGTGGCTTAGCTGTGCACTTCTTGTCTGTTCGAGCCCCTGGCCAAAGCAACCCTGGGGAATTCATTTACGAGGTAAGGGCCCATGTCCGGGGACTGCTTGAATGCGCAGATAAGCCACTGATTGACAGGTTACACTTCTGCCTAGAGTACATAGGGCATACTATATACTAAGAATACTATATTATTGTAAAAAAAACATTAAAAAAAACATTCTATTTACAAATTTGTATTTGTAAACTTTATCAAAACATCCCCTACATCCCCACGAAGAAGTAAAGACATAGCAGAGGAAACTAACATGAACCACAGTAAAAAACACAAAACACCATGTGTATCGTTGCCTTCTCCAAACTGTTTACTTACTTTCCCAAACTCCCTGAAGCCCTGAAGCCACGAAGCTCATGATTATATGAGCGCGGGTCATTAAAATAGCACGCAATACATCACAATAACATCAATACCTGCTGCCCAGAAGCTTTCCGAGCTTAACAGTCTCTAAACAACAGGGCAGATTCATCACCGAGTTTAATCACATTGTCCATGAGTCCACATCGCACTCAGAACAATAACAGATAACGACATTAGCAAGGAGCTAGTAATGTGATGTGATTTCCTACAGTCAGACACTATTGATCGATGGCCAGGAAGAAAGAAAAGCGGCATAATTCAAGGCAACCCAATGCTGTCATATTGCTGTGTGCGTCCCACCTCCTCACTGTGAGCGCATCACTGGATGCTGGGGAGATTGGCGGCACTTGATGCTACTTCAAGGAAGATTAGCCTTTTTTTTTCTCTTTCTTTGTCTATTTGTTTTTGCTGGAAGTGAGACTAACACGTTTTCCCCCCAAACTGAGAAATGCTTCAATTCTGGGGGGGGTCAAGAGAGTCAATTAACCTTAGTGGAGAAATAAGTAACACACAGAGACATGTTGTCAAAAGAAAACCGACACACACACACACACACACATACACACACTCCCACACACACACACACACACACACACACACACACACACACACACACACACACACACCCACACACACAAACACACACACACACACACAAACAAACACACACACACGCGCACACACACACACACACACACACACAGCAGATAGCCCTGTTGATGTTTTCCCCTCTGAGAAGATTCCCTCTCTCCTCCCAAGATGCAAGTGTGTGACACCGTGGCAATAATTGCCAGGTTTGCCTTCGGATCTGGAGGGGCTCAGATTAGCTTTACAGACTCAAACCCTCAATTTGCTCAACATGGACTAAAGCTCTAATGAAGGAGTCAAAGATTTTCACGCAAATCTGTAAATGTCTCTCCGTACCTAAATCCATGGTCGCCGGACACGAATCTTAATCAAGCAGCTGTCAATATTAATACAATATTAGCATCATAAATGTCTTTGTCGCAAATCGAATACAAGGTTGTTTGCATCAATTTTCAATGCGTCTTTGGCAGATGGGTTTGACTTATTAGTGTGGAGCAGTAGTTCTTTCCTGGTTATATGTATGGCAATGCTATTAACCTGAGGTCAATATGAAGATTGCATATTTCAGAGAGTGGGACAGTATCTGGTATTGTCTAGCAGCTAGCTCTACCAGTGTCGAGCAGGTGTGGTGGTATAATATACGTTAATATAATATGTTCACAAAGAACATATTCTTTGATTCGCAGAAAAGTTCCCCCAGAACGTATTAATTTGGAGACTGGGTTGGCTTGAGTACAAAAGTAAGTAAGTAAGTAAGTAAAGCTTTATTTATATAGCGCCTTTCGTACATGAAATGCAACTCAAAGCACTTTTCAATAGAAGAAAAAAAAATCCCAGATCTGGCGCCTCATGTCTAAAGCTTTGTGTAGAACTGGCGTAAAAAGCTTGCGAACATAGACAAGCAAAGACAAACAGACTGAAGAACTGCTTCTACCACAGGGCCGTCAAGGCCCTGAACACAGCAAAGGCCTAAGTTCTGGGCCCAGGACAGTCCGGACGGATTGTATGGCAGCTAGTGCTGAGGCACAAACATGTACATTTCAAGCCTGCAAACTGTGACACTTTAAAATAACGTGAAAGAATACTTTTGTGCAATATGACAACCCTAGTTGACTATCTGTGCAGTATAGTACAGTGGATTGTGTACATAGCCTTTATTGATGTAAACCAGCTCCTTACCTTGTTGTGATTTTATGCTTTTTCTAAAAAATAATAATTTTTTCCCTTTCCTAACACCAGGGGAGCCACCCCTCCTAAATTTCGTTGTTTGGTACCTGTACTGTAGCAATGACAAATAAAGTCCATTCCATTCCATTCCATTCCATTCCAAGAACGTTTACGCACACCAAGATTCTGATTCATAACACAGTGTGCACGCACGTGCACGTCTGTTTCCCTTTATGAATCACAATCAACTCTAAATGTTGCACACGTAAACAAGCGTCTTGTCCCACTCTTTTAACGCCCATAGTTGCCTATAAATGGCAGTTCTGCACAATGTTCTGCACAATGAACATGTCATAACAATAATATTATGAAACTAGTAATTTGTACTTGTGTCTGCCAGAATGACGCTTCGAAAATAGCATCAGTTGAAACTGTCCTACTGTTCACAAGTATTGTTTCATAATTACAGATCTTATTAAATATGATTCCTGATTAAACTCTATAACATATTCGAGTGGTTGTTTTGCAAAAATAGATATCGCCCTTTGTATTTATTATCCTAAATCCTAAAATGTTTTTTTGTGTGCACTCCAGGGAACTCTTCATATAATACATGAGAGGTAATATTCAGATTTATTTTACACAACGGTATCCAGTTCAAAGCGTTTCTCCAGTTTCATCCTTCTTGCCAGTGAAGTCACAGTTGCTAATTTCTCCAGTTTCTGTGTGTACTGTACGCATGGGTCCCAGTGTCCCAGTGTGCACATTTTCACACCAAGTAGTTTTTTTATAGATCCCTAAATTTGAATCAACGTTGCGTACGCATGCGTTTTTTTTAGCATACGCAACGTTTAAATACATAAAGCCCCTGGTCTGAGAGGAAAGGGGTAAGAAATAGGGCCACAATACACTATTCATTCATTCTGTCCATCCATCCACTAACTCATCCATCCATCCATCCACTCACTGGGCCAACCTTTACACCTTCCGTCCCACATGAGTACCCCAGCACTGCGGTGTCACTCAGCTGAAAAGCCTTCTAGAATGTTCCTCTCTGCTCCATTGTGTTGACGCTCCACTGGGCAAGCCACTGCTTTTGAATGGGGGAGAGGAGCACATGTGGTGTAGCACCAGGGCTTTCTGCAACAACTTCTTCCCTGACAGGCAAACACCCCTCACTGGATCCACCCCTCCCCATCCCCCTCCCCTCCACCCTCCACCCTCCACTACCTCCGCCATAGCAGAACCCAGAACCTCCATCCATATTCACAGCTTTCCCTGGTCCCTGTCATCCCCGCCCTACTGATCCGAGTCCAGAACCCAGCCACAGTGGCACTCGGCTGGGCCAAGCGAGCAGGCGAGCTGGGGGGAGGCCAGGGCTTGAAAAAAGGGGTCGGTTTTATCCCCCCCATCTAGAGAGACTGACAAGGGATTTAGAGAGAGAGAGAGACAGAGAGAGAGAGAGAGCTCCTGGAGACACAAATACAGTACAAGATGTGTGTGAATGAAAGGAGGGAAGATTGAAAATGAAAAGAACAACTATAGCAGAGGACAAAAACAAGAAAGAGCTGACAATGAAACAAAAAAAAAACTGCCTTTCTCAGTCAATTTCCCCCGTGGTTACTATTCACAGTCCAACACAATTACCACATATATGATTATATGCTATGCTTAATAGGAAAAACAACAGCTGTTCCCTTGAGTTTACAGAAATGACGAATAAAAAATGCACTCTAAAAAGACCCCCCCCCCCCCAAAAAAAAAAAAATATGTGTGTTTTTCAATCACCCGCATCTTGGAGTTCTGATGAGGCTCCCTACTTCCCGTGCCTGGAATGGCTGACATCATGCAGTTCCGAGAGCGTCGACGGCTCGCCTCCAGCTGAAGCTATTTGACAGCGTCTGATCAATCATGCCATCTCATTACCCAGCATCCCCTGCTCTGTCCTAGCAGGGTTGGCACCGCGGACAGTCCGCAGGGAACAGGTAAAACCGCCTCCGGGTCACCTTGAGCAGAAAATATGACTAGAAAACAACCTTTAAACAACGTCATTGAGGCAGAGACATGCTGTTAAGGACACTGATTGTGTTCCGGGCCGCTCCTGGACTTACTCAGTGCTGCTGACCTGAGGAGTAATTGTCCTGGACTGGACTGGAGAGATAGAGAGTTCAGTGCAGAGAGAGAGAGAGAGAGGAGTAGGGGTCTCGCAGTCCTAATCCAGACCCTTGTCTCTAGGCCAGGGAGCTGTCAGACCTGCCCTGGTTGGCACCTACACTGGCACCTACCCTAGTTCGAGAGCCAGACTGTCTCACCTAGGGGCCCTATGGCCCAAAGTAATCTATCTTAGCCGCTGGGCTGTGAGCTCACTGTTGACCGAGCGCCTGTCATCGCACTGGGGGAGGGAGTGTTGATGGAGGATGCCCTGGATCAGATATAACAGGTACACATAAGCCAGGTTCATCTGAGCTAGATGAGAGAGATGCAGGTGTTTCTCTCTCAGTTTAGTTTAGATATGGGGTGTATCTACAAATAGAACAATTTGAATCTTTAATCGATAACATTTGAATCTTCTCCGACTGTAGCGACCGCACAAAGAGAGCCCAAACTCTAAAAGAGAGCTCAAATATGCTGGTCAGACGTACAGACACAGACACACACACACACAGGCGTGCGTACACACACACACACATACACACACACACACACACACATACACACACACACACACACACACACACACACACACACAAACATAACTCTTGCTGCCTTGGGCCCTCAGATTACTAAGACTTCTATTTCTGTTCTGTTTATTTCCTTGTGTTCTGTTTTGGTTTATTAATCTATCTGCCAAGGCTGCATAGATGATTCTGCTGTTTTATTGTGTATGTGCCAGTGTCTGTCACTTCCCGCTAGATCCTCAGACTCTCATTGGATCTTGTCCACATCCTCACAGTGAGGACACGAGCTAGAAGCAAATTAAACATGCGGCAATAATGTTACACACTCTGACTTTTCCTGAGATGATAATAATAATAATAATAATAACTTTGATTTCTATAGCGCCTTTCAGAAACCCAAGGACGCTTTACAATTCTAAAGGGGAATGGTCAGACAGACCCAGACGCCTCAGGGCCTATAGTGTTGCTAGTATTATCACCTGTGTGAATCATACTGTACATACCTCAGCACACGAACAAAGGGAATAGAATAGAAGATGTCTGGAAATATAGCAACAGTTAAATGGATGACAAAACCACATACTTTGGTGCCTTACCCTGAAAAGAGTTTATGGACAAGGGCAGACTAACCCTTCCTTTAGAGGCACTGTGACAAACTGTAAACTGTTAGCATTTGTTCAGAGAATTCGTGACGTTAGAATTATAAGGTTCTATCTCCATTTTTGTCAAAATTGAGTTTTTTACATAATCTGATTTCATATACAGTATATTGAATCTGATTCATATTTTTAAAATGTTGACGTTTTTGAGTTAGTAATTCATAAAATACAAAGGTTCCATCTCGCAAAACACAAATGGAATGTAAAAACTTTGACGCTCAATATCTCTGAACCGCCCTAAACGGAGATATGTAACGATGGTCAAACAGCCAAACTTCTTTCATTTAATTCGTTTATTTGACCTGCAGAGAAGACATATAGAACACAATTCTTCTCTGGTCTGCTTGTGAATCCATTAAGCTGGCGGCCATTTTCTGACGCACCACCGCCTATGTACATTTCACATCAGGACAGTTTGTTCACAGAAAGAACACAAACTTCCCTCAAACATTACAAATAACAATTACAAACAACATGTGGAGCGACATACCTGCAGAGAAGACATATAGAACACAATTCTTCTCTGGTCTGCTTGTGAATCTGCACGTTCAAAACAACATACAATAAATGTTCTGTTTCACATCATCACAATACATCACAATACATGTAAAAACAAACAGCACAGTACTACACCAACATTTTCACCCTACATTACAAGATTCTCCATACAAACAACAAAACACGAGGAGCGTTTTACATGCGCACATACCCATTAAGCTGGCGGCCATTTTCTGACGCACCACCGCAAGTACGGCAACAAGAGAAGGACAAACGAACGTGCAGACCTGCAGTACACCCAAACTCCAAAGGGGGGCTCCAACAACAACCAGGGCTGCTCAAAGCACGGCGAAACTCATCTACATTCATCACAACTAAACATACATTCCCAACTCTGTTACACCCACCTCCCCTGAATTTCGCCAACCTTGAGCAGCAACTATACATTTAAATACTACTTTTTACTTTTTACACTATTACATAGGGCCGCCAAAGGACAGGACAGCCAACTTGAAAAGTATCCTATAAGGATGAAGTGGAAAGAGAGGTAAACTATCTCTCCAACCAACTACTGGCGGTAGGATGCGTTCTACACCCCACAAGACCCTTTTTTCACTGTGTATTACTAGCCTTCAAGAGGCCACAACCTCTTATGAAACAATCAGAATAACGAACAAACCTATATGTCATAGGATGTCAGTGTGCACAGTGTATACATGCACTGAACTGAGCTTCGGCTTATCTAACTGTGGGAAGCCTGGAACACTGACCTGCAAACAGCTCGAATGTTTGACTTAGTGTCTTGGATAATGTCTTGTCCTGACATAGTATAAATCAATCTGTCAACTGGTTTGATAAGGCGACCAAACTTGGACTTGACCTGTGTGACTGTACTAGGATGTTCACACTGTGTGACAGAAGCTAAAGTGTCAGTACGCTGTGTGTCACTAGCATCATCTGTCTGATTTGTGTTACCAGAAACATCAGTACAATCATCAGCGCTAACCACAAATCTAGAATCAGAGTTAATGGACTGATCTACCATTTGCTCCTC
The DNA here is from genome assembly GCF_963989245.1 of Nansenia antarctica. Lineage (NCBI taxonomy): Eukaryota > Metazoa > Chordata > Actinopteri > Argentiniformes > Microstomatidae > Nansenia > Nansenia antarctica. Next base: position 4,189,035 of record NC_137685.1, on the reverse strand, counting down.
AGCCATCTGCTCGGGAACTCTCTGAGGGGCAAACGAGACTGAAGACACTACAGTGTTAGTAGCCTCTGTCCGTGAGTGGTCAGGGAATGGTAACTGGGTGACCCACTCCAGGGTTCTTCCCTTGGGATCCTTGGGCTCTGGAACAGTCAAGGGAACATCCCTCTCCCGAACAGCTCTTCCCCCATACTCCATGTCTTCAACCTCCCCTCCCTCACTCCCAGGACAGGAATCCACTCTCTCCGACTCGAACGCGGTTCCTCTACTCACTTCCCCAGGCAAGGAATCCTGTTCCACTTCCGACACGGACATGTCACTTGGCTCATTTGATGTATGAACAGCAGACAGGGATGAAACTGGGTCAGAGATCACACTCGTATCATACACCGGCAGAAAGTTCACCAACAACAATAGATTACGGTGGACTACCTTCTCTCGTCCAGTGACAGTGTCTTGTATCCTATATGTGTGAGTCTCAGAGTTCCTATCCACCACAGTGTATACAGTAGACTCCCAACGATCAGCCACCTTTCTCTTTCCTCTCTCTCTCTTGTTCGCCAACAGCACACGGTCTCCGACGTCAATGGTGGGCCCTTTTACTCGTCTGTTGTAGAGCTCTGTGTGACGGTGCTGTTCTTTTATGACATGTTCCTGGGCTATGACCATAGCTTCTCTCAGATCCTTCGTGAGAGACATCACATACTTGTCGTAGCTGACCACAGCTGGATCATTCAGGACTGTCCGGAAGAGTATATCGACAGGGAGACGAGGAGTACGCCCAAACATCAGATAGAAAGGTGCATAGCCAGTTGACTCATGCGCTGTGCTATTGTACATGAACGTCAGAGTTTGCAAACGCCTCGGCCAGTTGATTTTTGCCTCTGGTTCAAGCGCTCGGATCATGTTACCGAGAGTTCTATTGAAACGTTCCACACTACCGTTACCCATCGGGTGATACGGGGTTGTGTGCGACTTTCTGACACCGGAGACTCTGAGCAGCTCACTCACTAGTTGACTCTCGAAGCTAGCTCCCTGGTCGCTGTGGATACGTTCTGGGAACCCAAAGACGCAGAAGAACTTGTCCCATAGAACTCTCGCCACCTGTTTGGCTGACTGATCTTTGCAGGGGAATGCCTGGGCCATTCTTGTAAAATGGTCAGTAACAACTAACACATCAACTGACTTGTTCCTTGAGTCCTCCGCTGACCAGAAATCAATGCAAACCAGCTGAAGTGGCCTGGTTGATGTGATACTCTGCAAAGGCGCCCTCGCAGCAGGTTCAACAGTCTTACTGACAATACACCGCTGGCAGTTACGGACGTAGTCTCTTACGTCTCTGTCGAGGTTGAGCCAGAAGAACCTCTGTCTGGCCAAGCCAAGACTCCTGAACTGACCTTGATGGCCAGCATGGTCATGAACACCTCTCAGAACTTCAACTTTCTTAGACTCAGGAACCACATACTGGCGGCGTTTTGACTTCACGACTTGATCCCTCGAGACTCTGTAGAGTATCCCATTGCTCACAACAAGTTTCTCCCAGTGCTTCAGGTACCTCATGACTGTGACTGATTCCTTATCTCTCTCTCTCCTGGAGGGTCTCCGATGTCTCTCCACATAGTACAAGACTCGAGAGAGAGTCCTGTCTCTGAGCTGTTCATCCCGGAGTTCCTTCTCACTGTAAGCAGGAAGTGAGTCCTGACCACCTGGGACTAACTGAGGCAAATGGTGCAAGACTGCTACAGCGCGCGTTCTTGCTCCGACCTCCCACAGATCGTCATATGACTGTAGAACAACAGACACTTCATCCATCTCCATAGACTGAGCGTGGACATGCAGAGGTGATGGGACACTTTGAGCGTAACTCTCTGCCTGGCGTGGAGTGTCACCACTATCATTGGACGACCGGAAGGCGTCCTGTACAGAAGCACTCGACACATCCTGGACTTCGGAGAGGAGATTCTTGTAGGGCTCTTCAAGTAATCTGTGACTGACTCTCTGCTTGACGAAGGGCACACGACTCAAGGCATCAGCGACAACATTCTGTGGGCCTGGCACGTACTTGATGTCGAAGTTATAGCTCGCTAACTTAGCCACCCATCGTTGCTCGCAGCAGTCCAGCTTGGGCTTCGTCATGATATGAGTCAATGGATTATTGTCCGTCCAAACAGTGAAATCATGCCCCTTCAACCAATGGCTAAACTTGTCACAGACACTCCACTTCAAGGCTAGGAATTCCAACCGATGGGCTGGGTAATTTCTCTGAGACAGAGAGAGGGACTTGCTGGCGAATGCGATTGGCCTCGCTCGGTCTTCACCCTCTTGGATCTGCGACAGGACAGCACCGATGCCATCAAGGGACGCGTCCGTTGACAGCATGAAGGGACGGCTGAAATCAGGGTGAGCCAGGACAGCCGTCTCAACCAGCGCCGTTTTCAGCTTCTGGAAAGCCTGCTCCGTTTCGGGGGTCCAGTCAGTAACCTTCAACTTCCTGCTTTGTGACCTTTGTTTGGACTGTTTCACCTTCCCTTTTCTCTTCTGGCCCGTCAACAGAGAGAAGAGAGGCTTTGCAATAGCGGAGAAGCTAGGCACAAAGTGCTGGTAATAATTGATCATCCCCAAGAAAGATCTGATTCGTTTCTGTGAGGGGGTTACACCGTCCGCTTCCATCAGGTCAGCACTTGTCATCTTTGCGATGCTCTCAACTTTGCTGGGATCAGTCAACACACCGTTGTCATTAATTATGTGGCCGAGGAATTTGACGGATTTCCGGAGAAAAAAACACTTCTTGGGGGCCAATTTCAGGTTATGACCACGCAGTCTACTGAACACCATCTCCAAGCGTTCCAGAGCTGTCCTCTCATCAGGGGCGTACACCAATAAATCATCCAGATAAACCAGTAAGCTCAGATAGTTCTGGTCTCCGAAAATGCTAGTCATCATACGCATGAAGCTCCCAGGACTATTACAGAGGCCCTGCGGGAGGCGATTATACTCATACAAGCCCATAGGTGTTGTAAAGGCAGAGTACTTTCTGTCATCCTCGTGTAGTGGCATGTTATAAAACCCTGAGGTTAGATCCATAGTACTAAACAAGGAGTTACCTCCAAGTGCAGCTAAGCAGTCGGCCTGGTGAGGGAGAGGGTGAGCATCCTTCAGGGTCCTCTTGTTCAGCCAGCGAAAGTCTGTACAGATACGGAGATCTCCGTTCTTTTTCCATACAAGAACCAACGGAGATGCATATTCACTGGTTGACTTCCTGATTATATCTTTCTCCTCCATCTCACTCAGTACTTGGCGCAACTTCTGATACTGACTGGGGGGCACTCGTCTGAATGGGAGCCGGAATGGCCTGTGATCTGAGAGGTGAATGCGATGTATGAAGCCCTTTGCCTCTCCACAATCCAGGTGATGGCGTGAGAAGATGTCCTTGTAGCGCACAACCAGGTCAGCCATCTTGCTTCTACACTGTTCAGACACGTCACAGGAGTGTATGTCGAGCCCACTCAATCCCATGTACTTCAGTTCCTCATCAACAGTGCGGGCCGCATTTTCACTGGACGGGGTTACTTGACAGCAACTGAGTAGTGGGACCTCAGCAGGTCCGGTCTCATCCATGTCCTCGAGCGCAATGCAGGAGAAGACGTCGGCCAATTTAGCATTGCGTCTTACCAAGACGGGCCTGTCGGACGAGTTGATCAGCTTCAATGGAACCCATCCGTCTCCCCACAAAGGAGTAACAACTCTGGCCACCAGAACCCCTCTTGGAGCTGAGCGACACGATGTGGGCTCTGTCATCACAGCGCTACCAGGAGACACAATAGTGGACTTGGGTAGCTTGCCCCACATCAGGTACTCCCGACCAGGCTCAAGACACACGGCTGAGTTGCACCTGACTGTGCCTATCTTGTCAGGTATGACGTCACCTCGCCAACGGTTCAGACCAGCGAGCATCGAGAGAAACTGTTCAGATTCTGGATCGCCAGCAGGACAGGGCGTAGACACAGCCTTCCAGTAGCCATCACATTGCTTATACTGCCGGAGGATATATTTAATAACATTGGTGCCTAGTATCAACTCATCATGCTGGCCTTCAACTACCAGAGTGGGAACCATAATCCTACAGCCATACACCTCCATTTCCACGTTGAAAGCTGACTCAGGCTTGACACGGCGACCACCACAGCCAACAAGCACCACATTTGAACTGAACTGGTTATGCTCTGTAGCAACTCCAACCTCTCTAAGCTTTCCCTCTGCCGTCTTACTCATTGTACAAGCCATAGACCCACTGTCTAGCATAGCATTTAGAGTCACTGTATTACCAACTGTCACAGGTGTGTAGAAAAGGCTGTCACTACCACTAATTGTATGCGTATTCTGATAAACAATATCTTCAGAGTTATCACTTGAGCTTTTGAGAGCTATATACACTGTCTCAGCACTAGATTCGTCCTCACAATGGGAGTTTACTTGGCGACCTATATTTTCTCCCTCTGAATACAGGCCACCTAGTTTCCCTGAGGCTGAGGTGCTCGGGACGACCTGGTGGGACACTCAACTTTTGTGTGACCTGGGGCTAAACAGACAAAGCACAGCCTCTCTGACATGCAGTGTGAGATGGTAGTGTGTCTACTGTCATCACAGACTCGGCAGGCCTTCTCACGGGCGCCACCCTGGTATCTTCCGCCACGAGGAGCACTGTCACGCTGCTGCACTTTCCCCATCATCTGCTCCAGACTCTCCATAATGCGAGCAAGAATCCTGTCTTCAGATTGCTGAGTGTTCTGGGCCACAGCAGTCGCGGAGGAGGGGCACGGAAGCTGGCCTAAAGCATGGTCCTGGGAAGGAATGAGGGTAGAAGGCGGACACTGTGTGTGGTACACTGGACTATGGGCAGGAGCAGGGGGGTACTGGGTGGAACACTGCTCAGACACAGACTGAATCGAAGGCTCTGGATGAGACTGCACAGTGTGGAGGGCGGTGGCATGGCTCTTCAATGGCACAGAACTACCGGTCCTGCCAGAGGCTCTCAGCTCTCTCTGATAATTATCAATCTTCAACTGTATGTCTCGTGAGCTCCACTCCTCAATAGCCTTGCATTCCAGAATACGGGATAGTCCAGAGTCCGGGCAATGCCTGACAAACATCCGTGCTACCTCTTCACCCACGTTCTCCATCCTCCTACCTTGTCTGCGAAGGCCCTCACCAGCTACATCAGCTGCTTTGTTGATCGTCAACCAGTAGTCTACAGGGTTCTCATTGGGTCTGGGTAGAGTGGCATAGAAATCTGACAACGGGAGGCATGATGACACATCACTGAAGTACTTGAGAAGGATATCATAGATGAGATCAGGGTTCTGCTTCACATCAAGTGTCTGATCGCTTCGCAAACCAACCCTCACAACATCCTTTGCCTTACCCATCAGCCTTGCCAGTATCTCCTCAGCCTGTTCATGCATTGGACATTTCTGCTTTCTCAGATAAGCTTTAGACATGTCAATCCAGTCCTGGACTGAACACTTATCAGAACTATCACCTCGGAACATTGGTGGTTCCCTGTCTGATGTTACATTCACAGTAACGCACGGAACCTCCTGTCTAACAACATTAGGATCAGTTACAGGATCTGGAGGCGATGTGCAGTTGAGGTGTGCACTGCTCATACTACTTGAGTGAACTACACCAGCTGAAATTAACTTGGTTACAATGGACTCGCCAATCTGAGCACCTAGCTGACCCATCATGTCTGAAAGGTGATGAAGAGCTTCAGTGTCATTAACACTGGGTGTGGATGTGGGAGGAGCCTCCCCTGTAAACTGTCCGACAGCAGCACAACCTGGGTCCTGACCTGACCCTGTGCCTCTACCACTGTCAGTAAACAACTGGGAACACCCCACCTCCCTACTATTGACAGCACTGTCAATGTCGATGTCACTGTCAATGTCTATGACAGCACTGTCTGCTCTGCTCTGACATGCCCCCCATGCACCCCTCCCCATAGGCAACACTGGACTGGCAAAAATCTCATCATTAAAACCTGGCCTCTGAGCCATAGTGGTACAGACTTGCGTTGTGTAATATTACTGAATGAAAAAAATAATAATAATAATAATGTTTAAAAAAAAATATAAAGTTACAGCAGGACATAAAAACCAAAACAATCAAAGCACTTTTTAAACTGATATAATCACAGACCTCAGACTGAATGACCATTTACTATAATACTCTGACCACACTTGATCTATCACACTAAGACCTGGCATCCACGCAGCATCCACGGAGATCGGCGTTCAGCTGATCTTGAGATCGACGTGTCACGGCACCAGTGTAACGATGGTCAAACAGCCAAACTTCTTTCATTTAATTCGTTTATTTGACCTGCAGAGAAGACATATAGAACACAATTCTTCTCTGGTCTGCTTGTGAATCCATTAAGCTGGCGGCCATTTTCTGACGCACCACCGCCTATGTACATTTCACATCAGGACAGTTTGTTCACAGAAAGAACACAAACTTCCCTCAAACATTACAAATAACAATTACAAACAACATGTGGAGCGACATACCTGCAGAGAAGACATATAGAACACAATTCTTCTCTGGTCTGCTTGTGAATCTGCACGTTCAAAACAACATACAATAAATGTTCTGTTTCACATCATCACAATACATCACAATACATGTAAAAACAAACAGCACAGTACTACACCAACATTTTCACCCTACATTACAAGATTCTCCATACAAACAACAAAACACGAGGAGCGTTTTACATGCGCACATACCCATTAAGCTGGCGGCCATTTTCTGACGCACCACCGCAAGTACGGCAACAAGAGAAGGACAAACGAACGTGCAGACCTGCAGTACACCCAAACTCCAAAGGGGGGCTCCAACAACAACCAGGGCTGCTCAAAGCACGGCGAAACTCATCTACATTCATCACAACTAAACATACATTCCCAACTCTGTTACAGATAGAACCTTATCATTCTAAGCTCACGAATTTGAGATGGGCATGCTTCAAACATGCTAATTTAGGACCCATCGACTTAGGACCCCTAGTTTTATGTAAATAAAAAAAAGAGCAGTTAGTGGTGGTTAATGACAGTACCGGTGCCCATATAAAGAGAACCAAAGTTCTCTCGATCGAAGTCTGTCTTCTAATTTGCCATTCAATACCTCAAGATAATGTCCCCTGCATGAGAAAGGACACACACAGAGACGTTGACTGCACCATGTACCGTCGAGATACGCGGACATAACTGTAAATATTGTAGTCCCAATTCTGTCACTGCAGGAGTCCATTTCCGTGGTTGTAGCCCCAGGGTTCCACAGTACAGTAGAGTGCAGTCCCACACGGAATAGATGGACTTTCTTCTCTGACGTCCAATTCCCCTCTCTAACATACCATGTCTGTGAAATCCGCTTGGACAGCTACACAGTTTTTTTTGTTATATGGCTGGATCAAAACCTTCAGATCATTAATAAATGAGCTGACTGGAAGTCTGAATATTGATAGGTGCTTGAACTGAGCAGAGAAGAGTAGAGCGTTATAACACTCTGCTGGATGAGCTGGACTTCTCTACCAGAGCTAGGATAGTTATTCCCCCGAAAAGTAAAAAGAGATATCAGGATTCCGTCAAATTTCCACAACCAGCGATGTCCATTTCCAACCCCAAGTCTCAAATCTCTACGCGAGATAAAACGACAGCGACTTTAAAGCAGGCTAATATACCCACTCCTGACATACACAGGACACTGCTCCTTGGGCTGAAAAGTGAATCACACCGGAGTAATCCTGACAGCAGTAGGGGAAGAAAGCGACAGGGAAAAAACAACATGGGGCTACCAGAGGGGGTCAATACAACTGGCTGTGTGACTCAACCTTGTGTTGTGTGTGTGTGTGTGTGTATGTGTGTGTGTGTGTGTGTGTGTGTGTGTATGACTCAACCTCGTGTTGTGTGTGTGTGTGTGTGTGTGTGTGTGACTCAACCTTGTGTTGTGTGTGTGTGTGTGTGTGTGACTCAACCTTGTGTTGTGTGTGTGTGTGTGTGTGTGTGTGTGTGTGTGTCGGTATGACTCAACCTCGTGTTGTGTGTGTGTGTGTGTGTGTGTGTGTGTGTGTGTGACTCAACCTTGTGTTGAGTCTCGGATTAGGAGAGTGTCTGACCAGACCGACTGGACAGTATGGCATGTGTGCGTGTGCGTGTCTGTGTGTGTGTGTGTGTGTGTGTATGACTGTCTGTGTGTGTAAGAGAGAGAGAGGACCGGAGATGAACAGATGATGTGTGCCTAAGACGCCAAGACACACCTACCGTTAGAGAGTGTGTGGGTGGGGATTATAGTGTGTGTGTGTGTGCGGGGGACGTTAGATAACGACAAGTGAGTGTGTGTGTGTAGGTGGTAAGAGATCAGAGGTCAGACACACTGGGCTTGAAGGTCTTGTGCGTATGTACCATAGGGGGGGCTGAGGTATGCTGTTTCCCCTGTGGTGTCCTCTCGGGCTCCGTCGTGACATCTGCCCGTGCCCACACAAGGTTAACCACCATGCTGCAAGGAGAGGCTCAGATGATTCCCCACGTCTCACAAGACCACTAGGAAATATGCAACCCAAAGGTCGTCTGGAAAAGCCGCTCATCAGCGATTCGCCGGCCAGAAGGAGAGGAGGGGTCAGCGTGTCAGGGCATCTGGACGTGCTGCTCGCGGGGGAGCAGGGGGATAGGCCAGGAGAAAGCAGAGGGTGTCAGTGTAGAAGGGAATCAAGAAGCTGTCCATTTGGACCAGCAAACACTCAACAACCTTCCAAAGTCAGTCGTCATCAGTCCACGGTCACATTGAAGACTTCTTACTTACTTATTTTGACCCCTTTGAGAAGACTGCAGAGAGTGAATCACATTTTCAACCAAGGCCGGCGGTAGCTATGGGTAAATGGTAAATGGACTGACTTATATAGTGCCTTTATCCAAAGCACTTTACAACGGCCTCTCATTCACCCATTCACACACACATTCACATACACATTCACACACCAATGGCGGCAAGCTACCATGCAAGGCGCCGGCCCGCTCACTGGGAGAAATTTGGGGTTCAGTGTCTTGCCCAAGGACACTTCGACATGTGGCCAGTCGGGGCTCGAACCACGATCTGCTCCTGAGACACAGCCGCCCACAGGGGCAGCGGCGTCTTGCCCTGGCAATGGCTATGAGCGGTGCATCTTGAAAATGGGCATCTTGTCCAAACGATCCAAAGTTAAGACATTACTTTTTTTTCAGAATTGTTGATATTCCGAGGGAATGTTTAATCTCATATTCGTATTTACTGCAGGTCCATATAGTATGTCTATTGATGTAGCGCTGCCCTTAGCCACTGCCAGTCTTGCTACTGCTAGCTGCTAGCACAACACCCCCACCACCCCCCGTCGGTCTTGCTACCATTAGCACCCACCCCCTCCCCACCATCAGGTGTTAGCCTTGCTACCGCTAGGATCCCCTATCTTTGCAAGTATTTAAATGCTGTCTGTGTGTGTGTGTGTGTGTGTGTGTGTGTGTGTGTGTGCGCATGCGTGCGTGCGTGTGTGTGTGAAATAACAGAGAGAGAGAGAGGAGAGAAATGATCTTGTTTTACTGTACGGGTTGTTATTTGGTTTATTTGCAAACCCACTGGTTTGTGAGGTTCTCTTTTGCAATGCAAAAAAGGTCACTTACAGCTCCTGTCGACTTTGAATGTTTATGTAAATTAACAATTCTGTGAGCTAAAGTAATTTCAGTCCATCTGCCATGTGCTATTTGTATTCTTACAGTGCTTCTCTTCAACATGACCTTACAATACCACTCTGTAGCCTAGTACTATAAGTTACAGTACATAAGTAATAGTACTGTAGTGCCGAGAGACGGGAGTCGGAGGCGGTGTATCGAATGTCACAGCTAAACGTTTATTTACAGACATGAACAAGTCTCTACCACATGCTTCAAGAAGTCACAAACTTGGGTACCACACACTTAACTCTCCGTGCGGAACAATACTCCCAACCCATAGTTCCGTGTAATAGTTCCATAGTTCCGTGTAATAGTTCCATAGTTCCGTTCAACCCACCACAGTACACTATATCTTGGTCCCATCCATCAATCTGTCTAGCCTTGTATGAATCTTTAAACCTTTCATATATCTATCATGTATTTTCTGCCATATGTACAGTAAAAACTAAATGGGGGATCAGTGGATCTGACAGCAGACAGCAGTCATGGACACCTCTAATAGCAGCTTTCATACTGAGCTGTGAGCCTGTGGCCTCATTCTATTGTATTTCAGACCTTCAGACTTAGCTCATATAAATGCATTGCAGTGTTTGTCAGACACATACCGTGACGTTAGAATTATAAGGTTCTATCTCCATTTTTGTCCAAATTTAGTTTTTACATAATCTGATCCATTTGGTGTTTATTAATGCCTGTGTGGTGTTATTTTTAAAATGTTGAAATGTTTTAGTTAGTAATTAATCAAATACAAAGGTTCCATCTCACAAAACATAATAGAATGCAAAAACGTTGACGCTCAATATCTCTGAACTGCCCTAAACGGAGATAGAACCTCATTCTAAGCTCACGATATGTACAGTAAAAACTACATCGGGGATCGGTGGATCTGACAGCAGGCAGCAGTCATTGACACCTCTAATAGCAGCTTTCATACTGTGCTGCAGCCTGCAGCCTGTGGCCTCATTCTATTGTATTTCAGACCTCCAGTCTTCAGCTCATATACATGCGTTGCAGTGTTTGTCAGACACATACACTAAGTATGTCAGGGAGGAGGGATCGGGTTATCAGCCCAGCTTTGCCAAAAGGTGGGTGAGATGAACTGCACACAACTGCAATAAAGGCTTGGCTGATACAGTCAAGCTGGAGAGTGATGCCTCCACTCCTGAGACAAGGTCAGGGACGCCCTCTGTTCCTCACTGAGGTTTTTATTGTACAGAAAGAAACCCATTTCGAAACCATCATCTTCTGAACCGAATCGATTCGTACTGAACTGAGCTGTTTCTTGACTTTGTATGTGATGAAAGGACTTCCTGTCGTCTGGGCTCTGGCGGCTCCGTACAGTGTTTTGTGTAATGTAAAAGACCCCACTGAAGCCCAACTGTGCTGTGCTGTGGTGCATATTATTATTTCAATTCATCCCCCTCCTCCCACTCAGTCTCTGGTGAGATAGCGGATGAAAAGCCTTGCGGTGGTGGAGTGTCGAGATCAAGGCGAGCAAACTAGCTTATTAAGGCCACAACAGCTTAGTGATGATGGCTATCATGACAGTGATATCCCCCTACGTAGTTTGGTCTTCCTGTATTCTGGTCACTGATCATCACATACACTATTGAGAAATGGATGCCTAAATGCTTCACAAATAGAGGAGTGGGGAAGGATGGAGAGAGACCGAGAGACACAAAGAAACAGACAGATGGAGCTAGAGAAATAGGCAAACAGAGAATGATTAGATATAGCCAGGGTGGATGTGGCACCTGTTACAGAAACAAACAACCTGCATTTATGTGTGGATTGTGGGTGTAGGAGCACGAGGGGGGTGAAAGGGGTCATGGGGTTATGAACATTGATGGGAAAAGGCCGAAGTGGAAATACAGCATATGATGACCAGAGCATTGTTAAGAGTCAGGGAAAGAAAGAGATGAACATGTGATACCATTAGTATGTGATAGCAGCTAGCTGGTGAAATCGGGACCAAGTTGGGAACACAAATGTTCAGACTTTTATTCAGAACATTACAGTGGAATCGGTCAGTAATCCCCACTGTCTGCTACCTAGTTAACTATAACACATACATACTTTACATCGATAGCATGCTCACGAAACAAGCTGTGTTAGTTGACTAGCGAGTGTGTCGTTGATTTTCAACAACGCTAAAATGTATTTAGAATGTTTAAGAATAAAAGTCTGAACATTAAACCGACTGACGAATTGTTCCCGGTTTCACCAACTGCTGTCACATAATTTGTGTCTGTTATTTGTCTGTTCGCCTCCACAGTGTCATCCCCCGACTCGTTCTTTATCTACCCCACCGGCTGACACTATCACTGTTCCTCCCCCACTCCCTGTTCCCTCTCTGCCTTCTCCCCAGTGGACATGGACTCCATCATGAGCTGGCCTCTGGTTCCTGGACCCCATGTCCACTTCTCTGGTCGAGGTTAGCCTGCCTGTCCTCTGCCCCCTCATGGTCGACATCATCAACTCATCTATCTCCTCTGGCTCCATCCCTGCTGAACTGAAAATGGCCTCTGTCACACCAGTGTTTCCTCTACATGCATTTATTGGTGGCGGGCCGCCACGAATGAATTTCCTCCGCCACGAATTGATTCAGTCCACAAAACAAAACAAAAAAAAAGTTCTAAAAAAATAAAATAAAAAAATATCTGAACATTTTAGCTGATTAAAATATATCTGATCCTAGATCAGCGCTATAATGGATGTTGACTAAAAGTGCACCTAAATCCACGCAATGTGACACCCATCATAAAGAAGCAGGACCTTGGATCCAGACAACCTCTTCATTTCCGACCTCCGCTTTCTCAGCAAGATCAAGAATGTGCAGTTGTCTGTCAACTCTAGAGCCATTATGTCACACTACCAACTGTTTGAACCACTATAATCCAGATGCAGGCCCAAGCACAGCACTGGAACCAGCTCTGGTCAAGGTGCTCAATGGTCTCCTCTTGGCTGCTAATAATGGCAATATCGATATGCTCATTCTCCTTGACGTTTCCCACGGCTTTTGACACCATCTCACACACTGGCCTCCTTGACCAACTTGAGCGACCCTAGGCCTCACCAGAACACCCCAGGCTTGGTTCAAATCATACCTGTCCAACAGGTGACAGTACGTTTCCCTTGGGGGGGTCCAGACCCGCCCCAGCACCAGTGAAACGAGGAGTCCCTCAGGGCTCCATTCTTGGCCCGCTACTGTTCACCATCTACCTCCTCCCACTTGGCCAGATCATTTGGAAACACAGCCTCAATTTCCACACATACGCTGATGACACCCAACTCTACCTTCACACTAAGCCCTCTGCCGCCCTTCCTCCCCCCTCCATCACCTCCTGCCGTGAAATCAACACATACAAATGGATGACCACCACCAACCTTCTCAAACTCAACAGCAATAAAAAGGAACTCATGGTTATGTCACCCAAGACCGTCCATCAAAAGATCGGCAACCTCATCCTCACCAGTGACGGCTCCACCTCTGAGGTTAGGAACCTGGGGGTCTTGCTGGACGCAACGCTTTCCTTTGAATCCCACATACGGTCAGTCACCAAGTCTGCCTTCGTCCATCTCAAAACCATCTATCCATCTAACCAACTATCTATTTCTATTATTATTATTATTATTATTATTATTATTATTATTATTATTATCATTACTATTAGTATTATTGTTATTACAATTATTATAATTATAATAATTATTGTTATTATTATTATTATTATTATTATTATTATTATTATCATTACTATTATTATTATTATAAGTATAATTATTGTTATTAGCAGTATTATTATTATTATTAATAATAATAATATTATTAATAATAATATTATTATTATTATTATCAGACTGAGAATAGGACCACAAACTCAGACAAGAGAGAAGAGGATATCAGAAGGCTGTGTTGGGGTCCTGACCCTTCTGTTTTAATACGATGTAGGCAGATAGCTTTGTAGGACAGTGGGGAGACACGGCGGTACATCTGACGCCAGCCCATCAATCACCAGGCCTGGACGGGCCACACTCTAAATTCTACCAGTGTCACCACGTCTTGGAATAACACCATGGCATTCCCCAGGGCACAGTTGTCTGGTCTCTGGAATTGTAATTATCATCATCACATAAAAAAGTGTGTGTTTGTCTTTCCTCTGTCTGCATGAGTGTATGCATACATAAGCTCAGTTGGTGTATTATGTAATGTATGTATGTGTACATGTGTGCATATGTGCGTGTGTGTGTGTGTGTGTTTGTGTGTGTGTGTGTGTACGTGTATGTGTGTGTATGTGTATGTGTGTGTGTGTGTGTGTGTGTGTGTGAGGCTGTGAACGGGTGTGGGTGTCCCTATCCCTGAGTATATGTGTCAGCCCAGGCGTGTGTT
>NC_137685.1:4162390-4167390 GCF_963989245.1 Nansenia antarctica | reverse complement strand
GGTAATTGAGTTTCATGGAATACCCTCCTGGCCGTGTCTGGGTAATCTTTGTTTGTGTCTAAGGCCCTGTCCACACCTATAAGTTTTTTTGATAAACGTGGATTTTTATATTCGTTTTGGGGGGTTCGTCCAGACGCAAACGAGTTTTTGCCCTCTGAAAACGAAGATGTTTAAAAACGCCTGCCAGAGTGAAGATGTTTAAAAACGGCGTATATTCGCCGTATATTTTTGACGTGTGGACGAGATAGACGGAGCTTTTTGTATTCGTCACGTCATCATGCGCGTAGATTTCCATGATCATGCGCACTGCAGCTGTTTGCTGTTCCCTCCAACGTCATATCCTGGCACCAGTAACTACTATGTTTACAACAGGCAACGGTGGTCGAGGCTACATAAGCGAGGAAAATGGATGTGAACAAAGTGCTTCTAGTTCTTTCACTGTTAACTGGACTTTTAACCTGTTCACAGATAAATGCACAGTTAATGATCGAGAACATTGAGAGACAGAGGCGTCTGATTGGCCAGCGGGGCTATGGGGATAATATTATATCGCCGACTACTGGTGTGGAATGCTCAATGACAGCGTTTATATTGCGTTCATGCATATGCATGTGGACACAGACATTGTTTATAAACATGCTGGTGTGGACGGTAATATTTTTATATACGAAAAACGTTTATCAAAAAAACGTATAGGTGTGGACAGGGCCTTAACAAGCAGGTAGGCTACCTGGTGGGCGGGGCTGGAGCCCCATCAGCATGATTGGGGACAGCTGACTGGGTCTCTTGGTTACAGCTTAAAAGGCTCCTCAGTCCTCCAGCTCTTGCTTTCCACCAGCACCATTTAATTATATTTCTGTTACGCTTCGTTTTATTATATTACACCATACAACAACGCCCTCCTCACTATACTCTCCACTGCATTCACTCACTTACACTACTGACATACGATATATGATGTATATATACATACGATATATATATATGATGATTATCATACCCCAGTGGATTATTGTTCAGTTTGGCTGACTAACTATATTAAATTCTTGATTATTTTGACTATCCATGGTGTGTGTGGCCCTTTTTCTTATGGTCCAGAGCCAGGCCATAACATAAACAAAAGGTGAGCTTCCGCCCTGTACCTCAGCTGTCACTCAAATGATTAATCAATTATCCCACGATAGCAACGTTTACAACGACCCTGTTGAAAAGTGTGTGAACGAATCAAATCACTTTGTCGAACGTTAATGGGCTTATTAAACTGATGCATCTGCTGATCTGTCTCTGGATGTGATGCCCTCTGATGGAAGCGTGTGTGTGTGTGCGTGTGTGTGTGTGTGTGTGTGTGGGGGGGGGGGGGGTAGGTAGGCAGGCAGGTGGAGGACATGGCCGAGATATTGATTTAGCCCTCATCACTGTAGAGGTGAACATGCCTGGAGGATGACATCATGGTGTGTGTGTGTGTGTGTGTGTGTGTGTGTGTGTTTGTGCATATGCGTATAGTGTGTGTGTTCGTGCATATGTGTGTGTGTGTGTTTGTGTATATGCGTGTGTGTGCATATGTGTGTGTGTGTTTGTGCATATGTGTGCGTGTGTGTGTGTGTTTGTGCATATACGTGTGTGTGTGTGTGTGTGCATATGCGTGTGTGTGTGTGTTTGTGCATATATGTGTGTGTGTGTGTGTGTGTGTGTGTGTGTGTGTGTTTGTGCATATATGCGTGTGTGTGTGTGTGTGTGCATATGCGTGTGCAGCAGGCTGGCTCTGGGGCGCTCACCAGAGAGTGCATTATGAGCTGTAACAGGTTGTGATGATGTGGCAGGGCACAGAATAATGCTCACCTTTTACTTCATTATCCCCTGATTCATACAACGGCGCCAACCGCCGCTTACCACTTGGACCCAATTAAGGCCGCAACACACCATCCTCCACCAGCTAATTAATGGATTGTGATTAGTGATCGTTAACCTTTGAGTCCTCCTGCTCAACCAATGGAACGGGAGTAGCTCTGAGACATGGGTGGCACTGAAACAGCAGGAACTGGCAAGCAAGTTTCTAAAGCCTGGTGGTACACACATAAAGATGTTCTAAATCTTAACAGATTGTTTTATCTGAGAGAGACCCCATGGACACATGGAGATAATAAAATCATGGATTGAACAGTTTTGATCGTATTGTGTGTGGTGTAATCCGATATTCCCAATAGACCACACCACATACATAAAGATCTGATCTACGACAGTCTAGAGTCTCGTCCCCCAAGCCAGAAATCTCACGTGATCAGGGTAGTAGTACCCTGACTGACCTGTACGAGGCAGCCATGTGCGACAGGGCAAATAAAGTGCTGAAGAACGAAAAGAAGAAGATGCGTCAGTCAGCTCGCTTCTTGATTGGCTACATTCCATTCCACGTCACAATCGGACTCAGTGTTGCCAGATGGGCCGTTTTTTTATTTTATTTTACAAACATCGTTGGCAACAGACATACAGTTTAGGGGGCAGGAGATGGGCACCTGCCCAATAGTAATTAGCGGTTTTCTGACAATATAGATTTTGGTTTCGCCTACACACTTTCAAAAGTTTTAATTCTTCTCTTATCACTTTTATTTCTGTGTCCTGTTTTTAAATTATGTTATTGTGGTTTTTATCCTGACTGTGTGTACTAATTTATCTTGTTCTGTAAAGTACTTTGTAACTGTGTTTTGAAAAGTGCTATACAAATAAAGTTTATTATTATTATTATTATTATTATTATTATTATTATTATTATTATTAGTAGTAGTAGTAGTAGTAGTAGTAGTAGTAGTAGTAGTAGTAGTAGTAGTAGTAGCAGTAGTAGTAGTAGTAGTAGTAGTAGTAGTAGTAGTAGTAGTAGTAGTAGTAGTAGTAGTAGTAGTAGTAGTAGTAGTAGTAGCAGTAGTAGTAGCAGTAGTAGTAGTAGTAGTAGTAGTAGTAGTAGTAGTAGTAGTAGTAGTAGTAGTAGTAGTAGTAGCAGCAGCAGTAGTAGTAGTAGGTAGTAGTAGTATTATAACGACGAACAATCTACTTGTCCTTCAAGTTGTCTGTAAACCACAACGGTGCTTTCAAATGTTTTTTCAGATGTTATCTATTGACTGAGGGACGTGCAGTTCGGTGAGAGGCTCTTGTAATTATTGCTTTGAGTAATTATTTTCCTCCAGTGTGCAAACCCTAATCCATCATATTGATGGTACACAGAGATGCCTGCAGGGAGGTTACGCATGATGAATATTCATGATGTACAGTACTGAAGATCCACCACTTTTCTCAAGTAGGAACAGAACAGCACTAGGGTTGGCTGATATGTTCTATAGTTTATTTTTTTAAACATAGATCGGCAAGGGTGTAATGTACATTTATGTTGAACACACTGAGTAGCCCTGGTGCATAAGAAAAAAACCTTTTGTTAATGTTTAAAAAAGTGTTTAACCTCATTCCCGTTTAGGGAATACTCTGTAATATTCTTTGGGATGACTCCAAGGATAATCCACGGCCTTGATGAGGCAATGCTATCACGGGCGAGATGAAAGCAATCATATATTTTCCAAACCGAAAAAAGTAATTGAAGTTCAATAGAATTTCCGAGCACTGTAGATAGTGTTGAGGCATGTTTCCGCTTCTGTCTTGCTGTGGCAAATTGGATTAGCTAAAGAAATGATAAACTAGGAGACGGAGGGTCTTTCTTCATGTATCATGAGTGTCTGAATGTGTTGGACGGGTTAAATCCAGTTGCTAAACATGGAAATGCGAAAAGGCAAAAGAGAGAAAAAATAATACTTAGTGTAGGCTACTCTATAGCAGTTCCTGGGGTGGCAAATAATCTGTATGAACTCAGAATATAATACAAAATGCAAACATTAGAGTGATAACTATGCTATCATCGATAAACATGAGAGATAGAAATACATCACATACTTAAGTCACATGGTAAATGGTAAATGGACTGCACTTATATAACGCCTTTTTTGCTGCTCCAAAGCTGCTCCAAAGCGCTTTACAACGGCCTCTCGTTCACCCGTTCACACACACATTCACACACCAATGGCGGCAAGCTGCCATGCAAGGCGCCGGCCCGCTCACTGGGAGCAAGTGGGACACTTCAACATGTGGCCAGCCGGGTCTCGAACCGCCGATCTGCCCACAGTACCCTGACATAGTACCAATAATCTAATGGAGAGCATCATGCATATACTGTATATAGAGACAATTACAGCACCACCATCATAGTATGGTACTGTATATCCTTAGTTTCAATAGCTGCACCAATAAGACCTCACATATTTTTTTAATCAGCTGTTACTTAATTGTATGATATTCAACACGTTTGAACTCAACACCAAATTCAATCAACACCTTTTTCTCTTTTGAGATAAACTCTCTTATGCCCGACTGAGATTCACAACAACAGCATAAAATTGAGTGTGAAACGATAAATAATGATACTTTCACAGCTCTAAGTGACTCCCACTGAAACAAAACAACACTTTTTCATAAACTCTACAGTTCACCATACATTCTGAATGCGTTTCGAGTTCACTCATAGACGATCTCCAGCCACCTTGCTCTGCTCTCTCTCACAATAGAAGACAGTCAATGCAGCTGAATCCCATTGTCACCGTTCTCAGTACCCCTGATTACATTTGCACCAAAAACCTCCTGACACAACTCTAACAAGAGGCTTCACAGACATTTGCCCTACTTATCATCTCTGTTGTGCGACACTGTGCTGTGTGAAACGGTAATTGTTTGATCAGCAAGGCTCATTAACCGTTAAAAGTGGGATGATGGGGGATCTTAATAGGTTGTATCTTGAATAGAACTCACCAGTGTATGCCAAACTCACTGACCACTATCCATGAACACACAGACACAGACACAGACACACACACACACAGACATACTCCTCCACAGTAATTGCCCCAGCTAAGCCATCCCAGATAACACCGCCAAAGAAGTCTCTGAAGCATCCGAGTGGAAGATATTGA
>NC_137685.1:4147390-4159890 GCF_963989245.1 Nansenia antarctica | reverse complement strand
CTCTCTCTCTCTCTCCCTCTCGCTCTCCCTCATTTTACTCTAAAGCTGCTCTGTGTAAAGGGTCTCGTTGCTGTTTAACTATTTCTCACTAATTCATTAATTATTATTTTATTCTACAGTATGTGGCAGCAGGAGAAGAGAGAACAAGATTATTCTCTATCTCGCTCCTGTTCCTTCTGTAGCTGTCTTGTGTTTTATGTGTTATGTACACAATGGGGGGGGGGGGGGGGGGAAAGCTGGTGGGACAATTCATCATTATGTTTCTTTCTGTCAAGTCAAAGCCCTAGACTCTTCCTCTTATCCAAAGAGCAGCGATAACACAAGGCAAATAGCAGAACCGTGACCAAACATCTGTATTCCTGAGACTATCCCCCATAGGCAGAGAACAGAACAAACACCTTCCTGTGCGACTAGTTGTTGTTGCTCTTATGCACGCTCCGACCGCGCATACATGCATACACAATTGATGCCGATGCAAAGATGAATGGATAAGGAGCGAGCGAGATAACATGTGGAAACTATTTGACTTGACACCCTCTCTCTCTCTCTCTCTCTCTCTCTCTCTCTCTCTCTCGACAGAGGCAGAGTCTTTGTGTTCTCTTCTTCGTTGGCTTGGCGTCTTTGTCAGGTCGGGCTGTTGTGAGGACGAACGGTTGGAGATGTGTGGAGCAATCGGAAGTGATTAACCACAGAGGACATGGAGAAGAGCCTTATCCCAGGTGGGGGAAAAAAAATATCCCACAAGGCCATGCAGTTAACATCAGAGATCCTCTGGCATAGGCTGAGGACGAATTCGGCTGAAACGGCGATGATCTGATATCGTTCGCACCTCACGGCTACGCGACTCGAATTCGTGAGCTGAGACGGTGACGAGACGATAATGCCGGGAGGGTGTTTTGGAGTCGTGTGGTCGGCGGTTGGGTGCGTTTTTCGATAACGATGACGCGTATATACACAAATGTATTGTGGTTTACTTAATACTGTTCAGCACTTGGTTACATTCAATACATGAAAGGTGTAGGCATTAGGCACGTAACATCCATATGCTGTATAAATATCAACATCTTTGTGGCCTGATTAGGACAATATCATTATGAAACTAGTAATAACGATGTACTGTACAATTCCTTGAAAATAACAAATAATCAAAGGTATTTTGTTTATGTTTCTTCTCTGAATAGTGGCCTTAGTTCATCTGTTGTCTGGTATTGTCCCTTAGCTCTAGCTCAGACATTAGCTTCCAGCAATTAGGACTTGACTAACAAACCACATCATGTGGGTGGAATTAGAAATGCAAATGGATAAGGAGTACCGTAGTAGAAAACACTATATGGACAACATAATTGGGACACCCGAACATCACACCCATATGTGCTTGTTGAACTTCTCATTCCAAAACCATGAGCATTTATATGGAGTTGGTCCCACCTTTTCTGCTATAACATCTTCCACTCTTCTGGGAAGACTTTCTACTAGATTTTAGAATATGGTTACGGGGATTTGCTCCCATTCAGTCAGAAGAGCATTAATGAGGTCGGGCGAGAACGACTGGCTCGCAGTCGGCGTTCCACTTCATCCCAAAGGTGTTTGATGGGGTTGAGGTCAGAGCTCTGTGTGCAGGCCAGTCAAGTTCTCCCAGACCAAACTCGGCAAACCATGTCATTATGGACCTCACTTTGTGTATGGGGGCTTTGTCATGCTGAAACTGGAAAGGACCTTCCCATTTAAATTACATTTACATTTTTGGTATTTGAGATGTTGAGCCAGCTTCTGTCAAACTAGAGAATTCATAAGAGTACTTTCAACAGTGGGAAGTAGCACAGCAGCCTAGTACTGTATGCAGCTGTATGAAATGATACCTCACACTCATACTTATTGGATGTTTTCTTACAAGCAATTTCTTACGTGCAATCCATATAAAGTCAAAGAAGTCAAAGTATTGGTCAACTGTACACATTACAGTATACACTTACAGTCTAAGGTATTTATATAGCCATCCTGCTGCCAGATAAACTGATGCATACAATAAGACGCACAGCTTAGAAGTAATGGATGTACTGTATGTGGCCAGAACATCCCAGATGTGCCCAGAACATCTGTACCATGACGTGGGTGTGGATGTTGTGTTGCGTTCATGAGCAGCTCTTCCGTCATTCCCTCTCTTCATAGTTAGAGATAACATTAGACTCTTAATTACAACATTAATTACTTTCATATTGAATATGCCAAACCTTAAAAGGGTAAAGCAAATAACTCCCCAAGCATGTGTGTGTGTGTGTGTGTGTGTGTGTGTCTACCACGTGTGTTAAAAGTCCAAAGGCACTCATTCCAGGTGAGGTGTTCACAGCTAGCATTACTTGCTGCAAGTTTCTTCCTTCATTATTCTAAGCAGCAGTCAGTGACAGTGCAGGTGCATTTAGTCATGTAGTCCTAATCCCCTCTAGACCCTCAGGCTCTCTCTCTATCTCCCATCTCTCTCTCTCCCCCTCTCTCTCTCTCTCTCTCTCTCCCTCTCTTTTTCTCTCTCTCTCTATCTCCCATCTCTCTCTCTCCCCCTCTCTCTCTCTCTCTCTCTCCCTCTCTTTCTCTCTCTCTCTCTCTCCCTCTCTTTCTCTCTCTCCCTCTCTCTCTCTCTCTCTCTCTCTCTCTCTCTCTCTCTCTCTCCCTCTCTCTCTCAGTCTATTGGTCCTTTATGTCTATCACTTTATTTTATCTTGTGCCTTTCATCAGCTAGCTTTTTATTTGTATTGTATTTATCTTTATTTATGTATTCATATATTTGTATGAACTAAGACTATGTGAAACAAATCATAACTGCAGGCGACTCAACTAGAGCTAGTCTGGCGCCTTCTCCTTTTGTGTAAAATTATAATATTGTTACAGGCTAAGGCATGAATTATTTAAACACTAATAAGTGAGTTTATCTCCCCTCAAAAAACAATGAATGCTGGTTTGTTTTGTCCAAAAAACAAATTGATTCGTTCCGGGCATTTGCCTCCTAGGTTTGCAAATACTTGCTGTATTATTCCTTTTCACCATGTATTAATGCTTTTACCCGAGAGGTCCGATTTGCTCATTTAATTCACAACACTTGTAGAGCTATTAACATGTTACATACCATGAAGTCACTCTCGGAGGCTTAAGTACAAATTAATCAACACAGTCTCCTAATTTAATTATGTGCCGATACATGATATGTACGTACGTGTTCCCAATTGTGTACCCTCGTTTGCCACCACAATGCATATAAGAGATGTTTGACAATACAATTTAAGATACGCTTCATACTGTATATACATCAAGGCAGTATTAGGCATGGACTTTGAGTGGTTATGGTAGCAGTAAGTTGTCATGGGAAGGCATTAGCAAAACTGAGCATTGTGGGGCGGCTATGGCGCAGGAGGTAGAGTCGCCGTCTAATGATCACAAGGTTGGCAGATCAGCGGTTCGAGCCCCGGCTGGCCAAATGTCGAAGTGTCCTTGGGCAAGACACTGAACCCCAAAATTGCTCCCAGTGAGCGGGCCGGCGCCTTGCATGGCAGCTTGCCGCCATTGGTGTGTGCATGTGTTTGTGAATGGGTGAATGAGAGGCCGTTGTAAAGTGCTTTGGAGCAGCAAAAAAAGCGCTATATATTCCATTTACCATTACAGTTGTTACTGCCTCCACCGCCTCATCAGTCCTCTTATACAACATTCCGCTTTTTTTGTATTCACCTGCTAGCATAGCTATGCACCAACCAGGACCTACCTGCTAGCATAGCAATGCACCAACCAGGACACACCTGTGCTATGCACCAACCAGGACACACCTGTGCAATGCACCAACCAGGAGACACCTGCTAGCATAGCTATGCACCAACCAGGACACACCTGTGCTATGCACCAACCAGGACACACCTGTGCTATGCACCAACCAGGAGACACCTGCTAGCATAGCTATGCACCAACCAGGACACACCTGTGCTATGCACCAACCAGGACACACCTGTGCTATGCACCAACCAGGAGACACCTGCTAGCATAGCTATGCACCAACCAGGACACACCTGTGCTATGCACCAACCAGGACACACCTGTGCTATGCACCAACCAGGACCTACCTGCTAGCATAGCTATGCACCAACCAGGACACACCTGTGCTATGCACCAACCAGGACACACCTGTGCTATGCACCAACCAGGACACACCTGCTAGCATAGCTATGCACCAACCAGGACACACCTGCTAGCATAGCTATGCACCAACCAGGGGACACCAATTGGGAACGCCTACTATCATCATACTATCTGAGACCAGTCTGAAATTAGCATATCAAGTTACTAAAAACCAACTTCCAAACTTCCTGCTGAACGTCTTGTTCTGTTGCCAATAGCCCAGGTTGTTGACGTCCACAGTGTGTTTGTGGTACAGTGTGTGTGTGCACAGTGTGTGTCTTCCACAGTGTGTCTGTCGTACAGTATGATGCTGTTTAAGTCTCCACTCAGCTTTTGAGACAGACGTCCTGTCGAGCCAGCCTGTTGTCTCCGTGCCAGCAGACGAACCAAGTGAGCAGCAAGCACGACGACTGATGATGAAGTCCAAAGTAGTTCCTGCCAAATTGCATGATGGGAAAATGATATGCTGGGCACAGTAAACCCCCCCTCCCCCCGCCCCCGCTCTCTGATGATGAAAAGAATCTCCAAATGGCCATCCTATTTTTAGCAAAGCGCCGCTCGGCGCTCGGTGCTAGGGCGGGGCCCGAGCGCTCCACGCTTTGGGGCGAGCGAGCGATCGGATAAAGCATGGCGGCGGGCGGCAGGCGCCTGCTCTTAAAGAGAAACCTATTTTGATTTATTTGGTTATCTACCTCTGCTCATATTGTTTCCGAGCCAGTGGCCAGCACTAAATAAAACAGATATGTCTGGGGCAACAAAGATGCATGGAACACATCCACACACATCCCAATCCAATGCACAAAACGCCCCAGGGATATTTGAATATTACCTTATTTCATGGTGCCCATTGTTCATGGGAGGAGGGAAGGGGCGTACAGTATAATGTCAGGCCAGGCAGCAGTGCTGCACTGAGCTGTAGAGGCTGAGAATGGGCCCCTGCGGTACGATGGACCGCCTGGTGATTACTGCTCTACCTATCATCACTGCATTACCGTCTCCCCCATCTCAACCCCGCAAAGTCCTCCTCCACACACGCCAGGGGAGAGCGCAGGGCAGACAGATTACTGCCCACTCACCACTAGCGGTAACGGTAGACCGCACTGTACTGTGTGTGTGGGGGGGTGTGTGTGTGTGTGTGTGTGTGTGTGTGTGTGTGTGACAGATTAGTACAGATTACTGGCCACTCACCACTAGCGGTAACGGTAGACCGCACTGTATGTGTGTGTGTGTGGGGGGGGGGGGTGTGAGTGTGAGTGTGAGTGTGAGTGTGAGTGTGAGTGTGAGTGTGAGTGTGAGTGTGAGTGTGAGTGTGAGAGTGAGTCTGTGTCTGTGTCTGTGTGTGTGTGAGTGAGTGTGAGTGTGAGTGTGAGTGTGTGTCTGTGTCTGTGTCTGTGTGTGTGTGTGTGTGTATCTGTGTCTGTGTCTGTGTGTGTGTGTGAGTGTGTGAGGACAGATTACAGTATGTACACCACTGTGGAGAGGTAGACTGCACTGTGTGTGTGTGTGTGTGTGTGCGTGTGTGTGTGTGCGTGTGTGTGTGTGTGTGTGTGTGTGTGACTGCAGCCTCCACCTCTGATCAACACAGATGGGGGTAAAACTACTACTGTGAGTAAGCTGAATGGCTTTAGTGAAAGGAAAAAATAAAGTAGGAGTTATAGCAACACACACACACACACACACACACACACACACCAAACATAATTAGATCCGTATTCACATCTTATTCCCAATGTATCCCCAACTAATGCTTAATTGACACCCAAGAGTGATGCACAAGGAGCTCTGAGTGTAGCCAACTCCGCTCCACGCAGGGCTATCACAACATTTCATGTCTCACTCTTCCCAGTCTCTGTTTCTGCAGTGCATTTCTATGGTAATTAGAGCACATTCAGTACCAAGGAAAACATCTCACTGCATTGCAGTTTTAGTGTAGAACGACACACACAACCACCGACGTGGTTTCACTAGAGTTTTTCCTGAGGATTATAGAACTGATGGAGTGAGCTGAACCTTTAAGCATGGTCTCTATCGCTATGTCTGTGTGTGTGGAAAGCGATCATGTCAAAAAACTGTGGCATTTTTCCATTAGAGTTTGACAGCTTTTCTTCCAAATTTCAAAGCTTTGACACACACTTTCTTTTCTAAGTGTTTTTGTGCTTTTATACTCCACAATGAAAAGCAAAAAAAAGCAAATATTAAGTCTGATTAGGCAAATCTGATAATAACTCGCAAACGTTCAGCATTTCTTTCAGTTGCAGTTTCAACAACAACAACAACAGATACTAATGAAACAGACACGAGACACAGTGACGACAGCCCCCTGCAATTTAGAAACACTTTACCCATAAGCCTCTGTGTTTCTCTGACCCTGGCCTCTCCTTGGCCCTCCCTCCCGTCTCTCCCTCGCCCAGTTTCCCTGCATCAGCTCCATTTCTGTCTCCACACACGTCTGTTAGAAGAACCCCAGTCACTCGCTAGCTTCCAGCCCGAGCCGAGGGATCGATGAGCGACCGGGCCTCTTACTGTAATCACTGACCCATTCCCCAGGCACCATTTGCCCCCTGACCCCCCTCCTCCCCAGCCCTGAGCGGAGATCTGTATTTCTGCGAGAGCTCGATTCAAGAGGTCGTAATGATTTCAGTTCACACAAGGCTCCGGCCCCTGATCTCCCCTCAAACTCACAAAGCCACAGGAGTTCTATTTCCCATCATGATCATACCACAGTTTTATAGCTGTCGGCTCGACTGTGTAGCCGTAGCGCGTACGTACCGTACACACAACAAGCATCGTGGGTTATGTTATGCAATCCCAGACAGACAGACTGAGGAAAGTGAGAAACCCTTGGTGAATTCTCTCTACCACAACAATAACTGTTAAACTGTCATTACATGAAAGATGTTTTCATAATGCTCTCACTGTGATCAGATGCTACTACAGTATTATGTGTTTCGATACACGGAGTAGGGTCTAGCCGACATACCAGAGGGTGTTTTTTTTTGCGAAAGTTCATAACTGAAGCAGTCCGCAAGATATCTGTCTCCATGGCAACTTGCACTACCTGGGTGTCACTTGGCACACGGCATAATATCTCTGTCAGTCTTCTTGTGTCTGAGGGCGACGTTTACAGCGTCTGTGTATGACATCTGGCGTCTGTTCGACTGGGTTTTTGTGACTGATGGCTCGGGGTTTGGGGTGAGCGGAGAAGAGGCTGTTTATCGGCAAAGCCGTTCTCTCTTTACCGATTCCACATTCCATCGCCTCCCCTTAAGCACCATCAGCCGAAACCGTATCTGTCTGTCTGCGGTGATGGGAGACGTGAGGCAGCTGGGGACCCTGGCTTCGGGGGGAGGGGGGGTGTTTGCTCAGGCCTAGGGGATCCTCCTCCTATGGAACGAGTCGTCTGTGAACATCTGGCTGGCCGGGAGTCAGATGATGCACAGCGCAGTCGAACTAATTAAGCTGTCGGCGTCGGCGGTGAGAACTCATTCTTACCCGTAGCGGTATTTATGGCGGAGCAGTGGGATACGGTGTTACAACATCCACCATATTGTTACAGTTGGGAGAACTAGCTACAGTATGTCTGCATGACGCAGAGGTGGCTAATAGAATAGCGTTGTACAGGGAGGACATTCCCAGAGATGAAGTAGTACCTTAGATTAGATTAGATTAGATTAGATTAGATTAGATTAGATTAGATTCACTTTGTTGTCATTACATGGTACAAGACAATGCAACGAAATGATTGTGCGTCTAACCAGAAGTGCAACAAATAGTATTTACAGCAGTCGATACAGTAAAGTGCAAATGGTACCGTGATGTGCAATGACATACCATGTCATACAATGGTGACTGGATGTATATGTGCAGTGGTAAATATAAAATGAGATTATATACCTCAATATATACCGTAAGTAGTACCTTAGTACCTTAACTGTCACCTTATGGTGTGTTGTGCTGGTGGGATTAGTAGCTACAGTACATTTTGCAAGACATTATCAACCCTTCATGATACCAACCTCAACATGATCAGCATTACTTTCATGTTACATTCATTGAATCATTGAAGCGATTCACAGTATACAGTATACAGCTCGGTGATAGACAGTATACAGTACAGTACAGTGTTCATTTTAGCATTTTAGATTTAGCCTAGGCGTTGTCAGTTTGACTAAAATAGCCAGACGTTTTTGTCATATTTGTTTCATTGGAATAATGATTAAGTCTAGTTATTGTCAAAATGACGGAACCTATGGGCCGTTTTAGTCGACTTAGGTGGTGGTGGTGGCACAGACTGTGACGTGCTGGTCATGGTATTAATTTGCCAATTAATTTGCCAATTAGAAAATCGTACAATTCTTGTCATTCTTGTTTTTGATGTGACCAAGCACATAACACCTCAAACTCTCCAAATACTCTCGTCCATTTAGTCACAGAGATAATTTAGTCTTGTCTCTTCTCGTTTTAGTCAACAAAAACTGTTTAGTTCGGGGGGGTTTTCTGGAACTATTTAGTCCCTTATCGGCTCATCATTTATCATGGAAAAACAGTTTGATGAATATTTTTCGTAATTTATTGAGTTGATGAAAATGAACACTGATAGAGTACTACAATAAAGGGTAGATCTCCTGTGTGTGTTCTCTGAACTCCTGCTGAATGTGAAATGATCAGAGATGTCTGGAGTTGGGGGAGTTGGGCTCGCGGAGCTGACACAGACTGTGTGAGATGTGTGAGGCGAGAAGTCTGAGCCTTTAATCTTTCATACAGCTACTCTTTTGGTGTTGCATATGACTTAATTCATCTATCAGGCTCTTCAAACAGACTCAGAGATGAGCCAGGGGAAAGACTGCTGATGGAGTTAAAAGACCTTACTTATCCACTAAGTCAAAAGCCAAACTTAGCCTCACCTTGTAAAACACTAGCAGCGCAGAGCTGTGTCTCCAATAGATCATTTGCTTAAAAAAAAAAAAATCAAAACATTGCAATGTAATAGCAGCAGTAGTGCTAGAGGATATGAAGTCTGACGATGTATTTACTGAGGTCTGATAAACCTTGAGAGACCAGCTTTATCTGGCTTTCACTTAAACCAGGAAGTGCCAAGGGAGACCTGGCAAATAATCCCATAAAAGCCTGCCTTCATGTGAGGACCAAAGCGCAGCAACTGTAGCTCTTTTATTATATTGCCTGTTATTGGAACATGTGTCCATGCCATGACAGTGTATAGCAAGTGGACACTTAAGCCTGAAAAGATTCAGTGTGAATTCAAGATATAAACTGCTGCTATTCGGTTGTGAAGTCTGACGTCAAACGTGACGTTTAGCAATTTCCGGGTCCAAACCAGAAAGTCCCTCCACCAGAGTACCAGTGTACTACAGTGGTAGAATGACAGTTCAATCGTTTTTTAGACTGGGATCTATTCATACAACAAGGGACGCAGCACTTTCCTGTTTTTTTCCCATATTGTCAGCGTCTTTGAGCCTCGGAAAAGCGCTATACAATTATAATGAATTATTATTATTACTGAGGCATTTCGAAGAGAGCGCCTCAGCCAACGTTGGACCCGGAAACACGTCACGACTTAACAACCGAATTATATGAAGATGTGAGTGTCCGAGTGTTGCAATACAGGGGACCATAACACCACCTTGGTTGGTAGAGAGGATTTCATGTGTCTTTTTGAGTGTGTAGGTGTGTGTGTGTGTATGTGTGTGTGTAAGTGTGTGTATGTGTGTGTGTATTAGTGTGTGTGTATGTGTGTGTGTGTGTGTGTGTGTGTGTGTAAGTGTGTGTGTATGTATGTATGTATGTATGTGTGTGTGTGTGTGTGTGTTTGTGTGTGTGTGTGTGTATGTGTGTGTGTGTGTGTAAGTGTGTGTATGTGTGTGTGTGTGTGTGTGTGTGTGTGTGTGTGTGTGTGTGGGTGGTTGGGTGGTTGGGTGGGTCTCAGACTGCCCACCAGTCGTGCTGAGGGGAAGCCCTGCTTAGCCCCCGTGAGCGGGCTGGCTGGGGTGTCACTAAATGTTAGCATCAACCACCGGGCCCTATACATACCGCTGGATGAGTCAGAGCGAGAGCTGCCGTTTGTTACCATGACGCCAAGGAGCAGTCACTTTACTTTTTTCACCCACCCGTCTTTTCATGTAACATCTCCTCTCCTCTCTCCATAGCCTCTCTCTCTCTCCCTCTTTCTGGTTGTTCTAAATAAATCATATAGTTGTGAGCGGGCAGACAATGTTCTGTACTCAGCAGCGTGTGTTGTGTTTTTAAAGTTTCCAGCATGGCGGGAGTGAGAGTGGAGAGCACAATAGAAAGGAAAGAGAGAATGGATGTGGAGAATGGACAGCTAAAGTGAACATTGTTTACTTTCCCAGGGGCTTACTTGTACCGTAGAGGTCGTTTTAGGTGTACTTTAAAAGGGTTTTTACTTTGTTTACCTTTGCAGAGTCAGTAAATAATAAATGGCGAATTAATTGACGTCTTTCTTTAAGGGGGCCTTTGTTTTGATCCGAGATACTTCTGCAACAACAGTGGAGAGCAGTTCACTAATTACCTTCTCCGAGCCCTGGCTTTTCATGAGGTTTACAAATATACAACAGTACTGTATCACTGACAGAGTAAGCCCAGTTATTTGCACCAGTGTTGTGAGGACAGCTACAGTTAGAATAAGTCCACTTAATCAATCATTTATACAGGAAATGCTTTTACAGGAAAGGCAGAATCCAAATTAGAAACAGTACAAGGGGGGTAAGTAGAACTCTTAGGAGACGCAGTATAGGGGGAAGCAGGTGTCTCAGGAGTGCTGGGGGGTAGTAGATGTCTCAGGAGGCACAGTGCTGGGGGGTAGTAGATGTCTTAAGAGGAGCAGTAAAGGTGTAGCCTGAAGAGATGGAGGTCTTCAGTCTCTGGCGGAAGATGGGGAGTGACTCTGCAGTTCTGACAGCCGTGGGAAGCTCATTCCACCAGGCCCACTGCCATGGGGAAGAAACTGTACAGGTGGTCTTGATAGACCGGAACCTTTTTCTGGATGGTCAAAGTCTTTGGAAGAGGGGGTGACCGGGGTGGGAAGGATCAGCGATGATCCTTCCTGCTCTCTTACTGGTCCTGGAGTGGAACAGGTCCAGGACAGATGGCAGGTTGCAGCCCATGACCTTCTCGGCTGACCGAATAATCCGCTGTAGTAGTCTGCCTCTGTCCTTGGCAGTGGAGGCAGAGACCCAGACGGCGATCGATGGCTCCCGAGGATGAGGATGGACTCGATGATGGACGTGTAAGAGTTCGGCCGTCACTTTCTGCGGTATATTGGATTTCTTCAGCTGAAGAACATCCTCTGCTGGGCCTTCTTGATGGTGGAGGTGATGTTCTCCGCCCACCTGAGGTCCTGTGACATTATTGTCCCCAGGAATCTGAATGACTCCACTACCATCTCTACAGTATTTAGAGTGTTGAGCTCCAAGTTGTTCTGGCTGCACCAGGAAGCCAGGCTGTCAACTTCCTTTCTGTAGGCGCGGACTCATCCCCATTGGAGATTAATCCAAGGGTTGTGTCATCTGCAAACTTCAGGAGTTTGACAGAAGGGTGGCTAGAGGTGCAACTGTTGAGTAGAGGAGAGAGCACACAGCCTTGTGTGGGGCTCCAGTATCCCCCAGCACTGCGTCTCCTGACACACCCGCTTTTCCCCTGTGTCCCCTAAGACTTCTACTGCCCCCCTTGTACTGTTTATCTGTTTCTCCAGTGTCTAAATAACCCCCAAAAAATCTTTACATCACGGAGACTGCCAATGGCCCCGGGCCTGAGCTAGATTACTCTTCCTGCTACAACTGGTGAACTGATGATTCACTTGCTTAGTCACATGATTGTAAGCCGCTTTGGAATAAGGCGTCTGCTAAATGCCCAAAATATAAATGTAAATGTAAATGGATTGAATAATTTGGTCACAGTCCTATTCAAGAGAGATATGTTTCGACATGTATGACAAATGAACAGTGCACCGTTCACTGGTCACATCAACAGGCATGCCACATGATCTACTGCATGCTGGGAGAACTAAATACAGTTTACGTGATGTATGATGAGTAGGCTGGACGCTGAAACTCAAATGTGACAATAATGCGGTAGAATTGCATGTGGCTGTGTTATCATCTGTTTAATCTAACTAAGCGTACCACCACACGCGTGAGGCACAAGGCTGTCACTATTGATGTGTCGTGTATAGATTGACAGTGTGACTGACTGAATGGGAGCAAGCTTTGGGGACTGGGTGAAGCTTGTCTGACTGGAACACTGGACACTGAAGTCAGCGACTGCTCTGGAGTTGGGAAAAAGAGAGATGGGTTTGACTCGTGTCATGC
>NC_137685.1:4119890-4142390 GCF_963989245.1 Nansenia antarctica | reverse complement strand
TGTTCATACCAGTGTATCTGTTCATACCAGTGTATCTGTTCATACCAGTGTATCGTTCATACCAGTGTATCTGTTCATACCAGTGTATCGTTCATACCAGTGTATCGTTCATACCAGTGTATCGTTCATACCAGTGTATCTGTTCATACCAGTGTATCTGTTCATACCAGTGTATCGTTCATACCAGTGTATCGTTCATACCAGTGTATCGTTCATACCAGTGTATCGTTCATACCAGTGTATCTGTTCATACCAGTGTATCGTTCATACCAGTGTATCGTTCATACCAGTGTATTGTTCATACCAGTGTATCTGTTCATACCAGTGTGTCGTTCGTACCAGTGTATCGTTCATACCAGTGTATCTGTTCATACCAGTGTGTCGTTCATACCAGTGTATCGTTCATACCAGTGTATCGTTCATACCAGTGTGTCGTTCATACCAGTGTATCGTTCATACCAGTGTATCGTTCATACCAGTGTATCTGTTCATACCAGTGTATCGTTCATACCAGTGTATCGTTCATACCAGTGTATCGTTCATACCAGTGTATCGTTCGCCAGACAGCGCCAACGTTCGGAGGTTTCCGAACGCGAACCGGCGTTCGGAACTGCCGGTGTGAAAGCCCTATCAGTCTCTTCAGATTGGAACCCAAGCAGCAATGCTTTTTTCTGATAGGAGGTGATTAATCTGAATCTTGCACACATAGATACGTATATCATAATGGGGCTTTTCTCCTCACGACCATAATTACCACCCTCCACACACAAACACACACACACACACACACACACACAAACACACACGCACACGCACACGCACACACACATACACACACACACACACACACACACACACACACACACACGTGACCTTCAGAGGCCTGAAAGAGAGAGACAGAGAAAAACAGTACCGCATACGTATCGGTCTGTCTGGGTTTTGTCATAGTTACCTGGACAAGGACATGGGTTTAAACAAAGTGCAGGGTCTTTCGACCCTTCTCTGATTTGTGCAGGATTGGCTATTATCTGGGGGGATTGGGGGGGAGGAGGGGCGCTGGTTCGAGGGGCGGTGGGTGGTGGGAGACAGTGGGTGGGCAGACCCCAAGTGCATTGTCTTACACAGAAGACACAAACAGAAGATAAGTGAGATGTGAGATGGAGGTATGTCTCTATATAGGCCGAGCCTCTCAACCATTCTTCCCTATTAGGTTTCCTCTCTTCTCTGCTCTCCTCTACAGCACAGTACAACCTCAGGGAAACATCATCCAAGTGTCTGGCAGAAGCCCACTCTGGGGATTGAGCAAGATAGATCCACACACTACGCCTGGATTCTAAAGGCATAATTATGTCATCAAAAAACTGGCATGTATTGTAAACGTATACTGTAAATAGAAGACATTGTGGGGATGTGATTGATGATATGAGGACGGCAGCAAACAGCCACAGTAGGGGAAGAAGCGTTTAACAGTCAACACTACATAACACAGGTTTTTATTGCAATGAAACCCCCCTCGGGCAACTTAATAATAATAATAATAATAACAACAAACAGAAGAACAGAACTCCCGCAAATGTAGGGGTTCAAGAAAACATACAAAGCTAGATACACACAGTGTAGAAAGTCACAGTGTGACTGTGGATATGCTACAGCATGCTGGCGGTGGAACACGCTACCCTCGGTGCCCCCCCCCAACCCAGGGGAGACGGGAGACGACAGGGCAGGGGGGACAAGGGGGCGCACTGGGGGTGGTCATCACTGTTGCTCATGGGTCCGCTGGGCTCAGAGCGGTGGTGGCAGGCTCCAGATGTAGGGACGCCATGTGGGCCCGGGCGGACGACGTCTCTACTCATCACAACACAGCCCCGCGGCGGGGAGGGGTGAGTGGGGGGTCACTATCCCTTGCAACAACCCACTGAGATGTAGGGGGGTAGGGGGGAGAGAGTTGAGGGGCCGGGGGGCGGGGGGGGGAGAGAGAGATGGAGATGGATGTAGATACCCGTAAAAAAAAAAACATCAACATGTGAGCCACCACTTGTCTTGTATGTGTGTGTGTGTGTATGGGAGTGTTGTATGGGAGGGTAAGGAGGAGTGGGGGGGCATGGGTGGGAGTGGTTTAGTCGGTGATGTGATTAGTGGGTATAGGGACACGAATGACAGAGGAGAACGGAGAGAGAGGGGGAGGAGGATGTAGGAGGAAGCTGTCTGAGTACCAAAAAACGGTGTGCCTTGCGAGAACACTCTTACATAAGGACATTCAAGTGTCAGTGTCTTGTATCATGCATGCGGGCAGATAACCTTTTGTTTTTCTGACTGATGGGGATCTGCCCCCCCCACCCCCGCCCCCGCCCGCCCCCGCCCGCCCTCTCCAGTTAGCCTCATCTCCTCTTAGCCTCATCGGAAGGAGAAGAAGAGGAGAGGAAAGGTCTTGTTATTTATTGAACCTTTATGTTATCCAGGGAAAAGCACACTGAAGCCAAGTCATTATTCAGATCGCCCGGATCGACCCCCTCCTTATGAACAGGGGAGTACGTTGGCCACCTTCCACACTTTGGGTAAACGGTACCGGAAGAAAGGATTGTCATGTTAAAAAATACGAGCCAGGGGTTCGGCTATTAATAGGGTAGAGAGAAACGCAGGAGATATGGATTAAGCATTCAAAACCCTGTAGCCTTTTTTAAACATCAATCTTACACAACGCATCAAACACTTCTTTCTCGGTAGGAAGACAACGGAGGGGGAATATAGGGTCATCGTTCGCCGGAGGGGGTTGAGCAGAACAGGATACCTAGCCTGATCTGGGGCTTTTAAATCATCGCTTCTTCTTTCAGATAGGTAGCCTGCAGAGATATGTGTGTGTGTGTGTGTGTGTGTGTGTGTGTGTGTGAGTGTGCGTGTGCGTGTGCGTGCTCTTGAAGAAAATATTTTCTCAGCTTCTCCTCAGGTCGTGATCAGGATATAGGAACATTGATTCAACGGTTTTTTCCGTTGGTTTGTGGGCTTCTCCTGTTCCCAGAAGTGTTGACCTTTCTCTGGCCTGTGTGTGTGTGTGTGTGTGTGTGTGTGTGTGTGTGTGTGTGTGTGTGTGGGCACCGGTACCTTCACAGAACTCAACACGGAGGCTCCTCCATACTGTCAAATGATGTACTGTCAAGCGAAGCGATATGTCTAGGGACTGTTTTCTAAAACCAACATATACCTATGTATAGATGTAGTGTTGTCGTTCTCGCTCTCTCTCTCTCTCTCTCTCTCTCTCTCTCTCTCTCTCTCTCTCTCTCTCTCTCTCTCTCTCTCTCTCTCTCTCTCTCTCTCTCTCTCTCTCTCTCGCTCTCTCTCTCTCTCTCTGCCATCTTCTGCGATCTGTTGCCACATTCCCAACTGTCCGTCGGCTCCTCTCATCATGCTCTCTCCATAGTCTTACATCCTTGTCCTTGCATCAGGCAGTAGCCCCAGGCCAGCCTAGCCTTTGTCTAAAACATCCTGATTGTTAGGAGCATAGACCCTGAGAGCTCGTCGATCTCCTACGAAGGGACCACTCCTCCCCCCCCCCGCCTCTTCTCCCCTCTCTCTCCCCAGGATTTATTTGTCCCTAGAAGTTATTATCCCCATAATATACTGGATCCATCTTCATTAGTCATTGCCCAACGTGAGGCTCGGGGAGAGAAAAAGTGGCCCCTGTCACTGGCAGAGATATCTATGACCGGCCATATCAATAGATTCTCCTAGGAACTGACCTTTCCTGTAGCAAGGAGGGGCGGGGGCAGGTTATGTAGGAGGCAGCAGGGTTATTGAGTGCCTCTTTCCAAACCTTGTAGTTTATTGTTTTGTCTTTTCTTTTTCAACGTCCTTGACAATAATGAACGTTGATGTGCCATAACTAACAGTCCATATGTGCTGTATGTCTTACAGTAAATGACGGCTTTTCGAATGCATTGTGTGTGCAATGGGTGTTTCTGTAAGACCGTGTGTATGTGTATCTGTTTTCAGTAATATTCATATACTCTATCATGTATGACATGTGTAGATAGCATCCAGCTCTCTGTCGAGGGCATGTGGCATATTTGCAGTTTTAAATTGACTCACAAAATGGCCAAAGCTAATGCCGCACAGGCACACACTTGTGTGCGTGTGTGTGTGTGTGTGTGTGTATGTTGTTGCTACTCTCGGTAGCATAAGGCTCAGCCCACCACCCACCTGCCACAGAAGCTTGTGCTGCTCAAACACATCATCAGTAATGAGGGAGATTACGGACGGCTTATCTGAATCACAAACACATGTATGCTCTGGGTATAGGACACGCAGGAAACATACTGCATCCAATCAGCAGCCTGACTTGCAGCAGGCTATGCAATTAACTGGCACCGCCATTTCTCCATCCTCCCCCAGACCCCCATTACTGTCTACAGCTGGTCATAGAAGATGTTCCCGAAACAGTTGTTTGTGTGAATGAGATAAAACACGCGGGGAGATGTAATCTGAACAATGTCTCTTTTTCTGTTTGAACAATATCCATGTGCATTTCCATGTGCGAAACAAGGCACAGAATACAGTTGAATTGATTTGCGAGAGAGAAAGAGAGCAGGGGGAGAGAGAGGGGGGGAGATGAGAGAGAGAGGGGAAGATAGAGGGGGAGAGAGAGTACTGGGGTTAGCTAGCTCACTTTTAATCAGCATGAAATGGTAACTCCGGTCTCCCGATCGATTCTAATCTGCTGTGAATTGTTTCTTTTAGATTAACAAACATCATTATCCGTTAAGATGAACCAACACATATCTCTGCTGCTGATGTGAAAATTAAAACCCTTTTAACTCTCCTCCAATATAACGACTTTACGGATCATTATTATTAATAAACTATTGCTTTCCTTTCCTGAGAACTGGGGCTGATTGTAGTATCACTGTAGAGTTTATAGCTTTTTCTTCTTTGCCAAGCACACATATATTCCAACAGCGTTGTGTGTGAATGCTAAAACACATTCCCTTGGAGAGAGTTTTTTCATGAATACTATTTACTGACATTATGATCTCTCAGCACATCCAAAGCCAATGAAATGTGACAAAAATACCGCTTCTCATCTCAAGCTCCCTTTCCCCTTTACCTCCCCTTTCCCTTTTTGTTTTTAATACCAATGCACCAATTATGAAGAAGAGAGAGGTGGCGGGGGATCAGAATACAATTTAGGAATCATTAAGGGTGGGTGGGGGGGGGATTTATATTTCATTGACCTCAAGTGGTGCTGGAATGAAATCTGGAAACACCCATGCATCCATGAATGCACGCACGCATGCACGCACACACACACACACACACCACAAATGTAAATACAGATAGTACAATTACATACACACTGAGGGGTGACAGGTTGGAGTGTGAGTAGGATCCCCCCTGCCCCCTTCCCTCCCTCCTTCCCTCCCTCCATCTGTAACTCCCTCCATCTCCCCCTCCCTCCCTCCTTCCCCTCACCCCTTGAGCACAATTGCTCCTCTATCTACATACAGAGTCTTGGTTTCCTCTCACTAAACAGCAGCAGGCTTCTGTTTCCCCCTATTACTCTAACCTTAGCTGGGTCGCCTCTCCTAATCACCCACTAAGAGCTTGGAACCATATCAAAGGGGATGTGTGTGTGTGTCTGTGTGTGTGTGTGTGTGTGTGTGAGTGAGAGAGAGAGAGAGAGAGAGAGAGAGAGAGAGAGAGAGAGAGAGAGAGAGAGAGAGAGAGAGAGAGAGAGAGAGAGAGAGAGAGAGAGAGAGAGAGAGAGAGAGAGAGAGAGAGAGAGAGAGAGAGAGAGAGAGAGAGAGAGAGAGAGAGAGAGAGAGAGAGAGAGAGAGAGAGAGAGCTCTCCTCACGTGGGTATTGTGAATAAGATCAAAGCCCTGTGTAAAGCCCTGCGGATGTGACATACTCTAGCAGGGCTTGTGCGTTGGAGAGGATATCTGCAGTAATTCTGCTGATACTGTATGCTGCTATTAAAAGAGGGTTGGTTGGAGTTTTGCAGGCTTTTGTAATTCTTTCATTGTTCTACAGAGGTGGGGGGAGGGTAGATAGCGGAGGTGGAGAGGTGATGTCCATGGAGATGCCGGTATAGATTTCACCTCTTACACACTTGTCTCTAAGGATCCCCCTGGGTACCGGGACTAGAAGCATGGCGTGTCTATATGTCGGTGGTGGCTGTCTACAGGGGTTTGAAGGTATGAGGTGTGTCTGGCTAAGGGCCATGTTTAAGTTTTTTGCACCACTGCAAAACAACACCTGGACTTTTCCTTGAGGGAATATCATATACAGTACACAGCAGAAGGACAGAATGTATGTATGCCGAGGGCACAAGATGTTTTTTTTTTTTTTTAAAGATAAATAAAAGTTGAATATCTTCTGCATAAAAAAATATAATCACGTTGGTGTTGGTATTGTATTCCCTTTGGAGTAGAGCCGTTGTAAACTTTGCGACGGGGTGTATCCGTGAGTCGGTGGAGCTGAGGAGGTGAAGATAGTAGAGTAAGGACAGATCCCTCTAGTTGGAGAGGAGCTAGGGACAGTGTAGTGGTGATGGGGTCAGAGAATCTAGAGGGGGACGACTGTCTCTCTGTTCTCTCCACTCCTGTCTTCATCTCCTGTGACCTGTGGGGGCGGGGGGTAGGGGGTCGGGGAGTCTTGGACAGATGAGGTGGGGGGGGGCTATAATAAGGGTCTATGTTGACATGGAATAAAGGTGATATTTCTGTAGAGAGGGGAATGTCTCGCTTCATCTCTCCAGGAAGAGAGGGGCCGGAGAGGGGACGCCTGGATAAAGAAGAGGGAGAGGGGGGCTTTGAGGAAACA
Organism: Nansenia antarctica; assembly: GCF_963989245.1. NCBI lineage: Eukaryota > Metazoa > Chordata > Actinopteri > Argentiniformes > Microstomatidae > Nansenia > Nansenia antarctica. The sequence goes on along the minus strand of NC_137685.1, from coordinate 4,135,574 downwards.
GGGTGGGGTCACACTGAGGAGGAGGTGTACACGCTCCTTTCTTCACTCTCTCCCCAGGGTGTCGGGACGTAAAGGGAGCGGTGTGTGTGTGTGTGTGCGTGTGTGTGTGTGTGTGTGTGTGTGTGTGTGGGTGAGTGTGTGTGTGTGTGTGTGTGTGTGTGTGTGTGTGTGTGTGTGTGTGTGTGTGTGTGTGTGTGTGTGTGTGTGTGGGTGAGTGTGTGTGTGTGCGCGCGCGTGCGTCTGTGTGCGTGTGTGAGGGAGGGAGGGTTTCGGTCCAGTAGAGGAGTTAAGAAGGTGGGTCTCTCTCTCTCTCCTCTCCTCTCTTCTCTCTCTCCCCTCTCCTCTCTTCTTTCTCTCTTCTCTCTCTCCTCTCCTCTCTTCTCTCTCTCTCTCCTCTCTCTTCTTCTCTCTTCTCTCTTTCTCCCTCTCTTCTTTCTCTCTCCCTCTCTCTCTCTCTTCTCTCTCTCTCCCTCTCTTCTCTCTCTCTTCTCTCTTCTCTCTCTCTCCCTCTCTTCTCTCTCTCTCTCTCTTCTCTCTCTCTCTCTCTCTCCCTCTCTCCCTCTCTCTCTCTTCTTTCTCTCTCCCTCTCTTCTCTCTCTCTTCTCTCTTCTCTCTCTCTCCTCTCCTCTCTTCTTTCTCTCTTCTCTCTCTCTCTCTCCTCTTCTCTCTCTCTTCTCCCTCTCTCTCCTCTCCTCTCTTCTCTCTCTCTCTCTCTCTCTCCTCTCCTCTCTTCTTTCTCTCTTCTCTCTCTCTCTCCTCTTCTCTCTCTCTCTCTCTTCTCTCTCTCTCTCCTCTCCTCTCTTCTTTCTCTCTTCTCTCTCTCTCTCTTCTCTCTCTCCTCTCTCTTCTCTCTCTCCTCTCTCCTCTCCTCTCCTCTCTCCTCTCTCCTCTTCTCTCTCTCTCCTCTCTCTCTCTCTCTCTCTCTCTCTCTCTCTCTCTCTCTCTCTCCCTCTCTTCTCTTAAAACTCCACAGCCTTCCACACGTCTGATGAATAATGGAGGGAGCTATGACCTTCTTGCCGTGAGTTCAGGCCTGCAGTGGATTCTGTGTGATCTGCCATGCACGTTTGATCCAACCCACACAGGAGAGTTGGAGAGAGAAGCTCCTTGATGGACCGGCGTACAGTAACATGATCGGTTGCTCTGATCTACCAAATGATAATATTTACCTCAAAGTGAATTTACAAATGCTAACTCTCGCTAACCTCTGCTAGGGTTTGGTGGTTGGTTGCCTCTTTTGTTGCGGTCTTCACACAGAGATACAACAGCATCGGTAATTTGCTCTGTTATCCTGTGACTTTAACATAAACTGCTCTACCCCGGCGTCCCTCACTCCCTTTATGCACACACACACACACACACACACACACACACACACACACACACACACACACACATTTGTTGCAGTCTTCACACAGAGATACAACAGCATCGGTAATTTCCTGTTATCCTGTGACTTTAACATAAACTGCTCTACACTGTCCCTCCTACTCCCTTTATGCACACACACACACCATACACACACACACACACACACACACATACATACACACGCACTGATTAATACTGGAGTTAGCGTAGATAGCCGATTAGAAACATTCGACCTTGAGGCAGACAGAACCTCAAAGACGTAAAGGGGAAGTTTCCCCCCAAAATGCATGTTCATGTGTTTTTCTGATCAATCCACAACGCATACCACACACACACACACACACACACACACACACACACACACACACATACCGCCTCTAACTGTCCTAATATCACAGCTGCAGATACATCATAGGTATCGAAATGTGAGGTTGGTGTTTACTCCCTAATAAAGTCTCTGCGTAAAATATGTCAGACGAGAGTTGTTGCTGAACTGTGCCAATGATTCCCAGGAAGCAGCACAAGCTAGTTCGACAGAAGGACTTCCCGCGTAGGAAGGAGAGGGGCATCTTGGGAGTTGTAGGAATTTGATCAAATGGGCAATTAGGAACGTCAGGAGTGATGATGGCATTCAAAATGAGATATCTTGACTCAGAGGTCATTTTAAAATGTGTTTTTTTTTGGAACATGTCTAGTATTGAATAACGAAAACAACAAATCCACTGGATTACAGGGTACATTTACACTTTGGGCATTTAGCAGACGCCTTATTCCAAAGAGACTTACAATCAATACATTTGACTAGTAAGTAAGTGAATCATCAATCCACCACCAGTAGTAGGAAAAGTAATCTAGCTCAGGCCAGCGGCCAGGGTAACGTTCTGCTTTAAATGGATTCCTATGAGTGGCTATGTTTATTACCAGGAATAAGACCCAATAACACTATAGTAGCCCTGTACACTGCACATTAACACTAGAAGAGCCGTGAGGGTCACGGTGACCCCTGTGAGTAAAAAATATAATCTATCTTTGCACTCGATCAAATGTCAGGACCCTCCTTTCATGACTTTTCCTAGATATGTGCGTTCTACCACCCAGTATCCTTACTTTTTCTAAATCACCTCAGGATAAGCTAGTATAAAGCTGTTTTGCAGTTTTTCTGTGTAGGTGGCAGGCTAAAAAAAGAAGCACCCTCTAGTGATCTCTGTGTGTAAATAAAAAGGGTGCTCTATTTGACCCTCAAGGCGGCTCTACTAGTAGGTCAAATAGGCACGGCTGTTGTAGTGTTAACCAGCCCTATCTCGCTATACTGAATCGCGCCTCATTCCGCCATTTCTCTCTCTCTGTCTCCCAGTCTCTCTCTTCTCTTTCTCCCTCTGCTCTGGGACACAGCCACAGCGGCAGGCTGAGCTAATGTAGTTTCACCCTCAGCCGGCTCAGAGAAAAGCTCCCTGTCTCACCAGAGATGTGCGGGGAGGATGATACCCTGATTAAAACGAGATGTGATGTCAGAAAACATTGATCACACAAAATGCATTTCACTTTGTGCCCTGTGTCCCGAGATATGGGTGTGATTAAAAAATCATGAGGAAAAAGTTCCCGGGAGAAGAGAGGATGAGAGAGAGGGAGGGAGAGAGGGAAAAAGAGAGAGAGAGAGAGGAGATTTTTAAGAGAGAGAGTCTTTAAGAGCCCCTGACAAGTGAAGCGTGAAGAGAGGTGAGGATCGGCAGGAGTCTCTCTCCTCTCTCTCTCTCTCTCTCTCTCTCTCTCTCTCTCTCTCTCTCTCTCTCTCTCTCTCTCTCTCTCTCTCTCTGAGAACAGGGAAAGCCTTGGCCACTTAAAAGGGAGGAGGAAGGACTAGCTGACCGCTTGGTGACTCACACTAAAATAGAACTGGACCAGGTGACTACCAGACACACACAGCCCCCCGGCTGGAATGCATAAGTATCAATGACATCAAACTAACTAAGGGAAATACACATTCTCTGAGGTACAGAGGAATGGTTGATAACCCTCCCAAGCGTGAACAGCTTCTATACCTTCACTAGTATAATCATACCATAATTCCCATGTCTAAAACTACTGTATGTATAAGAGAGGAAAGTATATTACATTATTAAATGGTTGTTGTTGAATCCAGTGGGACTGTCTTAGAGGAGTCGGTGAGGACACCTGCATGCTATGGAGTGACATTATTATGTCCATAGAGAGTGGAGGTGAGTCATTTGGTACATACTGTATGGAACACCTCTTCCGATTCTTTCCCCCTCAATCGTTTCATTTGAAAATGGAGAGAGAGAGAGAGAGAGAGGGTACGAGTTTGCATCTGTGCTATAGCACTTGAAATAGGAACAACGAGAGAGAGAAATGCTTTGAGTGGTGCATCCAAAAAACGACAGTAAAAGTTCCATAGTCCCCAGTGTGCCAAATGTTTAGCCTTTCTCATGCTGATGGAGAGAGACAGATTGAGGGAGGAAGACAGGGAAAGAGGGAAAGAGTAAAACAATATAGAGACAGAGGGAGAGGGGGAGGCAGAGAAAAATTATAAAATGACCCTCAAAAACAAACTGCTTTCCACTGCACCCTGATATCCTGCCAATCCTGACATCTGACCCCACCCATAACCAGTTCCTACTCCCTCTATACACTCACACACACACACACACACACACACACGCACGCCATCCCTGATCTGATTGTGGCGCAGTGGAGATGAACACTGCCCTCAATAACCGCAGCTGTCCCTCAGAGTAAATGAGAGACAATTTAGTTGCTGTTGTTGTCGAGCCGCATGCGCAGAGAAAGCACGGCGGTTCAACTCTCCGAAATGGAGGGAACAAATGAGGGAAAGGGGTGACTCATATCTCTACATCGCTCCATTATTGTGGTCCAATGTTGCCTAGGCGGGTACCCATCTGCCTGTCCATCCTGGCTTGTATTTCAGAGAAACTCCTACTCGTGACGTTAGAATTATAAGGTTCTATCTCCATTTTTGTCAAAATGTAGTTATTATTTTTTACATAATCTGATCCATTAGGTGTTTATTAATGCCTGTGTGGTGTTATTTTTAAAATGTTGAAATTTTTGAGTTAGTAATTCATAAAATACAAAGGTTCCATCTCACAAAACATAATGGAATGTAAAAACGTTGACGCTCAATATCTCTGAACTGCCCTAAACGGAGGTTAGGAACCTTATAATTCTAAGCTCACGTACTGTAGAGCACACTAACCTGCCAGCGCCTCTGTACGAACGCCAGCGTAGCAACCTTATGTTTCACTTCCATTCCTGCTTAGCTCCCGTCCAAGTGCTCGAGATAGTTCCTAAGGAGACAATTTCTGTAGTCTATTACCGCTGATAAATTGAATTTAGACCAGTGGGCTGGCATGAATGAGGGGCTAAATACAGAGCTTGACACATTCCTCTGGCTGCCGAGAGGAGTGTTGGCTCAGCCCCTGTGTGTTGTGAGAACTCATTACCATAGCCCTGGCCAAGGCCGCGTCTCACCGCCTCACCAGCCTCCTACATAACCGACTCATTCTCTCTATTTATCACAGATAACCTGACCTCCCCGCTTCCGTTCATCACTCAACGTGTGTTTATGACGCTCTGTATTGTTCAACAAGCTCCAGGAGGGCTGGAGTTCTAATGCCATAATAGCATATATATATATATATATATATATACAATACAATACATACAATATTATGTCCGTGCGTACACAGACTGACAGACTAGTTGAGAAAGAGGTGATTGTGCATTGTGCAAAAAAGAAAGAAACTGTAATGTTGATACTGAGTAGTTGGATTTTGGTGCGAGATCCAGCAGAGACTGAGAACGTACACAGAGACTGGGAACGTACACAGAGACTGAGAACGTACACAGAGACTGGGAACGTACACAGAGACTGAGAACGTATACAGAGACTGAGAACGTACACAGAGATTGAGAACGAACACAGAGACTGAGAACGTACACAGAGACTGGGAACGTACATAGAGACTGAGAACGTACACAGAGACTGGGAACGTATACAGAGACTGAGAACGTACACAGAGACTGAGAACGTCCACAGAGACTGAGAACGTATAAAGAGACTGGGAACGTACACAGAGACTGAGAACGTATACAGAGACTGAGAACGTACACAGAGACTGAGAACGTACACAGAGACTGAGAACGTATACAGAGACTGAGAACGTACACAGAGACTGAGAACGTACACAGAGACTGAGAACGTATACAGAGACTGAGAACGTACACAGAGACTGAGGACGTACACAGAGACTGAGAACGTACACAGAGACTGAGGAAGTACACAGAGACTGAGAACGTACACAGAGACTGAGAACGTACACAGAGACTGAGAACGTATACAGAGACTGAGAACGTATACAGAGACTGAGAACGTACACAGAGACTGAGAACGTACACAGAGACTGAGAACGTACACAGAGAATGAGAACGTACACAGAGACTGAGAACGTACACAGAGACTGAGAACGTACACAGAGACTGAGAACGTATACAGAGACTGAGAATGTACACAGAGACTGAGACGGACCTTTTCCAAAAACTGATGTTTGTGGTGCTGGTGGAAAGCCAGTGGGAAGTACAGAAAGACTGTGTAAGGTAGGGAGATGAAAGGGATATGGAAAGTCAGATTAACGAGCAGAGGTTGTACATTGTTTCCCTTTTCTAAATGTATCTTTATTGTATTTGATCTTTACCTCTTCTTTTTACTGTTTTCCCCTGCTTTTATATTCATTCTATGCTTGTATATGTTTTTATACATGTTTGTATATTCACTCAATGCTTGTATATGTTTTTATACATGTTCTTATTCCTGTTGTAAAGCACTTTGAGCTGCATTTCTTGTATGAAAGGTGCTATATAAATAAAGCTTTACTTACTTACTTACTTACTTACTTACTTACATGCACTGTAGGTCTATGATAAAAGCCATCTTGTTTATGTGCACCAGTCAATGAATCAATGAATCAATGAATCAATGAATCAATCAATGAATCAATGAATCAAACAAAGATGTGTTGCTGGCACAGAGTTGTGGCCACACAGTAGGCCCACATCATGAGAGTGAAGAACAGAGGGAATAGAAAGTGCTAGAACATGCAACCACAGTTATTAATACAGCCCTGTCCCCAGAGCATCTGGTATGAGAATAGAATCGCTCTTATTACAGTTTCTCTCTGCATGTCTATTGGGTTAGATGTGTTTCATATGAACTAATTAAGTGCCTATCTGAAACCCACAGATAATACGTTTCTATGTCAACCGCATTGTTATACCAGTGAGAATTCTCTTCATCTTCATATTAGTTTTTTTCGTTCTTAAGAGATTGAATTTGGGAGCAGCATTGATGAACATTGAACATCTGAGCTCGATGCTGGAAAATGTTTGATTATGGGAAAAAACAAACAATCGTGTCAGTAAGTGATTCAAAAGGGAAGATAGGGACATTACTTATTAATCACAGTTTTTGAGTCGCCGACGTGTTCAAAGACAGAGATGAAAAAAAAAGATTACGGTATTTCTACCCCCTTGAAAAGTAAAATTGGATATTAATGAATGGAAAATGCATGATGTATGTTAAGTAAATGTTCCTGTGGCTGTTGAGATTTCAGCGTGTCAGGGTGTTTGATTTGAAGCAGGATGAGAGGTGGTTTACACATCTCAGAGGTTCAGTGGGGGTGTGTGAGGTGACTTTGGGTTGCCTTCCTCTGCCCGAGAGAGGAGCTACACCAATTACCTCTCAAGAGTCCACAGAGAAAATGATAGCACATCGTGACGTTAGAATTACAAGGTTGCAGAGAAAGCACGGCGGTTCAACTCTCAGAAACGGGGGGAGCAAATGAGGGAAAGGGGTGACTCATATCTCTATACCACATCGCTCCATTATTGTGGTTCAATGTTGATTAAGCTGGTATCCATCTGCCTGTCCATCCAGGCTTGTATTTCAGAGAAACTCCTGGGCCCTTACGGACGTAAGCATTATTTATAAAAACGGGCAGCGCTCGTTTAAAATTGCGTACGTAGTACGTACTAAAGTCTATAAATACCAAATATACTTGAGAATGAGCTTTGTATTCACGCCCTGTGATAGCGGCTCAATTATAGCGGCTCAATTAAGCCAAGTGAGCGGGAGAGGGCAGAGAAGGGTGGCTTCTCGGTAAGTTGCATTTGTAACGTTTGATCATGACAACCAGTACTCAAGTTGTAAAAGAAAATCAGGGGGGATGGTGGATTTTATCATATGAGGACAATTTTAGCATCCCCACAGTGTCAGTGACTTCAGTGTCAGTGACTTCAGTCAGACATCAGTCCAGTGGCGGATACAGAAAGTGGCTGATGGGTGGGCCTGGAAAAATCTGGGTAGGCCTGAGTGAAACTCATCACCGCACGTTTTAGACCTATGTATGAGCAGCCAGATGGATGGAACACAACCGGGCTCGCGATCATAGGCGCCGATTTATGTCACGACCCGTCCCACAGGATGGATAAAAAAGGGATACATCTGTGCCCCAGTGAAAAAGTTGTGTATATGATTCACTATGTCAAAAAAGGTGCTAACATGCCCAGACACTTTTGCCGCAGTGCAAAGCACTAGATTAAGCCGATGAGAATTGCAGTGTACATAAACGGCTTTCGGAAATGTCTCTTTCAGTAGCACCTGTACCCCTCCCTTGTGCCCTGACATGACCGATGCGCCATCGAAACAGAATCCGACGCACAGAGAAGGATCCAATCCGAGTGGTCCAAGGACCTCTAGGATCCTCTGTGATATTCCTTGAGCAGACAATTCCGCAGTTTCCACAAAGCCTACTGCTCGTTCTTTAATTACCCCTCCATGAATGAATCGAATACAGACAGCAACTAGCTCGCGCTTGGATAGATCTTTATACTCATCCGCAAGTATGGCATAATATGTGGATTGCTCATGCAGTTCAGACTTTATCTTTCGAATTAGCAGTGAGGCTGCAGCCTCAAGCAGCTCATCCTGAATGTGATGGCTTAGGAGCGTGGCATTTCGAGGTAGTTCCTTCAGTCTATTTTCAATTTCTGGATCATATTTTGACATGAACTTGAATAGCTCCAAGAAATTACCTTTATTGAGCGCCTCTTCCGTTTCTCTGTGACCTCTAAGTGGAATTTCCAACTTGGCACACAACATAGCAATGTCTAACACAACTTTAACGTGTTGCCGGTTTCGCTCTATGAATGAAACGGCATCACCGTGCATTTGATTTAACACTGTCCCACGGCATTGGGGTCCATCATGGCTTTGCCTGTACCCATCCAACTTGGTGAGGGCAACAGCATGCGGCTTGCTAGACTCGTGTTTGTCACAGGCCTGCCGGAGACGTTTCCAATTTTTGTATCCATCTCTTATAAAAGTGAACTCCGTGTGCGCCTCTGGGAAATGTCGACACACTTTACAAAAAATAGCGTCTCTTTCTTTACTATATTCCATCCACTTGAACTTCTCGTACCAATTTCTACTGAAGGAGCGCGCTTTCCCATCTATTACAGTGGTAGGGAAGGTTACCAGCTTTGGTTGAGTGGCTGGTTCCTCCATGGCTGACAGATCCGACGGTGTAGTCCTACCAGTTAGCTCTTCACAAGCCGGTGGCAATGTCGGTCGCTTCGGTGGAGCTTTAGCGTGTATGCTCAAGTTAGCATTAGATGTTGAAGCTGTGGCCGTTTCTCCTTCTTCATCCCCAGGGCCAGCACACATCTCATCACAATCCTCCTCTCTGTCTTTGGACAAGGCCTGGTCCAAACTTTCATTATTTTCACTGACTTCCAGACGTGGCTTTTTAAGAAAGCGAGACAATGTTAGCTGTTTAGCCATCGTAGCGCGCACACTGAACACTTGACAGACACTTGACACTGACACTTGACACTTGACACTGGTCACTGAAGAAATACGCTCCTCAATGTGAATCAAGTATTTTTAATGACAAAGATTAACTACTGCCACCTGGTGGACGGCGGTATACCCTTCAGTCACGGTCAACTGAACAATCAGAGTACGGTAAACGTAAAGAGGAAGCCATGTAAACGTAAGAGAGGAAGTTGAATATAATTAGTATTAATACATACTTTTAATCATTTCCAAGACAAAACTATTCACATTACAGTTAGTTAGTGAAAATTAAACTTTAAAAATATTTTATTATAAAAAAAATATGTATTTTTATGAATCTGACTGGGTGGGCCAGCTGTCAATCTGGGTGGGCCTAGGCCCAGGCCCACCCATAGATCCGCGCCTGCATCAGTCATACTCGACGTAGAGCTACGATCGTTTCCACGGTCAAATTGACTCAAGTTGAAATTGTATAAATCACTACGTTGACGTGGTTTTCTACGTACGACACGGGTAAGATCAACATTTTATCTGAATACTTTCTAGAAATGAGGCCCCTGTACTGTAGAGTACGCTAACCTGCTAGCGCCTCTGTACGAACGCCAACGCGCAACCTTGGAATGTTTCACTTCCATTCCTGCTTTGTCCATCCAAGTGCTCGAGATCGAGTGACAAATCTTCACTCTGGCAGGCGTTTTTTAAAAATCTTAGTTTTCAGGGGGCAAAAACTCGTTCACGTCTGGACGAACCCCCCAAAACGAATATAAAAATCCACGTTTATCAAAAAAACGTATAGGTGTGGACAGGGCCTAAGACTTGACAAAGGCTACAGCCGAAATCCCTTAAATCGACACTTTTTTGCATCTGGAACGTGTGCGGCTTCTACTACTTCTTCTCCTTCTATAGTGTTCTGTTCTCGCCCAAGTTTGCTGCGGTGTGTGTTCTCTTCTTTTCCAATGATATATGTTTATATGTATCATCGTTTAAACTGTGTATTATAACAATATCTAGGCGTTACAGAACAACATGTGCTTGCTAATAATTCTCGCTGCATCATACATCACTGCTCCAACATTAATATTACTAGAGAGGTTCGTGCACTCAAGAATACAGCCACAGTTCACAGAAACAAATATAATCTACACACGCATTTCCATTTAGATATCGCCTACTTTCTCGCTACACCGGAGAGAGGCTCTTTTCTAATTATCCTGGAAATTAATTGAATTGAATAAAGGGCACATGTCATTGTTCGCTAATTGTACGCTGGTATGAATACACTGGCGTTCATTAGACGTCTGACATGCTTTATAGTAGGAAGCTTTAGCCTTATACCGTTTCATACCCAATTCGAGTAGCCGTATTTCTCAGTTCACAGCCATTGATTTAGACCTAATGGAAATTAGTCTTGCCATGCTATTCAAATGCTTATTGTGGAATAAGCCTACTTGTGATCTCAATAGTTCCACACGCACGAGCGAGCGCACACACACACACACACACACACACACACACACACACAGCAGGAATCTCTTAAGAAAAGCCATCTTGGTGACAACCTAATTAGGTCTAAACAGGAAGGCCAATCATGGCGTGGCTGGCGAATGCCACCCGTGTTTTACATGGCTCCACTTATTTGGATATGTTATGCAATCACATCCCAGCATCGAGAGATGAGCTCTTATGAGCACTCTCTGTATTCGTACAGTATTCTACCAAATAATACCAATTATTACCACTCTACTCTGCAGAAATGAGACAGAAAAATAACCAGAATGCATTCATACTTCAAACACATCAATTGGTCCGATTATTCTGAATCATTCGATAACAATAACAACTTGGCAGGCTGGTGAGAGTACAACTTTACCAAAAACTTTTCCTGAAGCCTATCAACCAATCAGAAGGAATATACCAGGGTTCCTACAAGTTTCAACAAGTCGAATTTAAGACCTTTTTAGACCTTTTTTAGACCTCTTTGAATATAATTTTAGCCCTATTCGCGACACCATATGATAGTTTTTTGTCATCCTCGAGGTTATGAAATTAGGGATTTCACTGCCATACAGACAAAAAAGGGAGCGAATTGCCATTTTTTGGGTTCCAGCTTGATTAATTTCCACATAAATAGATGTGGTCGGACTGATTTCCTTGCAGGATCTCATTTTTAGACCGAATAACTGAAATCCAAGACCTTTGTAGGCCTTAAGCTTTGGGTTTGCTGGATTTTAGACTTCAAGGCTTTTTAAGACCAGCGCGGGAACCCTGATATACATACATACACAACCAACAAAAGAATCTTCCTTCATTCCTTCGCTCCCCCTGAGCGTGATGAACACAACATCTGGTAGGAAACCATACATGTATGTGTTACGGTACATGTGGGAATACGGTACATGTGGGAAAACTAGGGTTAGGGTTAGGTGCTAGGGTAAACTTGGTACATGCTGGCATGTCTAACCCTAACCCTAACCTTAACCCTAACCCTAGCATCCTAGCACCTGTAGTGACTACATTATGGGTTCATGTTCTCCTCTTACTGTTGGTTGTGTAGTGGGAGGGAACCAGTTCTGGCACTAGGGACAGAGGGGAGGATTATTAACGTTGCAACTTCCTGTTTAGACACAACAGTTTTGGTGATCTATTTTCTGGTCCTGTACTGAGAGTACAAATTGTTATTTTGATTAAACAGTTATCATTACGTTGCCTACGTCTTTCCTTTTTCCTCCGGCACTACACTGGTGACCCCGACGTGGATTTTTGTTAACGTAATTGTGTACAAAAACCAGCGAACGAACATTACAATCCTGCAAAATGTCCGGGCGAGGAAGACGTTCAAACCAGCGGCAGCCATCACCATCCCCTGTCAGGGTAACGCGTGGTGCGCACACTCCCACTCTCAAGCTACCAGAGTTCTGGGACTCAACGCCTGCTGCATGGTTTGCTATTGTAGAGGCACATTTCAACAAAAGTGACATCGATGACGACGACGACCGGTACAACCATGCTGTGGCAATGTTGGGCAGCTCCACCGCAGCTCGAGTGGTAGGTTTTTTGTCTGCTCCCCCGACGACGAACAAATATGGGCGCCTCAAGGCCCTGCTTCTAGAGACATTTGAACTGTCCACTGCGGAGAGGGTGCGTCGCCTATTTGCCATGTCGGACTTGGGTGACGAGAGGCCTTCTGCGCGCATGGAGAGGATGCTAAACCTGCTCGGTACAGAAGACCCCATGATCCTCTTCACAGAGCTGTTCATGCGCACATTGCCAGCTCAAGTTAGGATGGCGCTGGCCAACACCGCCATCATGGAGCCCCGCGCCCTGGCCAGGGAGGCGGACCGGTTCGTCTTGGCCATGCCTCAACGGTCCCCCGACCTGCTCGCTCCCGCGGCCGCCCCGCCACCCGACCGTCGCAGGAGAGCGAAGGATGACGCCAGACCTTCTGGCCAGCAGGGTAACGCTGCGGGCCATTGTTTCTACCACGCCACTTTTGGCGCCAAGGCCAAACGGTGCCGCTCACCCTGCACCTTCGGACCGACGGGAAACGGCGGGGCCGGCACTCAGTAGTGGCCCTGAGCGCTGGCGTCACCAACAGGCTGCTCTTCATACAAGACACCGCCTCTGGTCGCAGTTTCCTTTGTGACACAGGTGCCCAGTGGAGCATCATTCCGGCAGAGAGATCGGATGTGGCGAAGGAGGAGCGTGGTCCGCAGTTGGCAGGCGCGGACGGCACACCTATCTGCTCTTATGGCACTAGGGCGGTGGACGTGTGCTTCGGAGGGCAATGCTTTTCGTGGGATTTTGTCATAGCGGCTGTCACATTTCCCCTCCTTGGTGCGGATTTTCTGTGCGCCCACAACCTGTTGGTGGACGTGGGGAACAGGCGCCTGGTCAACTCACAGACTTTCGCTTCCTTCGCCTGTACGCAGGGGGAGGCGGTCTACAGCGGGTGGTCCAATACGCTCGCCGAAAGTGACCAGTACCTTCGGCTGCTCGCCGAATTCCCCGACCTTACCAAGCCCACCTTCTCCGCGCCCACGGTGAAACACGGAGTGGAGCACCACATCGAGACCGAGGGGCCTCCCCTCCACGCCAGGGCCAGGCGCCTCAACCCGGAGAAGCTGGCCATCGCCAGGGCGGAGTTTGCGCATATGGAGCAGGTGGGCATCGTTCGGCGCTCGAGCAGCCCCTGGGCGTCTCCCCTGCACATCGTCCCTAAGTCAGACGGCGGGTGGCGCCCATGTGGGGACTACCGCCGCCTCAACGACGCGTCCAAGCCTGACCGCTACCCGGTCCCACATGTCCAGGACTTTTCAGCGAACCTGGCAGGCAAACGCTTCTTCTCCAAAGTGGACCTGGTACGGGGGTACCATCAGGTGCCGGTGCACCCCGAGGACGTCCCTAAGACGGCCGTAATCACGCCATTTGGACTCTTCGAGTTTCTGCGGATGCCGTTCGGCCTGAAGAACGCGGCGCAGACCTTCCAACGCCTCATGCACTCGGTGCTCCGGGACCTACCATTCCTCTTCATCTACTTGGATGACATCCTCGTCGCAAGCACCACGGAGGAGGAGCACCTGTCCCACCTCCGGGCCCTTTTCACACGGCTCAGCCAACATGGGCTGATTGTCAATCCGGCGAAGTGTGAGTTCGGACGGAACACCATCGACTTTCTCGGGCACCGGGTCTCCGCAGAGGGGGTGACCCCCCTCCCCTCGAAGGTGGAAGCTGTCGCTGCTTTCCCGCGCCCCAGCACAATCAGCGAGCTCAAGGGGTTCATCGGGATGGTAACCTTCTACTATCGCTTCCTCCACCACATCGCTCACATCCTGCGGCCTCTGTACGATGCCCAGAAGGGCAAGACTCTGAAGCAGCCGGTGGACTGGACGGCGGAGCGTGTCAAAGCCTTTCAGGACACCAAGGCGGCCCTGGCCCGCGCTGCCATGTTGGCCCACCCCTCGCCCTCGGCACCCACTACTCTCACCACGGACGCCTCTGACTTTGCTGTGGGAGCGGTGTACGAACAGTGGGTTGGGGACGCCTGGCAGCCTCTTGCATTCTTCAGCCGCCAGCTGTCTCCCAGAGAGCAAAGGTACAGCACATTCGACAGGGAGCTCCTCGGGCTGTGGCTTGCTGTCAGACACTTCCGTTTTTTACTGGAGGGCCGCGAGTTTACGGCCTACGTGGACCACAAGCCACTCACGCACGCCATGTCCAAGGTGGCGGAGCCGTGGTCCGACCGCCAACAGCGCCAGCTCGCCTACATATCCGAGTTCACCACAGACATCCAGCACGTTGCTGGGAAGTCCAACCAGGTCGCGGATTGTCTCTCCAGGGCGGTGGTTGGTGCGGTCCAACTGGGTTTGGACTACGCGCGCATGGCTGCAGACCAGGCCGCCGACCCCGCCGTCCAGGCTCTCAAGTTGTCGGACACAGGACTGCGCCTAGAAGAGGTGGTTTTCGGTGACGCAGGGGCCACGCTCCTGTGCGACGTCTCCATGGGTCAGCCACGACCGGTGGTCCCCGCCAACTGGAGGCGCCCCGCCTTCGAGGCGATACACGGCTTGTCTCACCCTGGTAGGAAACCGTCCTCACGGCTGGTGTCAGAGAAATTCGTCTGGCATGGGCTCAAGAGGGATGTGAGGGCCTGGGTAGACACGTGCATCGCCTGCCAGCGCGCCAAGGTGCATCGACACGTCAAGGCCCCCCTGGAGCAGTTCTCTGTGCCTGAGCGGAGGTTCGATCATGTAAACGTGGACCTGGTAGGGCCGCTGCCCCCCTCGCACGGATACACCTATCTCTTTACCATGGTGGACAGGACGACTCGCTGGCCGGAGGCAGTTCCGCTCTCCTCAACGACAGCCCCCGACCTGGCCCGGGCGTTCATCGCGGTGTGGGTCTCCCGCTACGGCACCCCTGCTGATCTCTCCTCTGACCGTGGCTCACAGTTTACTTCAGAGCTGTGGGCAGCGGTGGCGGAGAATCTGGGGGTCAAGCTCCACCGCACAACCGCCTATCACCCGCAGGCG
This sequence comes from Nansenia antarctica, assembly GCF_963989245.1. Taxonomy (NCBI): domain Eukaryota; kingdom Metazoa; phylum Chordata; class Actinopteri; order Argentiniformes; family Microstomatidae; genus Nansenia; species Nansenia antarctica. Next base: position 4,120,286 of record NC_137685.1, on the reverse strand, counting down.
AACGGGCTCTGTGAGCGTTTCCATCGATCCATGAAGGCCGCCCTTCGAGCCAGCCTCACGGACAGCGACTGGCTTGACAAGCTGCCGTGGGTCATGCTGGGGCTCAGGACAGCGCCTAAGGAGGACCTCCAGTCGTCGTCCGCTGAGCTGGTGTTTGGACAGCCGCTGCGGGTCCCCGGTGACTTCATTCCCAAGTCAACGGAGCCCTGGTCCGCCGCCGCTCAGCGCGCCTCCCTGCTGGACAGCGCCAGGACCTTCGTCCCGGTCCCGACTACGCAGCATGGTGTCCCTACTTCGAGGGTGCCCCCGGAGCTGCACTCAGCGAGGTTCGTTTTCATTCGTCATGATGGCCACAGGACTCCACTACGTCCTCCTTATGACGGGCCTTTCCGTGTC
>NC_137685.1:4104890-4114890 GCF_963989245.1 Nansenia antarctica | reverse complement strand
ACCACCGGCTACCCCCCTGTCATGTGACTGTCATCCCCCCAAAAAACTAAACTAAATCTCACCACTGCGACGGGACGGCTGTATGGAGACCCGGGAACGTCACACTGTGAGTGACTGTGGTGACAAAAGACATCCATCTTGTGTGCATCTCTGAGAACTCCAGCGAGCAGACACATCACTCTCCCCGAGAACGTTCTACTGTATCCTGTCTCTGCTGTAAGGAGAATCAATAACATGCTAACCGCATTCTAGCAACTCTAGTCCTACAATCACAGAGACGAGGGATTTGCATATGATTTATGAGAGGCTGAACTCTGTGGTGCTAGTGCTAGAGAGCTTGGCTGTCTTGGAATGGGTTCTTGTCCAGCTATAGGAATTCGGTTGTTAAGTCGTGACGTGTTTCCGGGTCCAAAGTTGGCTGAGGCGCTCTCTTCGAAATGCCTCAGTAATAATAATCATTATATTTGTATAGTGCTTTTCCGAGGCTCAAAGACGCTGACAAATATGGGAAAAACAGGAAAGTGCTGTGTCCCTTGTTGTATGAATAGATCCGAGTCTAAAAACGGTTTGGGCCCGGAAATTGCTACACGTCACGTTTCACGTCAGACTTAACAACCGAATAGCAACGTAAACTGTATGTGAGTCATTAATGGTCTCACCGGAGAAGAAATGTCAGGGTGATACTATTATATTTGGTCAGGCTGAAACTCCTTCTTTTACTAACGAGAGCATACAACACGGGTGTACCTTAAGAACTTTCTCCAGACGGTCTGGAGACACTACAGAGACTGAAGACTTTGATCTACACAACACTCGGCAATTACACAATGTGGTGGGTTGAGGCCAGGCACAGAGAACTTGAGAAAAACATGAGAACATGCTTAAAAGAAGAATGTCTAGGGCTCTTGCAAAACGGAGGCAGATTCAAACGCAGAAGTTTTGGCAATTTATGTCGGTGACTTCTGCAAATACCACAGGCTGAAGCACTATCTCTCCTGCACTCAGGTGGGTCGAGTAGCGGTAATATAGGTGTGTTTGTGACAATATGAAGGCCAAGTGCATTCAGTTGCACTGAAAAAGTTTGGCTTTGCAAATAGCAGTAATATTTCAGATATCCCCCCTAGCACACCCGCCAGCACACACATTTGCGCTGACTGGTTTTTCATGCAGTTAAAATATAGCCCATAATGTATGAACATGCACTGCTACAGGCAAAAAAAAAACAGCAGAAGACAAAAAGCCCTAAAATGTTCAACTTTTCCACCAAGGCAGTTTGAGGGCCGGTTCGGAGCCAGTGCGTGAGCTTAGAATGATAAGGTTCTATCTCCGTTTAGAATGATAAGGTTCTATCTCCGTTTAGGGTAGTTCAGAGATATTGAGCGTCAAAGTTTTTACATTCCATTATGTTTTGTAAGATGGAACCTTTGTATTTTATGAATTACTAACTCAAAAATGTCAACATTTTTTAAATAACACCACACAGGCATTAATAAACACCTAATGGATCAGATTATGTAAAAAACTAAATTTTGACAAAAAGACCTTATAATTCTAACGTCACGTAATCTCCAACCAGTTCTTCGTATATCGACGGCAAAAGAACCGGCTCTCGGCCAGGGAAACTGGTTTCTGAGTGGCACCGACACTTGGCTGGTCTAGACCCAAGAACCACTTATGTCAGGGGCTGGGGGTGGGGTTATCGTGACCAACCAAAATATAAATTACTGTATAATTAATTTATTACATTTGTTTAACTGAAATGTGATCGATAGCAGCATAATTGATGCTAGGTAGCAAGTCTCGACATCTTACATTCAGTGTTAATAATAATCAAAACATGTTAGGTAATTACGTTTCTTTTTTAATGTAATTGCCGTCCAGAAGAAGAAAACATGACTGCAGAAGAGCGTAATAAGCTAACTCGCTAGGTGGGAAAGCAGACGTTTACAGACGTATACAGTGACATCATTATGTGGTTCTCTAGCCTGTGGTAAAACCGCTTCATAAAAGGTTCGCAAGTTGAACCAACTGTGAACCGACACTACCACCACCCCAGAACTAGAACTAGATTCACGTTGGTGGAAAAGAGGTATGTGTCTTCCCCGAACATTTGGGCGTACATGGAATTGTAATAATGAAGCGCTATGACATGACCATGTCAGAGGCCCTCAGACAGCGAGCGCAGATACTGAGGGAGTGTCCTCTAGCTTGGAGGCCACACTGAGAGACATCTCACAAAGGCTTACACAAATGGAATGGTGAAATATTGAGACATCCTTTTTTCAGTTGCAATGTTTTCCAGGTTCAAGACGCATTCCCTTCTGTTTGTGCCTTTAATGTAATAGTTTGGGAGTCCTTTGAGTATGCATTAGTCTCTGTGTGAACCCACTTTATGAAACCTACGATACAGAGTAGGCCAACAGGTCGTCACCAGGCCCTCTGTTGGATGCTCAGCATTACAATAGTATAGTAGGAGGGAGGAACGGAAAAGCCCTCAATAGCTGTTCAATCTGGGGTTCTTATAAATAATTCCGCCTCTAAATACCAGATGCCAGCTCTGCTAAATTGCCCATGAAAAATTGAGTTTTACATCTGTTTTGGCAGCCCTGCGGAGAAGCATGGAGCCTAGCATTGACTTATGGTTTGTAGGTAAAACAAAAGGAGGTCTCGGAGCCTCCTGATAAACGATGTAGACACAATAATGACCAGATGAGTCCTGATGGAGAGGGGAGAGAAGGGTCCTCTGGGTCGTTAGGTCAGAGAGTCACACACACACACACACACGCACACACACACACACACACACACACAGAGAGAAGCTATCTAAATGGTAAATGGACTGCACTTATATAGTGCCTTTATCCAAAGCGCTTTACAACGGCCTCTCATTCACCCATTCACACACACATTCACACACCAATGGCGGCAAGCTACCGTGCAAGGCGCCGGCCCGGCCCACTCACTGGGAGCAATTTGGGTGTTCAGTGTCTTGCCCAAGGACACTTCGACATTTGGCCAGCCGGGGCTTGAACCACCGATCATAAGACACCAGCTCTACCTCCAGCGCCACAGCCGCCCCTATCTCATCCCTCATCCTCTCAAACACACCTCAGCCAGTCTGGACCTGACCTGGGCTAGAGCAGGAAGCACACAGACACAATCAGGTATGCTCGGTCATGACATGACTGGAGATGCTGTGACAAATGAAGACATACTGCACAGTAAGGAATAGGAATTGTTTTTCAACACCATATAGCATGCAGGCACATCGATAGCCCGGGGCATGCAGGGATAGAGACCCCAATGTTTTCTGAATAGCCTCGGATCTCCAGATCCTGGTGGAAGACATTTTTAAAAAACTAAAAAAGTTGACACCTACCGCATCGCCGTCGATTTAGCACATGCTACCACTCTGCCAATCTAAAACTCCGCTACACCCCCCCTAAACGGCTCTGATAACATGTAAGCCATATCATACAGCACAGTACATTTCAGGTTTTTTTATTACAGCAATTAAAGTGCCAGTGTCAGTAAGGTTTAAGTAAGGTAACAGTCAAAGTAACAAATGTGCCTCAGGGCAGGTATCCAACAATCATGACAGGATATAGTTTGACAGACACTGTCCAGCTATTCTACCTGGGATCTGAGTATCACACCTGTCCATATTTCAGACTTCAATATCCCACCATATTAGATGTATTGGTGTTATGATGAATATTGTTGAGCAGGATATCTCACCCCACGGAGCCTATCTCTCTCTCTCTCTCTCTCTCTCTCTGCATTATCGAGTCTCCCCCTGGCAAATGATGAGACAATGTTACAGTGTCTCTATAAAACAGCGCAGATATGGACAGACTTATCAGACAAGACGAATGGATTCACATTGCCGAGACAGAGAGCCCTGGAAGACCTATTTGACATGGTTTAAGGAAAAATATTAGGAAAGAGATATAACAAAATAGATTCATGTTTTCGAACCCTACAATGTTTATTACCTGTCAGTGTTGAAATTAAGATTTGATTGGGTATCACAGAAAAGCTTGTCACCTCTGTAAGATAGACACACATAGACACAAAGCCTACATGCATATAAAAACCATGTCTGTTAATGATGGCATGATGGCATATCATAAACATGATGACATCGTCATCGTTCAAACCCGATGGATAATGGATATTTTTTTTATGGAGAGAGGGGAGAGTTTTCATACTGTAATAAAGATGCAAAGTGTTGTTGTTATCTGACACGAGGAGGCGGAGTCATGAGAAGCCAGACAGGGACTTCAAGGGAGAGCTACAGATGTTAACTATAAATATTTCAGCAGTTACCACAAACAATGAGCGACGGGGCGATCAATAAAAGACCTGAGGCGAAACTGGCAATTTAATATCAATTGTTCCACCCATGCCGATTTCAACATGGATGGTTGGGAGGTTAGTGTTGGAGAAGAACAGCAAAGTGGGTAAAAATATGAACTTAACTTTCTCATGTTATTTTGTTCAAAGACAGTGGAGGTCAAAACACGAGCGAAACAATGAGAGTGAAGTAGGCCCGCCCGATCTCATTGGCTGTCAGTCCACGTTCCCTCGGAGGAGAGGAGCTGTTGCTGTGACTAAAGCGTACATAGAGGAAAGGAACCCTGAAAGGTTTCATTATTTATATCCATTCATGTATTTCAAAAACTTTAAAGGGGAGGAACGCAAAATTTGTGAATAGGTTGGGGGGAGCAAATTGGTACAACATTTAAGACAATCAATTTGGACTGTCACCAAGTTAAATTAGGAGCTGGAGGAGCGCTTCTCTGCAAACAAAATACCAAATGAGTAACAGTCGTCCCCCTGCAGTGGTTCTAAATGATGGAGCAAAATACCTCTGCTGCATGCATTACAATTACCTGAGTTTGTCTCTAACATAATAAAGCTCTTTCAGATGATATCAAAAAGGCAATGGGGTGCCAATAGTAGAGCTGCAGAAAGAAGTCATATGGATTTGCATTGTTTTACTCCCCTGGGGCTCCACTTATACTTGTATCTAATCCCATTTCCCTTCTCTACCCCTACATCTGGTTTTGGAGTGCCACTCCACTTTGGAGCCGAGGCCTCCAAACAGAGCCACAAGGGGTAGCGGTTGGAATCAGGGCCGCGTTAACCTATTGGGCAACCTAGGCTGTAAGCCCTGGGCCTCCCGGCCACTAGGGGGCCCCGGGAACAGCAGACTCATTTAAATCTGAATAATAGTTTGATTGTATTTTGATTGTGCTTTACATTTTGGTGCAGTTTCCCCACGGTCCCACCTGTAGAGTAGCCAGTTTGTCCTGTCGCAATAATCAATCAGTAGTCAGAGTCGTGCGTTTGTAGTTTGTAGGCTAGCTAGTCCACAGCCATGTCTCACCAGGCTATTAGAAAATATGATAGCGGAGCTACAAGTGATCCGCAGCGCCCCCACCCTGGACTCCTTCAAATGAGTCCTTAAAACCCAACTGTTCACCAAGGCCTTTGGCCCCTAGTCAATGTTTCAGTTTTGCTTTGTTTGTGTTTTCTGTTTTGTCTGTCTGATCATTTCCCTTAGAATTGGAAAGCGTCCTTGGTTTTTTGAAAGGCGCTATAGAAATTAAAGTTGTTATTATTATTGTTATTATTATTACAAAGAGAAATCAAGCTCAACAAAAAAAGTTTGAAAGATAAATGAAGAGACTATCAACCAAATACCCAAGCTTCCATCCTTCTTCAAACAGAACTCAGGTGACCTCCAGCCCCAGGAGGATAACGCTAGGCCTACTCACAACCAGACGACCGCCGGCACAAGTTCAAGTTCACCCGCCTCCCCAGAATCGGTGCTCAAAGAGGCACGCAAGCCGGTCTTGCCGTCATCGAGTTCCTCCATTGATCCAGATGCTTTAGCTAACACCGACTCATCTTCAAAGGTAACCCCTTCAAGTGAAGCTCCTTTTCCTGCCACTGATGTTGGGGACGTAGGGGTTGGCAGGTACTGGGTACCAAAGGAGTTTTCCCTATTGTGCCCGATCACGTCTCTTCACTACACTGGCTCCCCGCTGGTGGAATGAGCTTCCTACGGCTGTCAGAACTGCAGAGTCACTACCCATCTTCCGTCGTAGACTGAAGACCTCCATCTCTTCAGGCTACACCTTAACTGCTCCTCCTGAGACATCTACTGCCCCCCAGCACTGCGTCTCCTGAAGACACCCGCTTTTCCCCTCTACTGTGTCCCTTAAAACCAAATAAAAAAAATATATAATAGCGAAACAGTAGTGAGAGAAAGGCTAGTTTATTCAGGACTTTGTCTCCAGGAAAAGTAGAAGAAAGGTCCTATAGGTGAGTAACATTATTTATCAATTCTCTGTTTTGTTGGTGCTAGTGGTTTAATGTAGTTAAAGTAGGCTATAATGTGATTTGGTGCTTTTTTTGTCCTGTGTGGTCAAAATGATGCATAGCCTAATCTAATGGACGTGAGAGTGTGTGGCCAGGAGTTTTGCATTCTCACGTTTCAATGGCAATTTTGCATTAAAACAAGTGTGGTTTTGCAAATTTTGCAAATGTTGCAAAACTAGATAAAAAAAGATAACCTCCCTTTCAGTTATCCTGTTCTGTGGGCAAGGTTGCTCATTGGTTGCGTGACGCATCAAAGCACACAGCGACGGAAACAAGTCACAGACTTTATCGCTCTATCCCTGACAATCACAAATGCCTATCAAATCAAAATAGTGATGATAAGTAGCCTACACTGAAGACATGTCTTAAATTGTGTTGGAAACGAAAGGGCATTGGTCAATCAAACCAAATGAAAGGGTTTTAAGGACAAGCTCAACTTCAATGTCGCTGTTTTTTTTGTCGTTTGTCAAAGTTTAGGGTTGGAGGAACAAACTGTGTGTGATAAACAGGACCCGTTCTCTGTCTGACACAACTATCTGACTTCAGAGAGGGAGATAAGGCACAGGAAAGATTCTAATCCTGCTACTATCTCATTTCACTCAGGGGGAAGAAAAAACAGCCCATCAAAGGTACAAGCAGTGAGACGTCTCTGATAGGAAAAGTCTGCTCGGTAAATACTAATAATCTTGCAATCTTGCTACAGCTGAATTAAATAATGTTGAATAGGCCTTATACAGATTATGAGACGGAAAACATCCCCCTTTTTAGATAATCATCTCCTTGTGTACCTCCACTATTGGAGTCTGGGGTGCTGGAAACAAGAGTAATTGCTCATAATTTTCCCTGGCAAGTTAATCACTGCAACGAGAAGCAGGAGAAAAGGAAAAAGTGTCAAACTCTCCTGTGATTTGCTACGATATTGTAACACGTCTCTGACTGGCAGAGTAGGCTGAGTAGTGACTACGGAGAGAACAGAAGTTATTCTGTAAAATCTCAAACGTATTCAACATTCACTTCACTTCTTTTTCTCCGATCCGGAAATACACATCAATGGGACCTCCTCCAGGTTCGACTTTCGAGATGAATCAGCGGAATCTGTGTCGTAGGAAAGGAGGGAAATAAATGGTATGACGTTGGTATAAAGTGCCAATTCAACCTCCATCCCCTCCCTTCCCTTCCTCCCCCCTCCAGGCCATAAAAAGCAGTGTAATAGGATTCCTAAGCTTTTCCAGTGACTGCTTCCACTATCACATAGACATTTAAGTGCACTAATCCATGACAAATTGTCTCATCTGATCCATGACAAATCGTCTGAGGGGTAGATAGAAGAAGAGGAGATGGAGGGAGGGGAGGGAGGGGTGGAGGGATGGAGGGAGAGTGAGATGGAGGGAGAGAGAGAGCGAAGGGGGTGACAGAAAGTGGTTGTTCTGCACGGGGAATGATCAGGCAGTTATTGCCCACTTTTTTTTTCTTCAAAAAAGGTTGCTTTCATTACGTGGAAGGGCATGCTGTGCAATAGAGAGTGGGAGACCTCACAGACGACTTCTCGACTAAAGCCCTGCGCTTTCACAGCAATTATATAACCCACGTGGAAACAGAATAAAAGGCTTTGAGTTTTTTTTTCTAAGCTGAAAAAAAGGACAGTTGGTGGACAGACAGCACGCTCCGTGCCTCTCATCCCAAGGCAATTACACTAAAGAAGTCTTTCTGTTATATTTTCGAGGGGGTGTGTAAATATTTTTGTTTTTTTAACCCCCATGAGAATAATATTGATGAACCATGCCTTCTGCCACCTCATTTAGAAAGCAATTGCAATCTCCTTGGAATCTCTGTCTCTCTCTCTGCCCCCGCCACTCTCGGGGTGGTAAATAGTTTGTTTATGATTGTGTGTGTGTGTGTGTGTGTGTGTGTGTGTGTGTGTGTGTGTGTGTGTGTGTGTGTGTGTGTGTGTGTGTGCGTGCGTGCATATTTTTCCATTTGAAGGTATTTCCACATGAAAGGTCCTTGAGTCACTGCTGCCAACCTGATCAAACGTTTTCCTTTTTATCCAATTTGCACAAATCTGATTAAGTCACCATCCCCATTCCGAGTGAGAGGGAATTTAATTGAATTCTGTTTTCCATCATCAATTCTCATACTAATTAGTCCCCACAGTTAAAAGTGGGTTTAGAAATTAATCAGATTAATTGAGAAAACAATAACACTGGAAAAACTCAAAGAACATGTTGTTTTTTTCCTGTGGGTAGTTTGCACTGCGTGAACTCAGTGACTGTAAAAAATGTTTGGCCCTTGGCGGTCTCCGAACGAGTGGAAAACACAACTGCATAAGCAGACCAGTCACTTGCATTACACTCCTGTTGAAAGTGCTTTAATGTGGTAAGAAGTTGAACACTAAAGTGTGATAAAAGTCGATGTTACCTTCGTTTTTCATTCCGGAGAGTGACGTCGCGTGTACAGACAGTAAACCAAAGTGATAAGTCTCTGGGTAAATATGATAATAAATTCCTAACTGGAAATCGTGTGAGTACACTGGGTGTTTGATATGGTCTAGCTAATTGCCGATTGTTCTCAAACACTGCCAGGAAAAAAAAACATTCATCTTCTCAGTTTAGCCATCTGCATGGTAATGTGGCAATTTGTGGAAAAATCTAATCACAGAGTGAGTGTTCAAATGGAAGTTTCCGGAAATTCATCCCAGTCCTCATTTACTTACAATAACAGTCCGAGGTTCACTAGAACCCACCTCAACTCACGCTTCACATCACTTCCACCCTTTGTGTGTCATTTAAAAAGCCTTCACAGCCTTGACAGTTACATAGTGGTCTTAATGGCACAGAGGTACATTTCATCAACATAGACATCCCCCTTATCTTACTCATATCTTGTCATAAAGATATGATGCACACTTTAAAACTGCTTTGCTGTGTTTATGTCTGTGTCATGTATAATCATAGAAATTATGTTTCTTTTTCGGCCGAAAAAGGATTTCTTGCAAGATTGAAGGAGTGTTATATTCCATACAGTATGTATGGCACATACATGCTCAACATTCAGCTCATTAAAACGCCTTCCAATCATCTGTGATTTAGATTAGTCATTGTAAGATATTTAAAATCAGTGAATTAAGCCGTTATAACAGTGTTGCATGTTTTATCAGTGTTCAATGTTGGACACAAATCATGACTTTCTATCTTATACTATAGTAGCCCATCCAAAATCGATATGGACTTTCCCCAAAATCAAGGTTTTGTATAGCTACATCACCCTTGATGAAAAATATCTGGAAAACATATCTAGCAAAGTTGTTTCATAGCACATTGCTTCTTTTCTCATGAGGATGCATGATAACTGTGAGGAGAGCAACTGACTCACTTATCATTTCTGCATGACACCAAAGCTAGTGGTTTAATAACCTATGAGAGAAAGTTTAGCTTCGACACATTCTAACAAGCCTTTGACTTGCTCTTACGGCTGACAAGAGGGTACAGTATGAGGTTTTAACATCTTAGCTCAAGACAAACGACTCCCTCGTGTTATAGGACACAAGTTCATTAGGATTGAACTTCTTTAGCTCCTCAGGAGCACCATGGCCATGCATACCATGACGGAA